>NC_090444.1:299739326-300051114 GCF_031143425.1 Pleurodeles waltl
CTGAAAAGCAGACAGTATAATGGCATTGCAAGCAACCCAGTGGTGCTACACACACATGAGTAAAACAACACCCCTGAGGATGTTGACAAATTAGGCAGAGTTGTGGGGGCCTGACAGTCCCCCCAACCAAAGCTCTCTGAAGGGGGCGAGGTTTGTTTGGATAACGGAGATGGTACAAGAAAAACAGGCATGGAGCATGAATGGCAGAAGCAGGTTCCCATGAATTGTCCTCTGGCCCATAACCTTTCCAGGCAAGTAGATAATGTAAAAACCCCTGAATGCATTTAGAATCCAGGACTTTTGCAACTTCAAACCTCCAGAGGCCATGAACCTTGATCAGGGACTGGGATTGTAGTGGGCGTGTGGTAGAGGCATAAGGGCAGAAAAGGGAAACATGGAAAACCGGATGTATTTTGAAGTCATCAGATAGTGTAAGTTGTACAGCTAGAGGGTTTATTATCCTGGAAATGGTGAAAAGACCAAGGAAGGATGGATTGAGTTTTTTAGATCCCGCTAACTGGAGGTTCTTAGTGGATAACCAAACCTGATCCCCTATTTGGTAAGTAGGAGCTGGTGGTCTATGTTTATCTGCTTTCTTTTTGACTTGTGTCTGGTAAGTTTCTAGATGACATTGTGCATGAAGTTGGATGCTGTAAATCTTGGTATCAGGTTCCTGTACTGAGGGACTTTTACTGTTACTCGCCTGTTCATTATTGGAAGCATTTGTGGGTGAAAAACAAATAGGCAGTAGAAGGGTGATATGCCGGTGGCAGCATAAATGCTATTATTAAACACAAATTCCAAGAGGGGCAAGGCTTTATCCCATTCTGTGGACCAAGTGGAGATTAAACACCTCAGGATCTGTTCTAGTGACTGGTTGGTACACTCAGACTGACCGTCCATCTGTGGGTGATAGACATAGGACAAACGGATGTCTATCCCTAACAAGGAGCAGAAACAGTGCCAGAAACGAGAAACAAATTGGGGATTACGATCGCATACTATTGAGGAAGGTAGACCATGTAATCAAATGATATGTTGCATAAACAGATCTGAGAGTTCTCGGGCTGAAGGAAGAGTTTTCAGGGGTATGAAATGGCCCATTTTGGTCAGGTAGTCTACTACTACCCAGATGATTGAATGCCCATTTGCAAGTGGGAGATCCATAATGAAATCCATGCTGATAGCATGCCTTGGGGCTGGTGGGATTGGCATAGGTTGCAAAAGACCTGTTGGGGGTATGTGGAGTTTTAGCTTGAGTGCAGGTAGGGCAATTCTGGACATAATCTTTGACATCTTGTGGCAAGGTAGGCCACCAAATATGTCACTGGTCTAAGGTCTTTTTCTCCCCGAGATGGCCAGCTAGAACAGAATCATGTCCCCAATGCAATACAGTATCCTGTAGTTCCTGTGTGGGAATAAAACGTTGGTCTAGGTGGGAAGGTAATCCCTTGTATTCAGTGATTCCAGGAAGGTAAGACCCAGGGCCTGATTCCGACTATGGCGGGCGGCGGAGGCCGTCCGCCATAGTCCCGCCGACAAATGACCGCACCGCGGTCAAAAGACCGCAGCGGCCATTCTTACATTTCCGCTGGGCCGGCGGGCGCTCTCCAAAAGAGCGCCCGCCGGCCCAGCGGAAATGCCCCTGCAACGAGGATGCCGGCTCCGAATGGAGCCGGCGGAGTTGCATGGGTGCGACGGGTGCAGTTGCACCCGTCGCGTATTTCAGTGTCTGCTTTGCAGACACTGAAATACTTTGCAGGGCCCTCTTACGGGGGCCCCTGCAGTGCCCATGCCATTGGCATGGGCACTGCAGGGGCCCCCAGGGGCCCCGCGGCACCCCCTACCGCCATCCTGTTCCTGGCGGGAGACCCGCCAGGAACAGGATGGCGGTAGGGGGTGTCAGAATCCCCATGGCGGCGGAGCGCGCTCCGCCGCCATGGAGGATTCTCCGGAGCAGCGGAACCGCCGTGGTCAGAATGCTCGAGGGAGCACCGCCAGCCTGTTGGCGGTGCTCCCGTGGTCGGTGACCCTGGCGGTCACCGGCCGCCAGGGTCAGAATGACCCCCCCAGTGCCTTTTGCAGCATGTATTTGAGTAAGAAACTCATGGGAAGAACATAGCGCTACAATTGTGTTGGGAGAAATTATAGGTTTAGCATGTTAGCTGTTTTGGCCAGTTGAAGAGAACCCCCATCTCGAAAGGGTGTTTGCTTTTTGTTGGGCACTCCCTGGTCGATATGTGATAACAAATTCAAATTTGTTAAAAAACAGTAACCAGTGGAGCTGTCGTGGAGCTAAGGCCTTTGTGGCTTGAAAAAATTTGAGATTTCGGTGATCGGTATAAATGGTAACAGTGTGTCTGGCTCCCAAGAGGTGATGGTGCCATTCTTGAAAAGCTAGCTTGATCGCTAAGAGCTCCCACTCTGCCACAGTGTAATTTTGTTCAGCTCGTAGCAGCTTCTTTGAGAAGTATGCCACTGGATGAAAATGCCCAGACTCAGCATCTCGTTGAGAGAGAACACCAACCACCGCCACCTGGGATGCATCAGCTTCTACATAAAATGGCTGGGATGGATCAGGGTGATGGAGAATGGGGGCTTCAGTAAAGGCCTTTTTTAGTGATTAAAAGGCTTTCTCAGCTTGAGAATCCCAATAAAAAGTAACACCTTTCTTCAGCAGGAGTGTGATTGGTGACCCTACCTTGGAAAATTGTGGGATAAAGCGTCTGTAAAAGTTGGCAATGCCAAGAAAGTGCTGAATTTCCTTACTTGATTGTGGAGCTTCCCAGTTCAGAATGGCCTGCATCTTGTCTTCGTCCATAGCAATCCCATCAGGATATATGACATATCCCAAAAATTCTATTGTTCTGGCATGAAACACACATTTCTCTAATTTGGCAAATATGTGATGTTCGTGTAATTTGTGAAGAACTGCCCGTCCATGTCCTGTATGTTCCTCTGGGGTAGATGAATAGATCAGAATGTTGTCTATATAAACTATTACACAGATGTCCAGGAACTCTTGTAACACCTCATTCATAAAAACTTTGAAGGCAGCAGGGGCATTACACAGGCCAAAGGGCATCGCTCTATATTCAAAGAGCCCAAACTTGGTCTGAAATGCTATCTTCCATTCATCACCCTCTAAAACTCAGATCAAATGATAGACCCCCCTCAAGTCAAGTTTCATGTAGATGGTGGAGTTACGCACTTGATCTGAAAGAACCAGTATTAGAGGAAGGGGGCACCGTTTTTTTATTGTCACCTTGTTAACTGCACAGTAATCTAATCTACACAGACACGCAAATAGCCATCCTTCTTAAGTACGAAAAACAAAGGCGAAGCCACTGGTGATGTAGAGTGGCAGATAAAACCTTTATTTAATAAGTCGTCAAGGTAAGTGCGAAGGTATTGAGTTTCTGGCTCAGACAGAGCATATACTCTGCTGCATGGTAGCGTAGCTCCAGGGATCAAGTCAATATGACAATTGTAAGATCGGTTTGGTGGTAATAGGATGGCCTGATGTTCACTTAAGAGGTCATGAAAGTCCCGGTAAGGACCAGGTAAGGCCTGTGAGTCAGGGACAGAAGCACAAAGAGTGGATGTGCAGTGCAAGGATGTCACCAGTTGAGGTGGTTCCTGATAGCAGGAATGCCAGGAATGCTCTGAGTCCAAAATGACTGTCCTAGCTACCCAATTTATTTTTGGGATGTGTACCTGAAGCCATGGGATACCTTAAATGGCAGCAATACCTGGAGTATCAATGAGATCAAATGGGATCTCCTCCAAATGTTTATTGGCACTGATCATGGTTAAAGACTAGTCTGATGGTCGATAAGTCCAGAGGATAATTCCGAACCATCAACAGCTCTTACTGGCTCTGGATTGTCTTTCTTAATCATAGTGATCCCCAAGGTCTTAGTAAGACCTATAACCAAGAAATTCCCAGTGGCTCTTGAGTCAAGTAATATCGGAAGGACCTTTCATACTTGGGCAGGCAAAATCAAGGTGACTATTACGGTACGGTGATGAGGTACCTTAGTCATGGTATTAGCTAGGAAATGTGAGACCTTACTCATAGGGTTGCTCGATAAGACGGTCCCAGGTTTTACAGAGCCTGGTAGTTTTCCACCTGCTCGGACGTTCCTGAATCTGACATAGCTATTGCGCCCACTGCTTTCTTAGAAGTAGTGGATTTATTTCTACATTCTCGAGCAAAATGCGCAGGTTTGCCACAATACTGCCAAAGAATCAACTTCCTTCTATGCTCTTTCTCTTCCTTGGGCAAGGGTACTCTCACTCCTCCAATTTGCATGGGTTCTGAGGAGTTGTGACTAGAAGTAGTTGGTTCTTTCCTTTCTGGCTTAACCACCACTATTCGAGTTTCACCTCGTGATTTCTCACCTCTTCTTTCTGCCAAACGGTTATCTAAACAAACCACCAGGTCAGTAAACTGTGAGCACTCACTGAGCGGATCGGCTATCTGGGCTAGAACATCCTTAAGTTCGTCACGAAGGCCTCAATAGAAGATAGAGGTGTGTCTTTCTTCAGGTCGCTCAGTCTAAGCAATCAGGCAATTAAAAGAGGTGATGTAAGTTAACAAATCTTTATTTCCCTGACGTAGACTCAGCAACTCATTGCCGCTGGCTTGAATAAACAAATGTTTAGTGAAAAGCCTACGCATGAATTCATTACGCGAGCAAAGTCATAGAGCAATGGGTTGTTTCCTTCCATCAGGGGAACAGACCAGTTTGCGGCATTTCCTCCTAGATAAGAGATTATAAATGCCACCTTGGTGGCATCATTTGGGAAGGTCATTTGACGACAGAGAAATTGTAAGTAACATTGGTTCATAAACGTTTGGTATTTGGCACTGTCACCAAAACAACGCTCGGGGGAGCTAAGGGAATTATGGTAGGTGTGGTGACGGTGACCTGCATGGGTTGTGTAGGAGAAGATAAATTTAGGTTAGTACTATGGCCAAAGGTGGTATATTGAAAACGAGGTGGATGTACAATGGGGGTTTTTGGCTTGTATCTAGTGTCTTCCCATGAAAACTCCTGGGGCTTTTGCATATGTAACTTGTAGCGCAATTCAGTATTTTCAAGTCAAAGGGCTGACACCTCTTGCTGTGACAGCTGCCAAAGAAGGAGAGTCCTCGTCAGGTGGCAACGCATGCTTAAAGGCTTCTGAAGACTCATCCAGGGATTCCATCACCCAGGCATCCCTGAATGTTGTGGCTTGGCTTTTATGTTGGGGCTGTGCCACGCACCCAAAAACCAGGCTGTCTGCAGGGCTATGACTGTTCTCCCGAACTCCTGGGGGACCTCTTGGTGCTGCTGATTTCATCAGGAGCACCAGCAGGTGCCCCAAAGGGAAGGGGATTCAGAAAAAGAGAGAAAGAAACACTGCGCTCCTTTTCACCAGGTTCCAGCCGGGTGCGGTTCTTCGGGTTATGGAGAGCTGTCAGTGGAGCCCCTTGAAGTTGCCTTTCTGTGATGAATTACGGTATTGGTGAAGTTATGTGCTATTAAGAGACTGTTTCACAACATTCTACAAAGCATGCACTCGTCTCATTAAACAGCATTCAAAAAGGCATGCATTGATCTCATTAAATTAATCTAATTTGGTTATCATAGCACATTCACCTAGTCTTATCAACTTGGCCCTCTCTCTCTACTCACGGATTAATATATACAAAAGGTGATGAATTCTGAATGTCTCTAAACAAATTAGAAAGTTCTGCAGGTCTCTTTCATGGATCTGCACTTTCACATTAGGTTTTATACGGTAAAACTACAACATAAAACAAGTTGTGATACCAAAAGTAAGTAAACTCACACATAAAGTAATCCTAGCACTGAATTGCGTAATCACTATTAGAACAAAAATAAGCAAGTGGAGGATAGTGAAATTCTGTCACACTTCTCAGTTACAAAACAAAAGTTGTCAAGGCCCTCACACTAAATCAGTTATTCAACCCTCATCAAGGCCCCACACATAAATCATGCCTGTGTCCTTAGAAGAGGCCTTTCAAAGTCTCAAGAAGGCTAGACTGTAATCAGTCTCAGTTTTCAGCTTTCACCAAAAAACAAAGCAACGATAATACAATTCTACACAAACAGATTCCAGACAGCATGCTCCACTTAGCTGAGAGAAGTGTGTTCTTTCCAGAAGATCCCTGCTGAGGCTCTTTGCGGCCAGCAGGGTCAAAAGGGTAGCGGGTGGGGACTGGAGGGAATTCCAGAGTGCAGAGGGCTTTACTTGCTAGACAGGAAGAATGCCAAGCACAGTCATGTGCACACCATGAGTATTTATAGCCAGTATGACTCATATCTTTGAAAACAGGAGTCAGCTGCTCCCTGCAGACCATGGGGGTGTGGTGGGTGCCTGGCAACCAGTAAACAAGTGAACCTGACACAATAAGAACTACCAGGACTTGACACAGTTCAACAAGTATTGATGAAAACAACCATATAGTAGCACAAGCATTGGTAACATCAAGTACATATCAAACATTGGCAATATCTATCCCGAAATGAAGACAGTAAAATGACGTTACAAGCAATCCAGTTGCTACACACACATGATTAAAACAACACCCCTGAGGATGTTGACAAATTAGGCAGAGTTGTTGGGTCCTGACAGTGGCTCTTTGAATGAGGCTCCACCCTTCCCCCCCCCCCCCCACTCTCAGCCCCTTGAGACCCTCACAGGTGAGTAGCCACTCTTTACAAACTGATTTATTGATGACTTTTGCCTCAGTTTTTGAAAGTTGGGGGATTATGTTAAAAAGATACCAGCCCCCCGGGTACCCTCTCTACCTGTCACTAAAAAGTGGCTATAGCCTTCACCAGTTAGGCCAGTTCCATTGGTGCTGAGGGGGCTAGAAGCATCTCTTGTGGTGACTCAGAAGACCAAAGCCCCAATACACCCCAGTCCAACACAATTGAGCCTCGATAGTACTGGTTCCACTGCCTTAAACACACCTTGTCCTGCATGAGTCAGAAGTGCAACTGCATTGCCCTCCGAACTGGAGGTCGTACATCTCTTATCTTGGAATATTGCAGGGGCTAAAACGTTGCTCCAGGATGGCTCTCCCCCAAAGACCTGGAAAAACGTAGATATAATAGCCCTTCAAGAAACCGGGTTGACCTTCCATTAGAAGACTTCATATCCTATCAAATTAGGATTACAAAACACAAATGATACAGAAGAGGTAACGAGGGCCTAGTAGTCTACATATCACTCTGTTTGAATATCACCACAGAAGAACTACAGCACATTGACCAAGACCTCTAAATCATCAAACTTAGTAAATGAACACAGGAAAATAGACCCCCTGTCTTATTGTTCAACATCTACATTCATCCTGATGCCTCTAAAAAGAAGGCCGTATTAGGAAAAATAATGGTAGCAATATCCTGGTATAAGCAACTCCAGCCTATATGGGATATAATAATGACGGGTGACTTCAATTTAAACCTCATACACAGCACTAAGGATGATGACAAACTCAACATTGACAACTCATTCTGGAACGTCCCAGCCCAGGCCTGTTTGAAAGCTAAGTGTCTAGACCAATATGGTGAACAGTTAGTCACAACACTGAATTCCTCAGAAAGAGGGTCCTAAATGGAAGGTTCCCTCAAGACACCTCTACCAGGTTTCACATATCATGGCCCTAAGTCAAGATCGATCAATAACTATACAATTGTTTCCTTGCCTCTGTTTCCCTTGGTTAAGCACTTCTCAATAAAATTCCACACAAGTAGTGATCATTAGTGCTAGCTCCTACCACATATCCACGTACAGGCTCGAGAAGAAGTTGGTGCCACTGAAACGACAAATCTAAAGGAGTTGTGTGGTCAACAGAAACTACAGCAGTTCTCGCATCACGGGCCAAAGCGCTAATGATCAATAGCTTAAGAACAATGGCAAACCTAACTGATGCATGGGTATATTTTGAAAGTAAGCTATGAAAGCATTTTCTAACATTGACAGCAAAACAGTTAACAGGATCACAAGGCTGAACCAGAACGAATGTCCCGAAACAATGTGCTGAGCTCAGAAAAGACCAAAAGAAACTCGCCAGGCGTCTGAAAGTCCATCCCTTAAATTCATCACTTTGGGAGCAATTGAAAGGCCTAAAGAAAGCCAACAGAAAGCAGCTATCGAAAGTGGAAAAGCAAAAATGCAGCAAGAGACTTTTCTAGTCAAAAATAATATTTAGGGCCAAGCAGAGCAATCCTAGGCAATTTTGGGAAACCATTAACAACCTCAACTCGAGAGGTAGAAGTACAAACAATTCAAACATCTCCGGGCTTACATCGGTGAATTATCTTGCCTCCACTTTTTCAATAAAACATCAATCTAGTAGTGCTGGTCACCCCACATGCAATCAATTGGCTATGCATTTAGCTAGAAAGAAGTAAGACCCAGCAGGAAATGATCCCATATACGCCCCACCCTTAGTTCGTAAAATCCTCTGCAAGGGCTGTCAAGATGGCACTCCAGGACCAAACTGCTTATTGCAGGCCATCTTCAAAGAGGATGTAGAATTTTGGTCAGGGGTGCTGTCCTTGCTATTCAAAGAAGTTCAGCTAAGTGGTGCCATTTTCGAACGCTAGAGGGGTTCCATCATAAATCCAATATACAAGGCAAAACCTGCCAATTACAGGCTTATTGCCCCCCTTGATTCCGAGGCAAAATACCATGTTTCCCTGCTACTTGCGGACTTTGCAGATTGGTCCAACAAAATTAACATTATCCCTCCAAACCAAACTGGTTAGAAAATCCTGCACCTTGGCATCATTGACTTTAAAGCCACTTTAAGTGTGGTCTACGAGAATCCCTGCTGAAGGCAATATCCTCACTGTATATAGATAGTTGGATCCAAATAAAAATTGGAGATAGCATGAGACTGTTCTGAAAGATCCCCACACACCATCAACTAAAACAGGGAAGTGTGTTAGCCCCTCATTTATTCAACCTCTATATGGTGGACCTTATACCCATTCGGGACAAGGACCCACCTGGGTCCTTTCCACCTCACCCATCACCTTATCTTATGTGGATGCCATTATGCAATTTACTCAAATTAAGGTGGCCTACAAATATCAATGAACGCATTCTCCAATTGTGATCTAATCATCTGGAGATTAATATGACCTAAACTAACACAATGTTAGTTGGTAATTGACTGGGACACGCAGCTAGAATGGTACTAAACAGCACCGAGTGGGAATCAGCAACATGCTATTAATATTTGGGCTTATATTTTGACACAAGAGGAACTTCCACCCAGCAAAAGCAACACTTTGAGAAGAAGGGTTTTTCCTTAATTCACGCCTTTACCACCTTGGTAAAAAAACTAGATGGGTCCTCTTATCATCCACTTTCAACAGTTGTTGCTTCAAATTTATCGCCAACAATTACTTATGCTAGCGTGGCAATGCAAGGCCTGGAGGCAGAAAGAGGAGACAAAATACAGACCAACACATTCAGGCAAGTGTTCAACCTACCCCAGTATGCATCTCCAGCACAACTTCTCCTAGAATTTGGCCTCATGAGGTAAGCCCTCGCCAGAAGAGCAACAGTGATAAAGACCTGGTATGAGATCAGCCACATCTAAGACAATCTGAATAGCGCCCTTTGGTTAGCGCTCCAAAATGATTGGCAGTAGGCCCACAACCAATAGTTGTACACCTCCATCAAATGACTGAATCTAACAGAACTATGGCCAACTGGTGTGCCATACAATGCCTTTAAAAAAAGAACCAATAGGGCCACAAAATGATTATCTTTCAATCAAACTCAGTGCCAGCTCGCATGCTTGGATGGTAATAATAAACTATAACATACTGGCCCCTGCCACCTATCTCTCAACTTCATTTCCAGTGCGCTTAAGGCACAGCTTAATGACCTTATGCCTGGGCAACATACAGACACTACCAAATAAACCAGCATGGGAACACTCTGGTTTAACATTATGCAGGCATTGCAACATGTATGAGGAGGACCACATTCACTTGATCTGCATTTGTCCCTTGCTGTGTAAACTTTGGCTGCAACTGTTGAAGAGAAGCTTTATTGTCAGAGCCATCCATACCTATGGGGAAGGCCTAGTAGCATGCTTTAACCCAGGCTGCCTGCACCTTGCCTGAAAAAGTGTCTACTTTTTGGCACAAGCACTTTCTTGAAATCCTAGAGTCGCATTTCATCATTTAACCTGGTCCTATTTTCAGAGGAATGAAGCACACTGTGGATCGCCCTCAGTGAGGAAGTTAGTGATCCATTTTGAACACCAGATACGAGAAGAGCCTACAGCGGTCAGCCCAAAAATGGCACTAACTCCTATGTGAAACCTAGTTTACACCCACCTGGATTAATATTAGACATTGAAGACCAGTCCCAATCCATTACCACTTATAAATGCACTTTACTGGCCTCAGTGATAGGAAGTTGTTGTTTTGTGGCGTTTAGTGTCACTTATAGTTTGGCTAGATTCTGCTATGTATTATTATTTATATATATATATATATATACATATATATATTAACTCTGCTGTTCTGTCGCCATGGTTGTGCTGTTGTGAAGTCTGGCATTTTATGCTGAATGTTGGACTGGACTGCAGCACTGACGGTGGCTTCTGCTTGCTTTTTGTGGGCTTTTGATATGAGAATTTCTCCTATCAATAAATTATCTTGTTTTCAATGTTTTGCCTCTCTACTATATCTGGATCTAATTTACATATTGTGGCGACTAACAGAAGTACTCACAATCATCATTTCGGCCCCCAGAAGAAGCAGCATGCCATGGATGCAAATACCTGGTGTTGTGCTCCACATGGACGGCTGCGGACATCGCAATTTGTTTTTGCTCTGCGTTAAACCTATACTTGATTGCACTTCAAAGTAATTTTAAAAATGCACCTTGTTGCCTTAACGGATGAGGAGCCGCATGAGGGAGCTTCCTGCAGCGTTTATCTGCATTGCACGCATGCGAGCACAAGAGTTTCCAATAGCGCCTGGCGAGCACCTGGTGCAGTCATTGAGTTTCCTTCTCGTGCTACGTGCCACGTTTAATGCCGGGTACTGACTGCAGTCATGCAATGCAGTACTGCTAAGCATTCTGGGGCACTACATCTATTCTTTTAAGAAACACTAGTACTCCTCAATTCAACTAAAATGCGTGAAATCGAGATTAAAGTGCATGCTCTCGCATTTGGAAAATCTGTACAATACTTCTTAGCAACTTTTGGCGGTTAAAATAAAAAAGACACTACTACTTTATAATTTCATATACAATGCAATATACAAAACAAAAGATACTATATTTATATTACTAGCTCTATTTTTTAAGAATGGCAAACCAAATACATCCATTACAAATGAATCCTTTCCTTCAGAATCCTGGCAAACCAGTACTCAAATGGCCACAGTGGTATAGATCATTTGAAAACTATTTAGTTGCTTTTGATGGTAAGAATTATTCTATGAAAGGAAAAAAGCAAAAGGCTTTATTGTTTGGTCTATTAGGTAATACTGGCCAGGAGATTTTTGATAATTTGCCAGAAGTTGAACAACCTCCTGGGCAATTCATACCATGGGATGTGTATCCAGATGCTGTCAAGAGACTTGAGAAAAGATTATCTGAACAACCAAATATTATGATTGAGAGAGACAGTTTATTTAATAGGAAACAGCTTGTGGAGCAAACAATTGAAGATTATTTTTTGAGTTTGTCCATTATAGCTAACAAGTGTGAGTTTCGAGAGAATCTAGATACTTACCTACATGATCAGTTTGTATTTAAATACAGGAACGTCTATTAGCCTGCAGAAACCCTACTCTAGATGAAGTGCTTGATATAGCTGACACTATTGAACGTTCTTCTTTGTCTACAAAAGTAATTACTGGAACTGAAACAATGATTCGATTGGTGTCATTAGCAACAAAAACGGGCAACATGATAATAGTAAAGGAAGAATTAATCCTTCCTCTTCCAAACAATTGATGTGTTACAGATGTGGTTCAAGACAACATTTGGGAAATAACCCAAATTGCCCAGCCATCAACATAAGATGCAATAAGTGTAAAAAACAAGGACACTTTCAAAGTATATATAAAACCAGTTATCAGACCTATGAATATACCAGTAAAAGTCAATGCTGTGGAAATTTCAGTTGAAGAATTTCAAGAACACTTTATTATCAATTTGGTATTAACTATTGATGATTAATTAACATATAATACTTCTTTTAAAGCCCCATTAGGTACTGAATAGATTGGCGATATATCTGTCAAAGTCATTGTGGATTCGGGTTCACCAATAACTATTTCATCGGATATAACATTCTATTCTAAAAGGTTTCAGAAGATTCTTACTGGCACTGACATTCATCCTAAAGCCTTTGGTGGACAAGAAATTGTTATGCTTGGTTTCTTTATAGATGTTGTGAATGTGTTGAGATGAAAAATTGTTACAAAAGTATATGTTGCTAAAAAAGGACTTGACATTGTCGGTTGCCATGATTTAGCTAGGAAGGATATTATACTCAAACCTGGCAGTGATCAACCTATAGCTTTAGGTGACTTGCCAATTGCATCTGTTGAATCCAAAAATTATTGCACAAAGCAATGTGATGACCTCAATTCCATTCTTGCTAAATATTCTGGTGCTTTTGATTCCAAAGTAGATTGTGTCAAAGGTGTTATTCATGATATCAAGTTAAAGTGTAATGCAGTCCGTATAAGGCACAAAGTCAGACCCCTAGCTCTCAGCGTGAGAGAAGATGTGAAAAAATTGTTAGAGGAATTGTGCAAGGATGGCATTATACAGTCACGGCTCGCGGGGTGGGTGGCACGCAGAAGGGAGGAGGGGGGAATAAACAATTAAGCAATTTTTTTTTAAACACTTACCTGCACGCTGCCACGCTGCTCTGCACCTCCGTCTCCTGTGCTACAGGTTGCAGGCACAGGCTCCCATCCTGCCATGCTGCCAATCCTGACGCTGCTCAGAGCAGTGTCAGGAGTGGCTGGGAGTGCCCATCCAGGGCGCTCCCAGGCAGCCTGGGAGGCTGTGCCTGCTCTCTCCAATCCGGCAACACAGTGCCGGGGTGGAGAGAGCACACTGTGCATGTGTGTTTGGCCGGCTCGAGATGGCTGGCCAAACACACATGCGCTCAGAGGGGGAGTTCTGTGCACTACCCCTCACTGCTTATCACCCCTGTGGCCCCGCCCCTTTACAAGAGAATGATAATAAACATTGTTATTGTTTTCTTGTAAAGGTTTTGCAGCTGCCACTGCTGGTGGGAGGGGGTCAATGCTCCTCCGCCCTAAAGGAGGAGCCCCCCTGGTATTATACAACCTTGTGACTCACCTGAATGGGTATCTGCAATTGTTTCAGTCAAAAAGAACGGAAGCTTGCATCTGTGTGCTGATTTGAGGTCACTAAATTAAAATATTGTTGTGGATAGCCACCCATTACTGAAAAATCAAGAAATGCTTATGGCAATTGGTGGTGCAGTATATTTTTCCACAGTCTCCCCAATTTTCAGCATACCACCAAGTTGCATTATCTACGGAATCACAGGACCTGACTACATTTGTCACACCCTTTGGTGTCTTTAAATTTGTGAGATTACCATTTGGACTAGCATCTGCCGCTAGTGTGTTCCAGAACTTAATGGGCTCATTATTTAAAGTTGTCAGGGGTGTGCAAGGATTTCAGGACGATAGTTTTATCTTTGCTAAGAGTATTACTGAACATAATAAAATATTGGAGAAAGTATTAACCATTTTTTATAAAAAGAGGAGTGACTGTTTTAAAACGAAAATGTAAATTTCTTGTAAAAGAACTTGAGTAATTGAACCACACAATAACGGAGCAGGGTATAAAACATAAACAAGATTTAATAGTGGCGATTAGTAAGGCACCTGCTCCTAATGATAAGGACTCCTTGAGATCCTTTCTGGGACTCAGCAAATACTATGCTAGATTTGCTCATGGTTATGCTATTGCTGTAGAAAAATTGAGATGTCTTATTAGAAACATGAGAAATGTATTTGAACAGGTGAAAGAGAGAAAGCATTTCAGGATTTTAAAAAAAATATTACTGATGCTCCTGCACTACAACCTTTCAATAGTGCTGATAAATGTGCAATTGTGGTTAGTGCTAGTTCAGTTGGCTTGGGAACAGTACATGCCCAGTATCATCATGGAAACGAATGTACCACAGCATTTAGCTCTGGGACATTGAGCAAATTTGAGTGCCATTATAGTACTATTGAAAGGGAGATGTAAGCCTGTGCCTGGGCTATAAAAAAATGTAAATCACATTTGTGGGTGCATCATTTTGATTTAATTACCGATCACAGTCCGCTTACCTATCTGATGAATGGAAACAGCATGGGGAGAGTGACTGCTAGACTGATCAGATTATTATCTTAATTGCAGGAATATGATTTCACCATCAAGCATATTCAAGGGGGATTTTATTTTAGAGCTGACTGCTTGTCACAAATGCCATTGAAGTGTCAATCTAATGATGATATGAATCAGGATAAGGAAGGTGTAGTTTCTGCTCTAGATGATTCTAGTCATTTGTCTGGTGTTATCATAGAAGAGGAATGGATTCAAGCTTCTAACAATGATCCTGTATTGAGTGAGGTCAAGAAGTACATGTTAAATGGATGGCCACCAGTCCGAAATCTTTCTAAGGGTTTAGTTCCTTATGAACAGATTTCGGCAGAGTTAACATTGGAAAATAATTTGATCACTAGGCAAGTGTTATTTGTATCATCTGACGTTTGGTGCCAGAGGTTAATCAGTATTGCATATAAGGGTCATCCTGGCATGACTGGCACTAAGAAGTTGTTGCGACAATATTATTGGTGGCTTGTAATAGATGCTAATGTAGAGCAATTTGTAAATAAATGTGATGAATGTCTTGTTTCTGAAAAACATTAGAAACTTAGTAAGAGTAAAACTATTACGAACCCTTTGCGCAAAGGACCATGGGTTAAGGTCGCCATTGATTTGTCTGGACCTTTTCATCTAGCTTGAAATATTTGATCGTATTGGTAGATCACTATTCAAAAGGGATGATGATTTTGTACATATTCCAAATACTGACACTGTTATTGAATTTTTGGATAAAACTTTTGTTAGTGGAGGAAATCCTAAAATTCTGGTTTCTGATAATGGCACTCATTTTGTCTCCAAAAGGATGACTGAATTTTTAAATAGGTATGGCATCAAGCATGTTAAAACACATTTTCCAGCAGCTAATGGATTATTAGAAAGATGCAATAAATGTTTTAAAAAAGGCATACAAACTGCATTATCTTCTAACATGAATGTGCGTACACATTTACGTGATAAAGTTTGGAGTTATTTAAATACTCCTCACTCTTTTACTGTTTTTTCTCCTTTTTTATTAAGAGGAAGGGAAGCCAAAACATGTCTTACCCCAAATTGACATGTCAGTATCAGGATCGTAGAGATGTTGACATTTCTGTTCACAGAAATTTTGCATGCAGATATCGCAACACGGAAGCAGTTGTTAAGAAACATTGTACTCAAAAAGATTTTGAAAGTGGGGAATGGGTCCTGGTTAAAAAACCTAAGAAAGCCATTTAGGGAAACTTGAATTTTTCTGATTCTGTGCAATTTTTTAATGTTACTTTGGCTGCTTTTTTGCCAACAAGCTGGGCTTGGTGGAATAAAGGAGCTGTTGTTAAAATAAGAAACAACTAAAAGGATATTATTGAAAAAATGAAATGTGGTAAATCAGAAAATAGCTGTATGGGTTGGGATTTGAGTCAGGAGCAGTGTAAAAACAATTCACAGTATAGTACTGATCTTGTTTACATGATGTTTTTTCAGGTATGGATAGTTGTGTACCCAATCAACAAGACTCAACTAATAACTACAATGAAGGTTCAAATTTGAATACGACTCCCAATGACATGCTTGGAACTTTGGCCAGTTCTGTATCTGATGATGACAAGAATGTCTCCAGAGGAGAACAAAATTTAGGTTCAATGGTGAGGCACGTTAAAATAAATATTGTTCTATGGGCAAAGTACAGTTATTTTATTTTATATTAGTGCTGTGTTATTCTTGTTGTATTAGGAAGGGGAATGTTGTATTGTGTTGTTTAGTGTTATTTATAGTTTGGCTAGATTCTGCTATGTAATTTTATAAGTATGTGTTTGAATTAATTCTGTTGTTCTGTTGCCATGATTGTGCTGCTGTTCAGTCGGGCATTCTATCCTGGATGTTGGACAGGACTGCAGCACTGACCAATGGCTCCTACTTGCTCTTTGTGGACTTTTGGCATATGGATTTCTCCTACCACTTAATTATCTTGCTTTCAAAGTTTTGCCTCTCCACTATATCTATATCGAATTTACAACAGAGGCACTGATATACTTTTGCACGCTTGGAGATTGGAATGTTAAATTTGGATTTTATTGTATTTAGTGTAAATAACTTTTGTTTATTTGTAAACTGTGTGGCAGCCTAGCCTCATAACTGGCACAAGAGGGTCATTTGTATGTAACAAGCTCAATGATTTAACACAAGTACTTTTAGACTACTTTTTAAGATATTTATAATTCATACCGAAGGAAGGTTTTAATCTGTAACATTGTTGTGGTTTTAATTAACTAAAACAATAAACTTGATACTGATACTATTTTTCAATAAAGACTAAGGCCCTCATTATGAACATGGCGGTCCGTTCTGCTCTGCCGGCGGTGGCAGTAAAAACCGCCAACAGAGGAGCGGGCCGGACTGCCAAAGAATGAACCAAATGAAAGTCAGGCATCCCGCGAACCACCCACCGCCAGCAGAGGAGTGCCGACGACGACGGCAGAGTCCGCCCACAGGCCGTCGGAGAGACCCAACCCGCCCATCAAATTATGAGCCACCAGTCCGCTGCCAGTTCCGGGGCGGGAACCACCACCACCCAAAGCCAGGCGGAAATGAACCAAATATAATGAAACACTCACCGGAGTCCTGCAGAACGCGCCACGTCAGACATGGATAGAGAGCTGCAGATCATGCCAGCCCTGCTCCTTGTCATATACCTCCATGACTGAGACTGCTGACGAAGACAACGACGGTAAGTACCGCAACCTTCTGAACAAGGGAAGAAAGGGCACAGTCACATACCCACCCACTCCACCCACCCTGCAACTCCCCCCCAACCCTTCACAGCAGCAAAACCCATAGCCCCCACAGCAAGAGGTACTTACCCGACACAAGGCTAATCCAACATGACCATAGTACATACAAATGCCCCACACCCATAACAAATGAAACAAAAGACCAGGGTTCAACGGCGTGCAGCCCAAACACAGGCCACACAGAAACTTTAATATGAAGCTCACTGAGCCAAACAGTCTAAACAGGGCCAATGGCCAGTTCGTATGGCGACAATTGCCATGGGCCACAACAGGCCCAACCTGACTCCCACAAGTTCATGGTACTCCACATCATGGGGCACCATTTGGGCATCCACGCACCTCACGGAAGGGGGGCATGGGGTGTTGGGGGTGGGGATTTTCTACGGGGGTGGGCCTTTGACTTTCGTTTGGAAGGTGGAGGGGGGGGTGGGCTTGTCCTTTGAAGGGGGTGGGGGCTGTTTGGATCGGGTGGAGCTAGATGGCCTAGGCTCAGTCCGGGCCTTTTTCTTATCTGGGGAAGGGGCACAGGAATGTGAAGGGCAGACAGGAGTGAGCTGTGATGTGGAAGAAGCGGAAAGGGCAAGGAGGTGAGCACGTTTGGGGACAAGACGGGGTGGGCCAGTGGGTTAAAAGAGGTTAGCACGGGAGAGAAAAGGTTTCTTGGGAGCAATTGGGGTGGGTGTGGATGAGGGCATGGGAGTGGAGGCAGAGGGTGTGGATGTATGTGGTGTAGGGGTGCGTGTAGTGGGTGCAGGTGACTGCTCAGTATGCTGTGGTGTGGTGGATGTCTGATGGGTGGGTGTCTTGGTGCATTTGTGTGTTTTAGGAGGGGTGGACACAGTGGGAGAAGACAGACATCTAGTGTGGATGTATGTTGTGTGGGTGTCTGCAAGTCTGGTGAGTGTGCTGCATGTGTCAACTACAGTAGTGGTGGTGAGTGCAGGTTTGGTGTATGGGGTGCATGTATGGCTGTCTGCTATTGTGGTGAGTGCTGGAAGAGGAGCAGCAACAGTGAGTGAAGGTGCAGTGCACGAGGGTGTGGATGCAGAGGGGACAGACAGGGAGGCGGAAGAGGTGGGCACACTGGGGGAAGTGGACGTTGTTGTGTGTGCAGTTGTCTGTTGGATGTGTGAATGCTTGTGGTAGGAGGTGTGGTGCTTGTGTTTTGAAGTGTGTTTCTAGTGTGTTGATGTGCTTGATGAAGGGAGTGGGGTGCTGGAAGGGGTAGAGGAGGTTGGAGTGGGGACGGAATGGCCAGGGAAACTGGCTGACGTCCGAGAGGAGGCCAGAGCTTGAAAAGATCTCTGTAGGGCAGAAACTGCACCATGAATGCATTCCAGATAGGCATTGGTCTGCTGCACCTTTGATGCTAGCCCCTGGATGGCATTGACGATGGTTGTCTGGCCTACAGAGATGGTTCTCAGGAGGTCAATGGCCTCCTCTGTGAGGGCAGCAGGGCTGACTGGGGCAGGGGAGGAGGTGCCTGGAGCGAAGGAGACGCCCACCTTTCTGGGTGGGCGGGCACGGACAACTCGGTGGGGAGCAGAAGGGAGGGCGGTGATGGAATGGGGAGTGGCGGAACATGTCACAGTAGTGGTGTGTGCAATAGGGTCCACCACCGCCGGGGAGCCCCCATCGGAGGAGGTCTCGGAGTCACTACCTCCTGTGGTAGTAGCCTCCCTCGTGGAACTCCCCTCGCCCTCCCACCCCCTTGGCGTCGGTTTTCTCTGCCTCGGAGGATCCGTGGGCCACTGCCTCCCACTTGCCAGTGCCTCAGCTCCCTCACCTGATGTTGATGCTGTACCAAACCAACACAAGAGAACAGGGATGGGGAGACAAAACAGGAGAGACACTTGTAAATAGCTGAATGCAGGTACATAATGACCAGACTTACACCTACCCAGAAGACACACCCAACAGGCAGCACCGTTCACTATGCCCATGGCCATGCCCCTGACTACTGACCAGAATACTGCTCTACACCCATCCCCTGGACTGCCTAAGGAGGCGACGTAGGGGAGACCTGACAAAGACACCCCTACACCATTTGGGGACCATAAAGTAGATGGACACCAGTCAAAGTCCCCACCTCTAAGCAGCATGAACCCTAATTCACACCCAGACATCCTTCCAGACTGAAGTATGTGAAATGAATATTCACCCCCTTGTGACTGCTGTGCAGCTTTCCAGCGCCCATCCAGGTCTGGGTATGCCACTGCCAGGATCCGTTGCATGAGGGGGGTCAGTCCTCCACTTTCGGAGGACTTCCCCAGCTGGGCTTCACTGATCTTTCGCACCCAGCGCCCCAGGGCCTCCCACCTCTTTCTACAATGGGTGCTCTGCAGGTTGTAGACCACCGATGTCCGCACCTCCCTGGTGATGGCATGCCAATGTGCCCTCTTCTGATGGGCGCTGACCTAAAAGGGCGACACAGAAATGGAACACAGAGGTCAGGCACTTGCACGATAGGAACAGCTGGCTAAACGTCCACTATGGGACTGACAGTACTCTCAGACTTACAGGACAGTTGCACGCAGCATGCCATGCACCATGGCCCATGTAGGCTCAGAGGTGCACACATATGTGCAATCAACACCATCCATTACGCACACACAGTGCCCCCCCAACCCAGGCTCACCTGTACCTCTGGCCGCCCGTACAGTTTCGCGTACTGGGGCAGGACCCCGTCAACTAGCTTCTCCAGTTCCTCCTGGGTGAATGCCGGGGCCCTTTCCCCTGCAACACGTGGCTCATCGATAGCCAGAGGCAGGCCACAGCAGTACACAGAGTGGAGTACCTGTCTGCACGAGATCAGGGAGTCAAGTGATCAAACGATGACGAACGCGCGTACGTTCAGCGGCGGTATGCACCGTCACCGCCGGCGGCGATCATGATACGCCAGGATTCCCCATCGGCATCCATGTTAGCCAATGAGGGTGCGAACAGCGGTAAACACCGCCTTACGCTGTGACGTCAACCGCTAGCGGTTTGAGGTCACTTCCACAACGAAAGGGTAAATCTACAGTGGGCAGACATTTTGCCATCACCTACGCATCTCAAATTAATTACTACTCACAATGCAGGCCCTACTAGCCACATTGAGCACCTAGGCCCCTGTCCATTCAGTATTGTAGCACACATGAAATACTCTGTACCCTCCTTGTGATGTACATGTATATCTGTCAGGTAGCAGTTATTGTAGAGACACTACAATGAACACTGCAGTGCACAAATGATGACAAGTGTGCCTGCGTATGTGTCTTCATCACTCCTTTTTGTAACCCCTCGTAGGTACCGACCCTTGTGGCGAGGAAGGGCACCATCTGTGTACAGACCACTTGTGGATATGGGGACCATGGTGGAGCGTCAGATCATAATCACTTACAGACTCACACGTGCAACTATTCAGGACCTTTGTGCACTACTGGATCCTGCACTAACTCCGGAAAATCGTAATCAGCATGCCATTCCAACTGAAGTGCAGGTGCTCTCCGCACTCCATTTCCTTGCCACGGGCTCATTTCAAGTGACAGTGGGCATGGGTGCTGGTTTTTCCCAGCCAATGTTCAGCCAGGTACTGACAATATTTCTGAATGCATTTGTCCGACATCTGCAGTCCTATGTGAGGTTTCCCCAAAGTACTGACCTACGTGCCATCAAGTCAGAATTCTATGCCTTTGCCAACATACCCCATGTCATAAATGCCATATGGCACCCACATAGCTATCATCCCCCCAAGAGTGAGTGAACAGGTGTACAGAAACTGAAAGAACATTCACTCAATGAACATCCAATTGGTATGTACTGCAGACCAGTACATTTCACATGTGAGTGCCATGTTTACAGGTTCAGTCCATGATTCCTTTGTGCTGAGGAACAGTAGTGTGCCACAGAAGATGGAACAACTACAAGAGATCAGAGGGTGTATCATAGGTAAGTGTGCCTGTCAGTAACTGACACATTGCAGAAAACCAGCCTGTCTGACTAAGGGTCATACCAATGACGAGTCTGTATTGCACCATTTTGTAGGTGATTCTGGCTGTCCAAACTTGCGTTGGCTCCTGACACCAGTGAGGAATCCCAGGACGGATGCAGAGAGGAATTACAATGAGGCCCATGTACGTACTAGGAGGGTAATAGAGCGAACTATAGGTCTCCTGAAGGCTAGATTTTATTGTCTACATATCTCTGGGGGTTCTCTGGCCTATGGGCCTGATAAGGTGTGTAGACTAGTGGTGGCCTGCTGCATGCATGCTACACAACGTGGCAGTGAGACATTCTATCCCCCCTCTTGGAGGTGGAGGGTGCTATAGGTCCTGATCAGCTACCTCAGAGAGGTGAGGAGAGAGATGGTGATGGTGATGATGAGGAAGGGGAAGATGTAAATTCCAGGAACCAACTGATACAACTCTACTTCTAGTAACTGCGTGGGACTTGGGCTTGTCAATGGGGTTAGTGACTAATACTGTCAGTGTGCTCTGTCATATAGGGGGGTTGGTAATGATAGGCGAAACATGGCCCACTTCTGCTTGGTACTGACTGAAAATATACGCATTTCCTCCTTACCACCATTTGGGCACACAGGACTCCCATCATGCACAGATTCGACAATAAAGTTGTTCTCTGCCAGTTGCATCCATACTCCACTTTGTCACAATGGACAGTGTTACAGGTGTGAAAAGTGTTTTATTGGTTGAAGTGAGTGAATTGTGCAATTTACAGTGATGGGAAGTCATAAGGGTGGGGGGTCCTCAAGACCAACATGGTGGCAGCCTTGTTGGTAGTATTGATGGGTCCATCTTGTCTAACAGTACTTCATATTGCCTCTTAGCAATGTGTGGTTGGTGATTGGGTGGGATGGTTGCTTTGCCTTTGTTGCAGAGTTAATTGTTGGAGGGGGGCTTGTTCTTAACTGGGAGTTCCAGTGCCATATCTTGGCCTGAGGGTCTGTTTGGGCGCCTGCCGTTGAGCTTCATGGGATGACATGGTAGGCCCTTGTGTTTCCTGCGAGGGTAGTTCCTGGGATGTTTCTGCTGCTGGAGTCATCTGATGCTGGTTGTCCGGTGCTGTTGTGGGGGCCTCTTGTCCGGGGTGAGTGTCAGACTGGTTTTTGACCAGCTGCATCAGTGCTCCTGCTATGGTGGCCATTGTGGCATTGTGCTCTTTCCACTGCTCCATGGCCTGTTGGTGGTGTTCCTGCTGCATCCTATGACTGTACTCCAGGGTGGACACAATCTGTGCCAACCTGTCATGGGTATGTTGGTAGTCCACCAATACCTCTTATATCACGTCCTGGGGTGCTGCATCCATCCTGTGGCCTCCCCCGTGGCCCACTACGACCCTTGGACTTGCCCTAGCCCCCTCTGCCTGTGTCCCATGCACAGGTCTGGTAGTACCACTTGTACTGGGACCCTCGCTTTCCTGCATGCTAGGAGTGGGAGACTGTGGCCTCTGTACCTGTGTTCCATCAGTCTGTGCCCTGGGTACACTGGTATGGAGACGCCTGCCCTGGGCTGCTGGTCTTGACTGGGTGGTAGGGGTGACAGTGGTTTCCTGGGTGGGGGCTGCTGCATGGTGAGAGTCCAGGACTGTGTGAGGGGCCTGCCTGCTCATCAGTGTCCAGGGATCCTTCACCAGTGTCCTGTGAGGTGCCTCTGTCTTCCTGGGGGGCACTGGCACTCCTTGTCCCCTCCGTTAGGGTTGCATGGGTGGTGGTGCCTGTTGGGGGACATAGACATGTCTGTTACATCTGCATGAACGTTTGAGGTGAACAGGACTGGGCTATTTTGTGCTGGTGTTACTCTCTGTGGCCTTCCAGGGTGTCTCTGTGAGGTTGACATTGCATTTTGCGCCATTGTGGGGTTGCATTGTGGTGGGGGGTGTCGTTCCATTGTGGGTACGTGCAGTGGTGGATGACTGTGCACAGCGGGAGGGATGTGGGCATGTTAGTTGGTTTGTGCTCATGCAGGGGGGTGGATGTAGTGGCTGATGCCTGGGTGGGGTGTAGGTCCAGGTGGGTGTGGGTGGGGTGGGGTGGTGCATGCATTACAGGTGTGGTGTATATGGGGTAATTGTAGATCACTTACCCGAGTCCATTCTTCCAGTGAGTCCAGTGAGTCCCTCTGGGTGCAGGATGGCCAGTACCTTTTCCTCCAAGTCAGTGTAGTCGGTGGTGTTGGTGGCGGTCCTCCCCTAGTCTTCTGCACTGTGATGTGGTGCCTTGATGCCATGCCCCATCTCTTCCAGATGTCGTCCCTGGTGCGTGGATGGTGTCCCACTGCATTGACCCTGTTCACAATGGTCTGCCACAACTCAATTTTCCTTGCGATGGGTGTGTGCTGCACCTCGGCCCGAATATTTGTGGCTCCACCTTCAAGATCTCGTCCACCATGGTCCTTAACTCCCTTTCGGTGAACCGTGGATGTTTGGGGGGACATGGTGAGTGTGGGTAATGGTGTCAGGGCTGGGAACGAGGTAAGGGTGCTCTTCCGTGTGTCGGTGTGCGTGTCCTGAATGCTGGTGTTCGATGTCTGCCTCTGGTGCTCTCCGTCTTCTTGTCCTGCTTTCGTTGCAAGGGATTGTGGGGTGTGTCTGGGGGTGTTTTATGGGGTTCTGGATGTGTGTCAGGTGTGTGGGTCAGACGCCTATCCAATGTGTGCACTTCTTGCTGTTGAGTCCACTTGCCGCCCGTGGCGGTCGCAGCCGCCAATGGTCATCCAGCCTCCACTGTCCGCTGAGGTGATTTGTGCATAATTATTTGGAGGGCGGAATGTGGGTGTGCTTGGCGGTGGCGAGGTGGGGTGGGGAGGTCTGGGATTCCCGCAAACAGAGTCATGGCGGGGAGTGGTGGTCTGGTGATTTTTGGCGGGGTTGGGATTTTCGTTCATTATATGGCGGGCTTCCATTCACCGCCAATGGCAGGATTCTGTTCACCGCCGCCACGGTGGTTGGCGGTCTTTCCCACCGTGTTCATAATGACCGCCTAAGGGATAGTCAGTGCTTGCAATGGAAAAATAGAAGTGTGGGTACTCTATAACAGAGTACCTTCTGGCTTCAGAGAAGTGCTGGTACTTTCAAATTAAAAATATACACCTCTGCTGAGAAATGCAAGTGCTCTACCTCTCAAAATAAAGAAGTGCAGGTACTCAGTACCTGACAGTACCAGTCCATTTAAAGCACTGATAACAGTGATGCACTGTGTTGCTGTGTGTCACGCTTGTATGGTGCATTTGCTGATGTTGGGATGGTGCTTTGAACATGGCTTGTGATTTATGGTTTATGGTTTTGTAAGTGTAAGTTTCATTTTGGCAAATATGCTCTATGTTTAATTTCCCATTGTGGTGATAAGCACAGCCTGAGTGTTTCCTTGTATTCAAGTTGATTAGATGTTTTTAGAGGAAGCATATTAATATCATTATTGTCATTATGACGATGGGAATTTCATAGTAAAGCAGAATAAGGTCTCATTTAAATTGGGTTGGGTAATAAAACTGGCCATTCCTCCAGAGTAATACCTTGCACTCTGTAGTGAGTGCCCACTAGAACACAACCATAAAGGGAAAAAACAGATTTATAGTTCCCACTTCTTGCCTGTAGCTACTTTGCAGAATTTAAGATTAAGGTGTAGAATTTATTGATTCCTCCAATCAGGTGAGTTGGGTCAACAATAGATGACTAGGAGGTCAGTTGAATCGGACCACCACATAGTGATGTAAAGAGGTCAATAAGAAGGACTATACGGGGATCCGGTCCCTGCTGACAGTGAAGGTGGTCACAAGGCAATCTTTGGTAGAGACAAAAGAGAGTCAACATGTTCCAAAGTTGAGACCCCAAGATTCTTACACTTCATCCTGGTTTAGGTAACCAGTCTCTCAGGGTACGATCTCAGTTTCCAGTCAGAGATGCAAGGGGACCTGTTTTGTCAGGTACTGTTTATCTTTCGTCAAAGGTTTTGTGTATGGTCTTCAGTATTTTGAAATCGATTATTTTCCCTGTGGGGAACCAGCGGACAGCTTTCAGAAATGGGGGGCTTTGGTCTCATTTCCATGTGTTTCAGAGTCTGTATCACAGGTCCGTCCTGGCAGTTTATAAAAAGTGGTCAGGGGGGTAGCTTGGTCACTTGGTCAATAACATTGTGGGTGGTGTCAACTTCAGGTTTCCTAAAAATCACGCTGGGATAAAAAAAAATACATCATATAAGAAGCAGGACATGAAGGGGACCTTAAGGGCCAGTGTGGAAAGAGAGAAGAGGGTGAAATGTTAGGGGCACTTAAAACACAACTTTTTTCAAACTAATCAACATTTTAAATCCTTCAAAACAGATTCAAGAGATAGTGTGAGTGCATGTGTTTGTGTCAGTGTGGCCATGTAAAAATGTCATGTGAAATCCGACAGACACTTCACCATATTTGACTTGAATCACTTGTACCCAACTAATTTATTACATCTCTTAAGGCGGTGTAACACCCCAAACCCTCACCTTATTCCGCCCTCCCGCCCGAACCTACGCCCCTGAAAGTGGTATTTCCTCTGACTTGATGATCTATTCAATGCCATATGACGAGCACGACACCCATCACAACAGGTATAATTATTGATATCGTTTGACGACGTTCTTCTAAAATATTCGTCACAGAAAAGCACTGTGCTTTCCACCAGAACCTTTCGAAATCATGTGCTTACAGGCGGGTCAGAGGCGAAACTTTCTAATTATTCCTAAGGAACACTCTTTTTACATTTACATATTTTGATTTGAACAGTAGAAGTTTCCTGCAAATCAATTAACATAAATCTCTGTTCTTGAGTTCTGATTGGCTACTGGAGCAATCATTCATTGTTCGACCCTGCCACGCTTGAGCTCACATTTCTTTATCAGCAAGTAGAGCACTCTCGCAATATAAGTATTGATATAGCGCTTACTACCCCTGACGAGGCGTCGAGTCCACGTTCTTTCTCAACCTGTATAGTTTGCTCTCCTCGCGCAAACCGTGTCTGCTCCTATTTAGGGTCTGCGTGCATTTTGCTTCCCATACACAGCTCATGGCTTCTGGAGAGCATCCTCTGCAGAAGAGAGGGAGTCTTTGTCCCAGGATATCAATTGCTAATGGCATTGCCTGTCAGGTCTGCCCCTCGGATTCACGCAGACGTCTTGTTGCCCTCTCGTAACAATTGCAACTGCACTTAAAATGCTCAAAATCGCTGGGGAATTTCTGATTCGATAAGGGAGAGTTTCTGATCTGACCGGTTCCTGTGGCCTATGCCTACGAATATGTATTTTAAGGTTGATAAGAGATTAAAAGAGCAGCAGTTTAACCTGCCCTCAGCAGAGCCCAATGGTAAGGAAGTTTTCATTTTCCAGTAATAATGGTGAATATGTCAGCACATTCAAGAACAGTGCGGGCTTATGTTGAAATATGAGCTCTTCCAAGAACTATTTATTGTGGGCAGACGCGAGATCAAGAAACGAGCAGACAGTGCTGAGATCTGTATTGTATTTTTATTTATTGTTGTATTTATAACCCTGCTGTTTCTTCTTTATTTAGCGCATCTACACTTGTCTGTTTTTCAGTTTCAGCGCACGATGCTCACCAATAACACCCAAGCTTTCAACTAGGTTCTTGATTTTGGGGACACTGGCTGTCACGCACCCACAAAATCCAATCTCTTTTGTAAATCCCATGGAATAGCTTAATTTAGCCTTTGTGAATGACGTGGCAGCGGCAGCATGTAATAACGTCACGTCATTGTTTCCTCCTGTCAAGCAATACTCGGCAATAGAAGAGGATGTCTACACGTTGTACAGCTACCTTCGCACTCCACCTCTCTTGTGTAAATGACAACGCATGGACGTGGCAATGATTTACGATATAGTACTCGGCTATAACAAGCGCTCTCGTCTCTACTAGGCCTGACCCAAGGAGAAAGAAGACCTTGAGGGCAAAGGTCGAAGCCGTAAAGAGTTCAGGGGAGACATGTTTCTTCTTCCCTGACTGAGCACTTGTGATTTCCATTCCCTCCCATTAGAGCCACGCTCTGGTATTTTCAGTACAATTGTTTGTCTTGTTACCTAGACAGATTTTACCTACCCTATCCTCCCAAAAAATCCTCCTTTGTAGGTCTTCTGCACAGACTCCATCCTTTCTTTTGCGTCATGAAAAGGGATCCGACCTAAAACGTCTTCTGTTCTTTCTGTTACACAGGAGACGATTGCCTGTTTTCCCCTTATATATGAATGACATATATAGTTATATATTTATATAAACTGTTGGCCCTTGGAGCTGCTCCTCCAGGTGTGACTTTTTTATTTTTTTATTTATATATTTCTGTATGAGCGGCCCTCCTCTGCTACCGCCTACATTTTAGTGTATTTGCCCTTTTATTTCCCAGGAGTTAGCAGCTGTCAGGTTGGTGGTATTTGTATTTTCATTGGCCCAACTGTCAGTGAGACGAAGGCAGAAATCATTGGAATTGCGTCATTACAAAGTTCGAGGCAGGGGTTTGTGTTCCACTTCTCATTCAGTGGGCAATGTGGCGGTGCCGACTTGCAGGGCCTGTTCCTGAGACCAATGCCTCAGCCTGACTCTGTCATGGTGGCGGTCCTGAGAGTTTTCCAATGTCTGCGTTAGTTTATTTTTAGGCGGCAACTGGAGTCCCAGTACTTAAATGAAATACCAGTTAGACGTGGGTGCATCATGGAGAGCGCAAGTAAGAGATGCCATATGGAGACTGTCTCCTCAGGGGATGAAATACCCCAGAAGTCTCATCCGCTGTATGACCTGCCCTCAGCTGACGTCATTCAGGTCTTAATTAATCAAGCTGTAAAAGCTGCTGTAAGTGCTTTTGAGGGGTTTCCTTTACAGTTTGGAGATTCCACTGTCCCTAACACAGATTCCCCTGAAGAAGAATTTTTGCAATGGGGCAGATATGTGCAGGGTACAGAGTTACCAGTTAGTCAATACTTTTTCATTAATCTAGTTTTCACTTCCTGTACCTTACTTTATGATGAGGAATATTTTTAATGCAATATTCATGCCCCCACGTTTCTTTCATTGCACAGTGCTGCTGGGAAAGCACCGTCCAGAGAATTTAAGGAAAGGATATTGAATATCCCCAAGATTATTGTTTCTCAGATTTTGTCAGAATGGACTAATGTGAATTCTGGAGCCAATTAGATTCACACACAGTTCTCTTCTTCTGTGTATCTATAGCCAACCATGCACAATAAGATACATGATAGGTAGCAGTAGACCAATGGAAATGGGAATGGGATAAGAAAGAAAGCAGAGATGCTAGATCCGAACACTCTGACTCGTCACTCTGCTCGTGATGTCATCTGCTTGTGTTTTGGAAGATAGAGAGAAACAACACTATTTATATCTTTAATACCTTGTCTCTGTGTAGTCTTATCCAATATGTAGGAGGCTGGCCTGGCTTGTAGTGGGTACCAAGGGGTACTTACACTCTGTACCAGGTCCAGTTATCCCTTATTAGTGTAGAAGAGGTGTTTCTAGCAGCTTAGGCTGATAGAAGGTAGCTATAGCAGAGCAGCTTAGGCTGAACTAGGAGACATGCAAAGCTCCTACTATACCACTTGTGTCATATGCACAATATCATAAGAAAACACAATACACAGATATACTAAAAATAAAGGTACTTTATTTTTATGACAATATGCCAAAAGTATCTCAGTGAGTACCCTCAGTATGAGGATACCAAATATACACAAGATATATGTACACAATACCAAAAATATGCAGTAATAGCAAAAGGAAGTAATGCAAGCAATGTAAAGTTACAGTAGATTGCAATAGGAGCACATAGGTATAGGGGCAACACAAACCATATACTCCAAAAGTGGAATGCGAACCACAAATGGACCCCAAACCTATGTGAGCTCGTAGAGGGTCGCTGGGGCTGTAAGAAAACAGTGAGGATTAGAAAAATAGCCCACCCCAAGACCCTGAAAAGTAGGTGTAAAGTGCACCTATATTCTCCAGAGAGCACAGAAGTCGTGATAGGGGAATTCTGCAAGGAAGACCAACACCAGCAATGCAACCAAAGTGGATTTCCGGACGAGAGTACCTGTGGAACAAGGGGACCAAGTCCAAGAGTCGCGACAAAGTCGAGAGTGGGCAGTTGCCCAGGAAATGCCAGCTGAGAGTGCAAAGAAGCTGCCACCGGATGGTAGAAGCTGTGGATTCTGCAAGAACGAAGAGGGCTAGAAATGTACTATTTGGAGGATGGATGTCCCACGTCGTGAAGAAGCTTGCAGAGGTGTTCCCACACAGAAAGACTGCAAACAAGCCTTGCTAGCTGCAAGGGTTGCAGTTAAGGTTTTTGGATGCTGCTGTGGCCCAGGAGGGACCAGGATGTCGCCACTTGGATGAGGAGACAGAGGGGGCGCCCAGCAAGTCAAGGAGCCCTCACAGAAGCAGGCAGCACCAGCAGAAGTACCAGAACAGGCACTTAGAAGAGGAGTGAACCGGAGCTCACCCGAAGACACAAAAGTGAGTCCCACGACGCCGGAGGACAACTCAGGAGGTTGTGCACTGCAGGTTAGAGTGTCGGGGACCCAGGCTTGGCTGTGCACAAAGGAAATCCTGGAAGAGTGCACAGGAGCCGGAGCAGCTGCAAATCACGCGGTACCCAGCAATGCAGTCCAGCGTGGGGAGGCAAGGACTTACCTCCACCAAACTTGGACTGAAGAGTCACTGGACTGTGGGAGTCACTTGGACAGAGTTGCTGAGTTCCAGGGACCACTCGTCGTGCGGAGAGGGGACTCAGAGGACCGGTGATTCAGTCTTTTGTTGCCTGCGGTTGCAGGGGGAAGATTCCATCGACCCATGGGAGATTTCTTCAGAGCTCCTGGTGCAGAAAGGAGGCTGGCTACCCCCAGAGCATGCACCACCAGGAAACAGGCGAGAAAGCGGCAGGATCAGTGATACAAGGTTGCAGTAGCCGTCTTTGCTACTTTGTTGCGGTTTTGCCGGCATCCTGAGCAGTCAGCGGTCGATCCTTTGGCAGAAGGTGAAGAGAGAGATGCAGAGGAACTCTGATGAGCTCTTGCATTCGTTATCTAAAGAATTCCCCAAAGCAGAGACCCTAAATAGCCAGAAAAGGAGGTTTGGCTACCTAGGAAGGAGGATAGGCTAGCAACACAGGTAAGAGCCTATCAGAAGGAGTCTCTGACATCACCTGCTGGCACTGGCCACTCAGAGCAGTCCAGTGTGCCAGCAGCACCTCTGTTTCCAAGATGGCAGAGGTCTGAGCACACTGGAGGAGCTCTGGGCACCTCCTCTGGGAGGTGCAGGTCAGGGGAGTGGTCACTCCCCTTTCCTTTGTCCAGTTTCGCGCCAGAGCAGGGCTGGGGGATCCCTGAACCGGTGTAGACTGGCTTATGCAGAGATGGGCACCATCTGTGCCCATCAAAGCATTCCCAGAGGCTGGGGGAGGCTACTCCTCCCCAGCCCTGACACCTTTTTCCAAAGGGAGAAGGTGTAACACCCTCTCTCTAAGGAAGTCCTTTCTTCTGCCTTCCTGGGCCAAGCCTGGCTGGACCCCAGGAGGGCAGAAACCTGTCTGAGGGGTTGGCAGCAGCAGCAGCTGCAGTGAAACCCCGGGAAAGGCAGTTTGGCAGTACCCGGGTCTGTGCTAGAGACTCGGGGGATCATAGAATTGTCTCCCCAATGCCAGAATGGCATTGGGGTGACAATTCCATGATCTTAGACATGTTACATGGCCATGTTCGGAGTTACCATTGTGACGCCATACATAGGTAGTGACCTATGTATGGTGCACGCGTGAAATGGTGCCCCCGCACTCACAAAGTCTGGGGAATTTGCCTTGAACGATGTGGGGGCACCTTGGCTAGTGCCAGGGTGCCCACACACTAAGTAACTTAGCCCCCAACCTTTACCAGGTAAAGGTTAGACATATAGGTGACTTATAAGTTACTTAAGTGCAGTGGTAAATGGCTGTGAAATAACGTGGACGTTATTTCACTCAGGCTGCAGTGGCAGGCCTGTGTAAGAATTGTCAGATCTCCCTATGGGTGGCAAAAGAAATGCTGCAGCCCATAGGGATCTCCTGGAACCCCAATACCCTGGGTACCTCAGTACCATATACTAGGGAATTATAAGGGTGTTCCTGTATGCCAATGTGAATTGGTGAAATTGGTCACTAGCCTGTTAGTGACAATTTGGAAAGTAAAGAGAGAGCATAACCACTGAGGTTCTGGTTAGCAGAGCCTCAGTGAGACAGTTAGTCATCACACATGGAACACATACAGGGCACACTTATGAGCACTGGGGCCCTGGCTGGCAGGGTCCCAGTGACACATACACTAAAATAACATTTATACAGTGAAATGTGGGGGTAACATGCCACACAATACTTGCAATAATAAATGATATACTTCCAAAATATCTTCTCTGTGTAGTCATATCAAATAGGTGCAATAACAAACGATATTCTTCCAGAACATCATCTCTGTACAGTCTTATCAAGTACTTGAAATAACAAATTATATACTCCCAAAATACTCTGAGAGATTGGTGTAACTGGCATTCTTGGAACTGAGTATAAACAATAGCTATGTAAGGGATAATGCTTGTGTTTTTCATAAATTTCGATCCTTTATGTGGCAAGAAAGCTGTCTCCTGTTTCGTGAGAACCGGCTCTATGGTTCTGACATCCATTTAATCCCGTTTCTTAAACTGAAATATAAACAAACATTCATCTGGATTATTTAGTTCACACTTGCACCAATGATTCACTTTCCTACGTGCGTACCATAACTGCAACATATGCATCAAGAAATATCAGCAGCCCTAAAAGGTGCTGAGTGTCTTTTTCGTTTCTCATGTAGTTTAGAATCAAAATGTTCGACAACGACGTGTTCTTTATACTCTTTCATGGTTATCTCCGAACGTGTACTTTAAACTATTAAACTTTGTTTGCACAATACAACTTACAAAATATAATTCTATTTTGTAAGTTTGTGCTGCTATTGCCTCAAAAAATGAATTTAATAGAATACGTCTCTGTATTCCACTTCCAATCACACTTTCAAAAGGAAAACAATCTCCAATGTTTTCGCAAACTCTGGTAACAAGGACCTAGCTGCAGGTCAGAGTCTCTTGAGTGCCTGGCAATAATGTTCTTGACCATGTGAAAACGTATTTTAAGTATCTTCAAGATGGTCACCGATGTTTCCAAACATCTTGAGTGTACCACGGCTTCATCAAGTATCAAACATGTAGTTCAGGTGCCTATGAGACGAGAAGCTTTTCGTAGCTGCCAGCCTTTTCTTCCCAGAATGAATGCACACCTGTGAGTTGAGGATTTTATGCCTCAGAGCAGGACAAATATCCTCTAAGCAACTTCCAAGAATAATTTCCATCTGTAGTTGAGTTTGATTCATTAATGGTAGGCCTGCCTCTCAAGGCATTAGCACCTCAGAAGACACCGCCTCCGTGATATTGTAGAAAGGAAAGTAAAGAGATCCTTAATATTATGTCCTGACTATCCAGCAACTGTTTCTCACACTCATATAGTCTGAACTTATCACCATGTAACCAACTGGTTGTGGACTTGACATAAACCAGACTCTTCTGAAAACGAAGTTTAGCAAAACATAAGTAAAAACGTGGACATATATTAACCCTCCACCCCGTCAATAATATACCCACCTTCAACGTTGTATATGTGTGCTTCCTGATATGGATGATTCGTGCGTACCTCAAATTACAAATAATTCACTCACAGCGATTCCTAATTGCAACACATATGTTTCGTTACCTTAACACCACTTCGGCCATAAAATATTTGTAGGAGGCTGGACTGGCTTGTAGTGAGTACCAAGGGGTACTTGCACCTTGCACCAGGCCCAGTTATCCCTTATTAGTGTATAGGGTGTCTAGCAGCTTAGGCTGATAGATAATGGTAGCTTAGCAGAGCAGCTTAGGCTGAACTAGGAGACGTGTGAAGCTACTACAGTACCACTTAGTGTCATATGCACAATATCATAAGAAAACACAATACACAGTTATACTAAAAATAAAGGTACTTTATTTTTATGACAATATGCCAAAGTATCTTAGAGTGTACCCTCAGTGAGAGGATAGGAAATATACACAATATATATATACACAATAGCAAAAATATGCAGTATAGTCTTAGAAAACAGTGCAAACAATGTATAGTTACAATAGGATGCAATGGGGAAACATAGGGATAGGGGCAACACAAACCATATACTCCAAAAGTGGAATGCGAACCACGAATGGACCCCAAACCTATGTGACCTTGTAGAGGGTCGCTGGGACTATTAGAAAATAGTGAGAGTTAGAAAAATAACCCTCCCCAAGACCCTGAAAAGTGAGTGCAAAGTGCACTAAAGTTCCCCTAAGGACAAAGAAGTCGTGTTAGAGGAATAATGCAGGAAAGACACAAACCAACAATGCAACAACTGTGGATTTCCAATCTAGGGTACCTGTGGAACAAGGGGACCAAGTCCAAAAGTCACAAGCAAGTCGGAGATGGGCAAATGCCCAGGAAATGCCAGCTGCGGGTGCAAAGAAGCTTCTACTGGACAGAAGAAGCTGAGTTTTCTGCAGGAACAAAAAGGGCTAGAGACTTCCCCTTTGGTGGACGGATCCCTCTCGCCGTGGAGAGTCGTGCAGAAGTGTTTTCCCGCCGAAAGAACGCCAACAAGCCTTGCTAGCTGCAAATCATGCGGTTAGCGTTTTTGGACGCTGCTGTGGCCCTGGAGGGACCAGGAGGTCGCAAATTGGACCAGGAGAAAGAGGGGATGTCGAGCAAGACAAGGAGCCCTCTCAGCAGCAGGTAGCACCCAGAGAAGTGCCAGAAACAGGCACTACGAGGATGCGTGAAACAGTGCTCACCTGAAGTCGCACAAAGGAGTCCCACGTCGCCGGAGACCAACTTAGAAAGTCGTGCAATGCAGGTTAGAGTGCCGTGGACCCAGGCTTGCCTGTGCACAAAGGATTTCTGCCGGAAGTGCACAGGGGCCGGAGTAGCTGCAAAAGTCACGATTCCCAGCAATGCAGCCCAGCGAGGTGAGGCAAGGACTTACCTCCACCAAACTTGGACTGAAGAGTCACTGGACTGTGGGGGTCACTTGGACAGAGTTGCTGGATTCGAGGGACCTCGCTCGTCGTGCTGAGAGGAGACCCAAGGGACCGGTAATGCAGCTTTTTGGTGCCTGCGGTTGCAGGGGGAAGATTCCGTCGACCCACTGGAGATTTCTTCGGAGCTTCTGGTGCAGAGAGGAGGCAGACTACCCCCACAGCATGCACAAGCAGGAAAACAGTCGAGAAGGCGGCAGGATCAGCGTTACAGAGTTGCAGTAGTCGTCTTTGCTACTATGTTGCAGGTTTGTAGGCTTCCAGCGCGGTCAGCAGTCGATTCCTTGGCAGAAGGTGAAGAGAGAGATGCAGAGGAACTCGGATGAGCTCTTGCATTCGTTATCTAAAGTTTCCCCAGAGACAGAGACCCTAAATAGCCAGAAAAGAGGGTTTGGCTACCTAGGAGAGAGGATAGGCTACTAACACCTGAAGGAGCCTATCAGAAGGAGTCTCTGACGTCACCTGGTGGCACTGGCCACTCAGAGCAGTCCAGTGTGCCAGCAGCACCTCTGTTTCCAAGATGGCAGAGGTCTGGAGCACACTGGAGGAGCTCTGGACACCTCCCAGGGGAGGTGCAGGTCAGGGGAGTGGTCACTCCCCTTTCCTTTGTCCAGTTTCGCGCCAGAGCAGGGCTAAGGGGTCCCCTGAACTGGTGTAGACTGGCTTATGCAGAATTGGGCACATCTGTGCCCAACAAAGCATTTCCAGAGGCTGGGGGAGGCTACTCCTCCCCTGCCTTCACACCATTTTCCAAAGGGAGAGGGTGTCACACCCTCTCTCAGAGGAAGTTCTTTGTTCTGCCATCCTGGGCCAGGCCTGGCTGGACCCCAGGAGGGCAGATGCCTGTCTGAGGGGTTGGCAGCAGCAGCAGCTGCAGTGAAACCCCAGGAAGGGCAGTTTGGCAGTACCAGGGTCTGTGCTACAGACCACTGGGATCATGGGATTGTGCCAACTATGCCAGGATGGCATAGAGGGGGCAATTCCATGATCATAGACATGTTACATGGCCATATTCGGAGTTACCATTGTGAAGCTACATATAGGTAGTGACCTATATGTAGTGCACACGTGTAATGGTGTCCCCGCGCTCACAAAGTTCAGGGAATTGGCTCTGAACAATGTGGGGGCACCTTGGCTAGTGCCAGGGTGCCCTCACACTAAGTAACTTTGCACCTAACCTTTACCAGGTAAAGGTTAGACATATAGGTGACTTATAAGTTACTTAAGTGCAGTGTAAAATGGCTGTGAAATAACGTGGACGTTATTTCACTCAGGCTGCAGTGGCAGGCCTGTGTAAGGATTGTCAGAGCTCCCTATGGTTGGCAAAAGAAATGCTGCAGCCCATATGGATCTCCTGGAACCCCAATACCCTGGGTACCTTAGTGCCATATACTAGGGATTTATAAGGGTGTTCCAGTAAGCCAATGTAAATTGGTAAAATTGGTCACTAGCCTGTTAGTGACAATTTGAAATAAATGAGAGAGCATAACCACTGAGGTTCTGGTTAGAAGAGCCTCAGTGAGACAGTTAGGCACTACACAGGGAACACACACATATAGGCCACAAACTTATGAGCACTGGGGTCCTGACTAGCAGGGTCCCAGTGACACATAACAAACATACTGAAAACATAGGGTTTTCACTATGAGCACTGGGCCCTGGCTAGCAGGATCCCAGTGAGACAGTGAAAACACCCTGGCATACACTCACAAACAGGCCAAAAGTGGGGGTAACAAGGCTAGAAAGAGGCTACTTTCTCACAATATTCACCAAATGTACTTATCATAATAATGAATGCTTGGTAATAGAATTCCTTCTGTTATATCACTGAAGAGCTCAAGTTAAAAAATAATCACTAGTCCCAAAGAGTATGAGCATTCAATATAAAGTCAAACAACAGTTCAAATTTCGTTTACTGTTTGACCTGATATCTAGAATAGGTCTTTGAAAACCAGAATGTGTCTCAGAGATATCTAAAGTAAAAACTAGTTCATGCAAAAAACTGCACTCACAAAGAAAGGATTATGGCTGCTGCATTATCAAAGCTTGTAAAGCTAACCACGACGAGGTAATTTACATTTAATTATCCAAGATGGATGCCACCTACTCTAACCCCCCTCAAGAGAATAGAGCTTTTTTGGACTTGTAGTTCATTGTCTAGCGTTGCTGTGTAGCGGAACCTCTACAAATGTAAACCCTTGCACCAAGCTCCCCTGACACTTGCTGTACATCACTAGCCTCTACGCTCATGAGCACTAAGCATGGGCAGCCCAAAAGCATGATACCCCTGCACTCCTTCATAACTAGAGGCATGCAGTGCCTTAAGAATTCTTCCCAACTTCAGCTCTCTAGATCCCTCTCTATTGGCTGGGGAGAGGTCAATGCAATTTCTCTGCCCTGGACCAGGGGTCTCATGCATGCCTCACTTTTCCCCTATTGGCAGGGTTCGCTAAAATATCAGAGATAAACAGGCAGCTAGAGTTCTGTTACTTCCCTTTTGGCCTTCAAGATACTAGTTCTCTAGCCTTGATAAGCTGTCAGCTCAAGTGCCTTGCATATTTCCTACATCCCCTCACACTGTACGGTTTTCTCCAGTATGTCAGAAGCCTTTCTACATCTTTTCCGCCTAGGGCTCTGAGACTTGAAACGTCATAGTTACAGTTCTTGAGTTGCTTATCAAAAGTTTCCCTGTCGATTCAGCATTCTAGGTGTCAGTGTAGCCTTAGGGTGCGAACTCAGCAAAGGAGAAATTTTAAATAATGGTTTTCATATGAGTCTGACAAATTTCTGGATTTTCTCAGGGATGGCTTCCTTCTTTGAATGGCTGTCCACATTACATACCCAGTGTTGTGTTACCCATGGCTTTGGGTTACAGATCTTCACTCCGACCTATTGTGGACAATACCAAAACTTGAAGTCGGTTTTCAGCCAGCCCATTACTTACTATTTCGTGGCAATTTTGGTAGTATCATTTGCTTGCTTCTTATTTGATGGTTTTTCTTCCGTTTCTTGTGTTTGTCCCTCCCATGGAGTATAGCTTCTTCACCGTGTTTTTGATTTAATGACTTGTATCTTTCCAATTTGAGGGAAGTGCATTTTTACTTTGCTTTCAGCACAATGTGGGATCGCATGTGTTTTCTTGCCTTCTCCCTCATGTGCGGACTCCCTGCTGAAATTCCTCCACAGGTTTGGGATGCTTTTTGCTCCCCTTCCTGGCTCATCTGTTGTGCCTCCCACCCCTCCCCACGCTGGGCCCCCACGCTCTCCATGCAGTTAGAGTTTTTTTTATTTATTCTTTCTTTTAAAAAAAATGTAAACCCTTGCCTACCAAGGTACTTCGTTGCTCCTACAATCGTTGCAGCCACTTTTGCCATTTAAAACTCTCCTGAATGTCTTTCTTGCCCCATAAGCTTCTCTATCGTAAAAAAAATAATAATTTAGAGGGCCTGGATGCTGCAATTTGCTGCTGAGCCACTTCTGTTTATTGTGTTGTATTGCACTGCGACATTTATATAGTGCTTATAACCCCTCCATTGTGGGACACAGAAGTGCTTGCCTAAATGGGTAGCACGCTATGTAGGACTTGAGGTCAGAAGGGTGTTGTCTTTGTTATAAAACCTTACAGGAAGTGTTTCCATGTTGTCCGCGATGACGTCTGAGGTGCAGTTAATGTGTTATGGGATGCAGCACTTAGCAGTGTGATCGATGAAGCAGTATGAGAGAAAGGCAAAATGGTTTAGGCTTTCAGTAAGCAGGCAGCTCTGAGTAGCTCTGCTGCTACCTTAATGACATTTCTTATGATCATAGTGAACCAGGTGGTTACCACACTGAGTTGTCCATTTTATGATTTTAGTTTAAAATGATTGTGCTCAACAGACATAGAATGGAGGGAGAGTGGTGGGGAGATCTGCTGGGATGAACTTTATTACTATCATCCTGTGTATGAGTGTTAATATGAGACCTCAAAAATCAATCATAGCACATAGATAGTTGGGACCTGTAGGGGTAAACAAAATGAGCATTTAGAGTTATGTAACAGCTCTCATCTGTTATTCCATGCCTGTTCAGTTGGTGATTGGGGTTTGGTGCTGTGGACTGGTATATTACTGAATGAAGGACATGACCAATATAGGTTATGTCCAGTGATTAATTTTATAAAAGAAAGAGGTCTGGTGCCCCGAGGTCTGCTCAGAAGCCTGCAACTGGTGCAAATAAATGCTGGCTCACTGAATAGACATAAATCCACCTCATGGATCTTTAATACACTGCCAGATGCACTCTGCACCTTTATCTCACTCATGCAGGTTCCTGCTTTATCCCTTTGTGGTGGTTTTTCCATCTTTCTCTTCTGTCTTTCTGTTTTGTGTGTTTTTGTCTCTCTCTTGCTCTCAGAAAAAGTTTGATGCTGAAAATTAAGTGCCAGTCCCCAAAAATGAGTGCCTTTGGCATCCACCGGCAACTACAGATGCAAATTAAGCACTAGTTATGTCGTATGTGAGTGTAAGAGGGTCAAGCAGTATAAGGGAGCTATTATGCAGCCTGTTTGAACTACAATTATCTGCCTGACCATGGAATGCTATGATATTAGAGTTAATGAGAAACAGGAGGGTTATACATGAATTGACATTACTATGTAATACTAGGCATAGGGCAGTCCTTCATGACTTATCATGGGGGGGGCAAAGAAAGTTTTGTGATGTTTAGGCTGTTCCATATCAGTGGACTTGTACACTGTAGATTATAGTTGAAGGAATAATTATTATTCCAGGTTCTATCACAGGGTCATTGGATGATATAGTTATCTTTGAAATATCTGTGTTGTCATCTCTCTTCTAAAGTTTAAATGTCCCTGACTGTTTTGAATCCTGGCTGGTAGAGTGTCTTCTATGAATTTCTTATAACAAGGTGGTGTGATGATTAATGTTGCAAGCCCAGTGTCCTATTTTGTTTGCGTTCCTTGAATGTACCTTTTAGGTCATGTTCTTTAGGAGGTTCTGTGGACAATGCAGAATACCTTGAATATTGTTTGTTTAGATACAGGTAGCCACTAGAGAGATTGTAGGACTGGGGCCATATGTTGTTTTTGGTGGAAATGGAGAAGGAGCCTTGCAGTAGCATTTTGGATTAGCTGCATTTTGCATATGATGAAAACAGGAGCACCAAGGCATAGACTGTTGGCATAGTCAAGCTTGGATTCTACAAGTCTGAGGATAGCTTGTAGCTTTCGATGGTAAACCCAGATTGGGTAAATGCATTGCAGTGGTTTCATTGTGTTGACCTTGCTGATTTCTAGTATTAAGGATAGGCCTAAATCCATGGTTACCCCTAGGTTTCGTACCTACCTTGCTGTCATTGGGCAGAGGTGGGGGGCATTTGTTCCTTGGGCCCAATAGCAGTCTTTATTTTGCCATTGTCCACAGGTCATGATCAACATGTTTGCGGTATTGAGCTTTAGGTGGTTACTTATCATCTATGTATTTATAGCGTGGCAGAGGTTTTCAGGTTTTGATTTGGTTAAGCTGTCCGGGACATCCATTTTTATCAATTATTTACATATCATCTGCACAGTTGCAACAGGTGAGGATGAATGATCTAATCAGGTTCGGTAAGGTGATTAGGTGGATGATGAAAACAGCGGAGGTAATGAGGCCCCCCTGAGATACTCCACAATGTTGGAGGTGAGGGACTGGCGTGAATGGTGGTAGGCACACCAGGACATACCAAGCTTTGTCTGTCTTTGTCACAAAACACAATACATTATAGAGCATTTTCATATAGTCAGAGATGATCGAACCTTTGTAGTAGCATGTGGTAGTGGGAATGTGTCAAATGCGGCTGATTGGTCCGGAAGTAATAGGGCAGCCACCCGTCCTTGTTGACTGAGTTTTATGTCACCCCTAATGGATATGAGGACTGACTGTGTGCCTCTGTCTGGTCTGAATCAGGATTGTTGGTCTGAAATCAAGTCATTTTCCTCCATAAACATGGAAAGTTGAATACATTTTCTCTTTCAAATATTGTACCTAAGAACGGGGAATTAAATATTGATCTGTAGTTTACTTGGTTGGATGGGTTTAGGTTTTTGTTTTTGAGGAGTGCCCTGCTCTAGAATGTGTTGTACTTGAGTGGGAAATTACCTAGTTCAAAACACTTGTTAAGTAAGCATCTATATGCCTTGCTTGTGTAGGTTGTAAGAACGTTCTGGGTCTGAAGATGATCCTGATGATCTGCTTGTGATAACAATGCAATGGAATTCTTTTTCAGAGAGAGTATTGAAAGCATTAAGTGTGGAATATTGTGTTTGGCCCTCATTATGGTGGTTGAGTCATGTGAGGGGGAGCACAAGCTGTGTTCTCATTAAGGACATTTTCTATATTTTGAATTTTTGAAATCATTTCAGCAGAGATTTTATCACAGAAGGCTTGCGTTTGTAGCGTTTCTGTGCTTTGGCAGTCTGGATTGCTTAATTTTGCTAGAATCTTGCTGAGTTCCTTAGAATGGCAGTAGGCTCCAAATATGTGTGTTGAATAGTGTTGTCTTTTCGTAGTTCTGATATCAGTTCTATGGGTCCTGTTGTATGGAACAGAATGTTTTAGTCTTTTTTATCTCTTGATTTTCTCCACTTGTTTTGCAGTATGTTGAATTGTGTTTTTTTCTTTTAATGTTGTAATTAACCAATGTGGTTTTCTTTTTTGTGGTTAACCCTGGATGTGGTCTTTATTGGTATCTGGTTGTTCAATTCAGTGGAGATCCAGTTATGAAAGGTATGTATGTTTTGTGATGGCATATTTATTGGGGCTCTTTCGAGATGGGAGTTGATTTCTTTGAAGTCTAGAGTTTTCTTTGGCCAAATGTGCATATGTTGTTGGTAGTTACTTCTTTCTTAGAAGTGGTGTTATAAACAGGCATGTTGATCGTGAATCTAATGATGCTGTAGTCGCTAAAGAACACTGAGAAGTTGTCTATCGCTGTGATTCATCCCAAGGGCGCAAATATGCAGAGCATCCAGCAAAGTGAGTTGAGCCAGAAAACATTTGTTGGAGGTTGAATACCTCAAGGTTGAGTATAATTACTGTGTTTGTGCTTAGAAACGTCACATATAACAAGATGTTGAAGTCTCCAAGGATGTGAGGGTTGGGTGATTCAGAAGAGTCTTAGTCACTGTGTCTAGTAAGACATCCTTAAAGTTTGCATTGCTGGGTGGTAAACTATATATTAAGAGGAAGGAATAAGCAAGAGCTTGAGAAGGATGAAATCCTACTAGCTGGAGTTGAAGTCGGTCATGGTGGCTTCTGCACCCTTTGTGTTTTTTTAATTTATTGATCCAAGATGAGCTTGTGCCATTTTGGAGCTGTGCATAAAAATAAAAAATAAACCATAAATGGCTGCCATGTAATGATGCATGCAGGCGCATGCATGGTGAAATTGGCACATGCTTGCGTGATGACGCCTGCATAGGGGCCTGCAAGTGTTATGAAGCAAATGTGCCCTTTTGTGACGACAAATGCACACTTCTGCATCATTGCATTTTTTAGCCATTTTTTAACTGACGCAGTTCAGCATCTGCAATAACTATTTGTGTTTTTGCTGACACTGAACAACATTTTGCAATGGCAAAGCCACAAGATGAGACCTATTGGCTTTGCCAGTGCTTGTTTCTCGCAGTCAAATAAAAAAAAAAAATGTATTGGATGTCCTTGATTGGCTCTTTCTCAGCCCTGTTGTTGAGGAAAGACAGCAAACTCTCCCTATGATAATTCAGAAAAGAAGTCAAAATGCACCCCTTCAGGCAGTGCCTGGCATCTATTAACTGACAGCCTGTTATTTTCCAGGACAACCAAAGCTTCAATAAATTATAGCTATTTTAGACCCATTTCCTAACACAATTCCTTCATAATCTCAGTTTAGACTACTTTCAGATCATACTTTCTTATTGTAAGCAGTCTACTTATGGGCGAGCTATTGGCTTTGCCAATCGGTGGTGGTAACAAATTGAAGGATACAGGGCGGTCAAAAAAGCAATATGAAGCAGCCAACACAGGCCACGTCATAGCGTTTTTTGTTCCTCATGGCGACCATGGGAAAGGAGAAAAAGCAAGATGGACAATGAGGAGGACGGACTGGATTAAGCAACATGGGCAGGGGGTTGGAGTAAGCAACACAGACCATGGGTGTGATGGGAATAAACAACTCAGACAAGAAGTGGTTGGGGGATGTTAAGGGAATAAGCAACATGAACGGGAGTGGGAGGGTAAGAAGCAACATGGACGGGATGTGAGGGAAAGAAGCAACACAGACAGGGGGAGGGAAATAAGCAAAACAGACTAGGTGGAAGTGGGGTGATAAGGGAATAAGCAAAACAGATGGGTATTGAGGGGAAGAAGCAACATGGACAGGGATGAAAGAGGAGAAAGCAACATGGATGATGTGGGAGTGGAAGAAGCAGCAAGGATAGCAGAAGGATCCTAATCCAGATGAAGCAATCCGCACTTGGTCCTTGTTTCAACCAAAAGAAAAGGAGGTACAGCCAGCTCAGGCTGCCCAATGAAAAGGCAGAAAGCGAGAGTGACAATGCAGGCCATGAATGGTAAGCAATAGGTGAGTTCCCAGCCCCTTGTTCGACACAAAATCTCTTGTAAGCGAGAGCAAATTCACTAGCGTATGCTCATGCAGGCGACACCTAACAAGGGAGAACCCTTTACGCAGGTACAGCCTGAAACCTAACTTCTCTCCACCTGATCTGGCTGCAAGAGGGTAAGGTTGACCATTTACATTTTTCACCTTGATGTCTATTTCCTCTATGAAACCTTTTGACTTTTTGAACTGATCGGTTCTTCTCCATCTCAAGCACCATGATGGAAGTTTTTGGTGGAGAGCCTAGAGAAATACTTGCAGTCACTGGCATGACTGATGAACAGAAATGGCTGCTGCTCTCAGATCTGGCAGGTGACGGATTTGTCAAACTATTTACAACCCTCACTGAAACAAACCTACAAAACACTCATGCCACAGGCCTTGCAGGGCTTGACACCCACTTCATCCCTTTGACGAATCTTGATCACAAATAAATTCTATTATGGCAAGCAAAGGAAAGACGCAAGGAATCTGTTGAAAATGTCTCCACTCACATAAAATAATGTTCATTCTGTGGAAAGCATGCAAAACTGCCCAGCCAGAATCCACCAACATTATCTAAGTCAATACTTGCCATTGAACTGGCACCACCCAGGCACAAAGTAAAGGACGTGGATGACGATGGAAGTGCATGTAGTAAATGCTACTGATCTGTTTTAGGCAAGGTGCTGCACCCATCCCAAGTGCAAAGATCATATTGGAGGTTAACCCATTATTGTCCTGTTTGATATGGCACACAAATAATGTGATGTCGAGCAGCCAGTTGTACTAACTTTTACCTCCTCCACTGCTGAAGCACACAACTGTCAGAGTACTTGCCTATGTAAACATCATACCATGTCTGCTGCATGGAGTATTCCAATCAGACATATCACATGAAGACCAGACCCACTCTATGAAATTGTACCTAACACTGAAAGGTTCAGGAACCTCCAGCACAAAACCACTCTTACGTTAATTTCAATGAATCTACAGTGTTCATGGTTGTGACCTCAAGAGATTGATCAGTGGATGTTAAGTCCCTCTCCCAGCGACTTTGAATTCTAAAAGAATAAGTTACTTTGAGTCTGCATCAACTGCATAATCTGACTTGTATTTCTATTTCTATAGGGAATGCTATTCCATCTTCGATCCATGTAAGAATTCTGGCAAGGACTGTTGGTGGAGTAGATAAAGTGAAAAGAATATTGATAGCAGAGCTGCCAAATGTCACACAGAGAGTCAGAGGAGAGCAATGATCCAAAGCTGAAACTCCGCATAAGGTAAGAAGTCAAAGCTCAGAAAAAACAGGTACTCAAGAGGAATTTCAGCTTTTACAAACACTAACATTCAGGTCATGCAAGACATACTTACTGCAAAATATCCACATGTAGCACAACATGCAAAGGCAGGGTTTATAGAGCTGGTACCTATGGTGATGTACAATAGGTAATGTGAAGACAATGCGCACAATGAGCGAGAAACACCACCAAGGTTGTCATCTGTGCCCATGAATCCAGATGATCAGAACGGAACATGCAAGTTAATGAGAGAAAAAGGTGGAGTACTGAATGCACAGCAACAATAGAAAAGGACCTGGAGAGGAATAGTGCTTTAAAGGAAAAAATGAAAACAAAGGAAACACTTAATAAAATAGTAGCAAATAAATAATACTAATACAAAAAGAATTTGAAGGTAGCACACTACAAACTGCAAACAAGGAAGAAGGAAATGAAGGTAGAAACTTTGAAAAGAGTAATGACTGAAACAGAAGAAGTTCAAAAAGCAAGGATGCAATAAAATAGTGCTAGCTGGGGAAACACATGAAGAAGAACAGAGCGGGTGCTAGTCAAAGGAACAAGGAATATCTCAGTGTCAGAACCCTTTTCAGAGTGCCATGAGGCACATAAGGGCGACTGGACCAAACCGTGGTGGTTAAGACCTTTTACTCCTGATGTCCCAGGGCCCAACCTATTTTGGGCCCTGAACAACTGGGCCAAGTACCCCTTCTGCACTTGACTCTCAGTGGCAGCTGTGGAAGTCAAAAGCGCAGTCCCAATACTCAGGAAGGACACATTTCAAACAAGGATCAGCCCTAGCTCAGGACAAAGGAAACTTTGAAACAAACGGTCAATGAAACAGGCAATACTTCTCAAATGATCAATACTTAACTGTGGGAATCGGAGGCTTAAAGAGCTCACTGTTGGGATGGAAAAGTCCTCTGTATGATAAAGATGTGTACCCCTGCCCTGAGCGCCTTACTGTACAGATCCCTAATGCCGACTTTTTTACCATATGCAAACACAGATCATGCACGTGCGCCATGACACATGCCTACCTGTCTCCCGGACTGCGGTTTTGCTGTACAGGGAGGGGCGACCAAATTGCAAACCTCATTGTGGTGGAAGGCTACCTCCTTCACCAGGAGTTAAGCAGCACAGACGCGATTGTGGCAGTCTTCTGTGTTATGATTAGTCGCAGTGGACAGGACCTTGTTACCCTGTGAGCTCGAGCGAGGCCTGCAGACTCACTCGCCTTTTAAAAGGTTTTGCTGCTGTTTGCTTAACTCACCTTTGGCCTACTTCAGGTAAATGTTGAGTGCTGTGGAATGCAGCAGTAGTGACTGCGCTGGTTGTATGTGTCCCTGGGAAGGGTACAGAACAAGGATGGAGCAGTACTGTGGAGTGTATGAGCGGTTACTACATGTAACAGGTGTAAGGAAATGCCTCCTTGGCATGGTTACCCTCTGACTTTTTGCCTTTGCTGATGCTAAGTTATGATTTGAAAGTGTGCTGGGACCCTCTTAACAAGGCCCCAGCACCAGTGGTATTTTCCTAAACTGTACCTTTGTCTCCACAATTGCACAACCCTGGCACTCAGGTAAGTCCCTTGTAACTGGTACCCCTGGTACCAAGGGCCCTGATGCCAGGGAAGGTCTCTAAGGGCTGCAGCATGTCTTATGCCACCCTAAGGACCCCTCACTCAGCACATACACACTGCTTCACAGCTTGTGTGTGCTGGTGGGGAGAAAATGACTAAGTCGACATGGCATGAGCACTATGCCCCGACACTGTCTAAGCAAAACCTTAGACATTGTAAGTGCAGGGTAGCCATAAGAGTATATGGTCTGGGAGTCTGTCAAACACGAACTCCACAGCACCATAATGGCTACACTGAAAACTGGGAAGTTTGGTATCAAACTTCTCAGCACAATAAATGCACACTGATGCTAGTGTGCACTTTATTGTAAAAAACACCCAGAGGGCATCTTAGAGATGCCCCCTGAAAACATACCCGACTTCCAGTGTGGGCTGACTAGTTTCTGCCAGCCTGCCACACATCAGACATGTTGCTGGCCACATGGGGAGAGTGCCTTTGTCGCTCTGTGGCCAGGAACAAAGCCTGTAGTGGGTGGAGGTGCTTCTCACACCCCCTGCAGGAACTGTAACACCTGGCGGTGAGCCTCAAAGGCTCACCCCCTTTGTTAGAGTGCCATAGGGCATCCCAGCTAGTGGTGATGCCGGCCCCTCCGGCCACTGCCCCCACTTTTGGCGGCAAGGCTGGAGGAGATAATGAGAAAAACAAGGAGGAGTCACCCCCCAGTCAGGACAGCCCCAAGGTGTCCTGAGCTGAGGTGACTCTTACTTTTAGAAATCCTCCATCTTGTAGAAGGAGGGTCCCCCCCAATAGGATTAGGGATGTGCCCCCCTCCCCACAGGGAGGAGGCACAAAGAGGGTGTATCCACCCTCAAGGACAGTAGCCATTGGCTACTGCCCTCCCAGACCTAAACACACCCTTAAATTCAGTATTTAGGGGCTCCCCAGAACCGAGAAAGATAGATTCCTGCAACCTAAAGAAGAAGAAGGACTGCTGACCTGAAGCCCTGCAGTGAAGACAGAGACGACAACTGATTTGGCCCCAGCCCCACCGGCGTGTCTCCCTACTTCAAAGAAAACTGCAACAGCGATGCATCCAACAGGGTCCAGCAACCTCTGAAGCCTCAAAGGACTACCCTGCATCTAAAGGACCAAGAAGCTCCAGAGAACAGCGGCCCTGTTCAACAAACTGCAACTTTCTGCAACAAAGAAGCAATTTTTAAAGACCACACGTTTCCCGCCGGAAGCTTGAGACTTTCTACTCTGCACCCGACCTGTGGAAAACTAACACTACAGTGAGGACTCCCGGCGAATGCGAGCCTGTGAGTAGCCAGAGTTGACCCGCCTGAGCCCCCACTGCGACACCTGCAGAGGAAATCCAGAGGTTCCCCCTGACCGAGACTGCCTGTAACAAGGAACCCGGCGCCTGGAACCAGCACTGCACCCGCAGCCCCCAGGACCTGAAGGAACCGAACTCCAGTGCAGGAGCGACCCTCTGCCTAGTCCAGGTGGTGGCTACCCTGAGGAGTCCCCCCTGTGCCTGCCTGCATCGTTGAAGAGACCCCCGGGTCTCCCCATTGATTCCTAACAGAAACCCGACGCCTGTTTGTACTCTGCACCCGGCCGCCCCTGTGCCGCTGAGGGTGTACTTTCTGTGCCTGCTTGTGTACCCCCGGTGCCCTACAAAACCCCCCCTGGTCTGCCCTCCGAGGATGCGGGTACTTACCTGCTGGCAGACTGGAACCGGGGCCCCCTATTTCCATTGAAGCCTATGTGTTTTGGGCACCACTTTGACCTCTGCACCTGACCGGCCCTGAGCTGCTGGTGTGGTAACTTTGGGGTTGCCTTGAACCCCCAACAGTGGGCTACCTTGGACCCAACTTTGAACCCTGTAAGTGTTTTACTTCCCTGTGAACTTAACATTTACTTACCTCCCCCAGGAACTGTTGATTTTTGCACTGTGTCCACTTTTAAAATAGCTTATTGACATTTTTGTCAAATCTCTACATGCTATTGTGATTATTCAAAGAATACCTGAGTGAAAAACATTTCATTTGAAGTATTACTTGTAAATCTTGAACCTGTGTTTCTTAAAATAAACTAAGAAAATATATTTTTCTATATAAAAACCTATTGGCCTGGAGTAAGCCTTTGAGTGTGTGTTCTTCATTTATTGCCTGTGTGTGTACAACAAATGCTTAACACTACCCTCTGATAAGCCTACTGCTCGACCACACTATCACAAAATAGAGCATTAGAATTATCTCTTTTTGCCAATATATTACCTCTAAGGGGAACCCTTGGACTCTGTGCACACTATTTCTTACTTTGAAATAGTATATACAGAGCCAACTTCCTACAACGGGTGAATGTATGCCTAAGAGGAATGCATTGCATCAGAGATGTAGGGCTGTGACTTATGTGCTCAAGGAAGCATGTGCTTGCATGAAGTACAAACCGCTCATGCACTCATCAGCAGCAGGCTAGACTACGGAAACGCCCTCTACGCCGGCACCACAGTCAAGCTCAAGCGAAAACTCCAGAGGATCCAGAACACAGCCTCCCACCTCATCCTGGACCTCCTACGCCATGAACACATCTCCTCTCACCTCAGATCCCTTCACTGGCTTCCAATCGACAAAAGGATCATCTTCAAAATCCTCATCCACGCACACAAATCCCTCCACAACACTGGATCAACCTACCTCAACGAAAGAGTGAACTTCCACACTCCCACTCGCCACCTCTGCTCCACCGACCTCGCACTCACCACAGTCCCTCCCCCACATCCAATGCGCCACCACCAGAGGCAGATCCTTCTCCTACCTCGCCCCCAAAACCTGGAATTCCCTCCCCACCAACCTCCGCAAGACTCAGAACCTCCTGCTCTTCAGAAAACACCTCAAGACATGGCTTTTCGAACAGTAATCGGCATCCCCCCCCCACCTCCTCCTCTCCCCCCCCAACGCCTTGAAACCCTTACGGGTGAGAAGCGCTCTATAAATATTTTGATTGATTGATTGATTGAATACATGAAGGGTGAAGGGTTGTGCAGCCCACACATAGTGAGTGTGTGCTGGCAGTGTGTGTTTTAAAATAAGAAAACCCTGGTTGCACATAGGAAAGCTTCAGTACTGAACAGCGAGCACAGGCTGAGGCCCATATTTACAAGTGACCTGTGCCGCTGGTGCATCACTTTTTGTGATGCACCGGTATCGCAGGCTGCTAACCCATATCGACAAGGCCATGTAAAGCCATTTTGCATGACTTTTCATGGACTTGTAGATATGGAGTAAGACAAAGCAGCACATAGCTGCGTTGCCTTACTTTGCGTCAGGGAGGCGTTTCCATGGGTGTTGCATGGGTGTTCCCATGCAAAATCCATGGATTTTGACACATTCCCAGATTTACAAGGCTTTGTAAACCTGGGAATGCGTCAAAAGCCTATGCCACCCCAGTTCTTTTTCCTCTTTCTATGTGTGCTCCTTTCTGCAGCACACATAGAAGGAGGAAATCGCCTCCATTGAGCAAGGGTGCCTCCACTGGCGCATGGCAGCAATTTGTGCACCAGTACAGGGGGAGAGGACAGATATGCGCCATGGGCCTTGTAAATATGACCCTGAGTGTGTGTGCCGAATATATGTGTACATGCAAGGGTACAATGCATAGAGATATTAGTGATGAATAGTAAGGGCCAGATGTAGCAAGGTTCCAAATTGCGAGTTTCAATTTGCGAGTCCCAGCGACTCGCAAATTGCAACTCGCAATTTGGAATGCAGAAAGGTGTCTCAGACACCTTCTGCGAGTCACTATGGGGTCGCAAAGACCCACCTTCTTAATATTAATGAGGTGGGTCGCAATTTGCGACCCCATAGCGATTCAGGGCACTCACGGGGATGGTGGCCTGCTGGGAACAGCAGACCACCATGTCCGTGACTGCTTTTAAATAAAGCAGTCTTTTCTTTTCAAAGTGCAACCCGTTTTCCTTAAAGGAAAACGAGCTGCACTTTGAAAAAAAAAACGAAACCTTTAGTTTCTGTATTTTTCAGGGCAGGTAGTGGTCCATTGGATATTTTTCATTCGCAAATCATTAAATTCACAAAATCACATTGTATGCGACCACAAAATGGCTTTTACTATCTAGTAAATCCATTTTGGGATTCCTAATTGCAAACCGGGTTTACCGACTCATTTTGATTCGCAATTGGGAAGGCTGTAAAAGAGGTTTCCCTCCCAACTGCAATGTTGGTTTTCACACATATTTGGTTGTTAATGCAGCATTATTAAATAGGATGACTTCTTGATTGCAAATATGAGGTGTGTGTGCCATAAGTACAAAATATACATCCTCTTGGCTCATTGTAGGGGGTCTGGCTTAAGGGCTAGCCCTTGTTCTTAAGAGAGGTTAGTGTTGTTGATGGGCCTGTCCAATCACACATTTTTGTGCAATGCCTTGACTTTATACACTCTACCAACTAGTCACCCGATATAACCAGCTGTAACAATATGGCAACAGTTCTAAATGGGTCTCTCCTAAATTGAGGTCTAGGGCCTCATCTAGACTGGGTTTGGGAGTGAAGGACTGCATACCATAACTGGATGTCTAAAACAGTAGACTTTCAGGGCGCTGTGAAGTATGAGAATAATTTCAACACCCATTTCGGGTATGACAAGACACCATCCCGTCAAGTAAGAGCCCATTTATTATAATGATGCTCTTCCTAGTAAATTGTTAGGCTACACCAGTGCTTTTAAATAAAAACGTGCTGGTGGCCAAACCCCTCCATTTAAACACGCGGCTGCTGCAATCAAATGTGCCAACACGGAATACTGAGGTAGCGAAACCCTGAAGCCATCTCGGACCGCGTCAATACATTTAAATCCTCGCCCTGCCCTTTCAGCTCAATCCTGCAGCTTTCTACTTTCTCCCATTGTGACGCTTTTCGTTTTTCTCTTCCTCTGTCTTTCTCATATGTGTCTTTTGCTCGCAGCAAATGCTTGAGGCAGAAGAATAAGTGCCGGCCCTCAAAAGTAAGTGCCGGTGCTCAGCACCGGAAACAACAAGCACAAATTAAGCACTGGGCTACACTCATAGTCAGAGGTGTAACGTAGGCTCCTGCAGCCGGTGCGGTAAGCTTGTACCCTTCAGGGGTCCCTAAACTAAATAGGAGGCCACCACTGAGTACAAGGTCAATGAATATCTGTCAGTTATGAGAGACTCATGGGCTTCGCTTCACATTCTGCAGGGGGGGCATCACTTTGTATTACTCGACTGCTTATAGTAATAGAGACTTCCATGTAGGTTCTCTTAAAGGATCATTGCTAGTAATGGGGTCCCTGGTTGGCAGACATTTTGCATTCTGTTAAAGCAGGGACCCTCACTCTAGCCAGGGTGAGGGAGGTACACACCTAGGATAACCCCTGCTCACCCCTTGGTAGCTTGGCACAAGCAGTCAGGCTTATCTCAAAGGCAATGTGTAAAGCATTTGTACCAACACACACAGAAACACAGTGAAAACCCCACAAAATTACTCAAAGCCAGTTTAGAACAATAGCCAATATTTATCTGAGTAAAACAAGATCAAAATGACAAAAATCCAACATACACAGGCAAAGTCATGAATTTTCAAAGATTAAATTTGAATATAGTGCTTAAAAACACAAATGCTTCATTTTAGTATTATCACAGTGCCCTGATGGAGTCGTTCCCAACAACCTGATGCCAAAGGTGCCGGTCACAGAGTTGCACTGACCCCCGGTACTGTACCTTTTGAAAGTGAGGAAACAAGCTGGTGCATGGAGTTGGGGAAGCGAGGAGTCACTGGATCTGGTGCTGCGTCGGTTCTGGTTTTGGGGGGCAGTGGGGCGGTGGCATCGGGTCCTTGCTGGGGGCAGCGGGGATGAGGCAGTGGTGGTTCAAAGGGTTGGTTCTTTACACTTCGGCGGAGTTGATGTCAGGTGCATCAAGACACAGTAGGACAACCTCACAGGGTCATGCCACAGGGCTGCAGACACCACGGTCGAGTCAAGTGTCACAGACGTCAGTGACACAACATTCCGGACTCACAAAGCCATGAGTTGTCAGCGGGGCTGCAGTGGCGTCAGGCCTGCGATGTCAGTTGGGGTCGTCGCACTCCAGCGAGGACCACGGTTTCCATTGCAGGTGGTGTAGTGGGAGTCATCCGGCGTCGGTACACTTGGTTTTTCTTGGTTTTCAATCAGCTTTCACTCCCAAAGGCCCATAAACTGCAATAGGCACGACCTGGTGAGTTAGGGTCCACAGCAAGTGAACCCAGAGGATGGTAGGTGAAGTCTTTGCTGTCCCTGAGACTTCGTAACAGGAGGCAAGCTCAGTCCTAGCCCTTGGAGAAGCTTCGCAAGCAGGATAAAGGCAAAGTCCAGTCTTTGTCCTCTCTAAGGCAGAGGTAGCAACTGCTGGCGAAAACAGCAAAGCACACACAGCAAAGGGGCAGTACTCCTCTTCCAGCTCTTCTCCTTGGCAGAGATTCCTCTTGATCCAGAAGTGTTCTAAAACTCTCTGGTTTTGAGTCCACTACTTATACCCACTTCTGCCTTTTAAGTAGGAAAACTTCAAAGGAAAGTCTCTGTAGTTTACAATATCCTGCCTTGCCCAGGCCTGGCCCCAGACACACACCAGGGAGTCGGAGACTGCATTGTGAGAACAAGGATAGCTTTTTCAGGTGCAGGTGTCAGCTCCTCCCTCCCCACTCTAGCCCAGGAGACTCATCAGGATATGCAGTACACTCCCCCAGCTCCCTTTGTATCAATGTCTAGAGGGAATTCACAAACAGCTCAACTGTCAATCTGACAAAGATGTGGATTCCACAAGCAGGCAGAGGCACAGAATGGTTCAGCAAGAAAATGCCCACTTTCTAAAAGTGGCATCTTCAAAATAACAATCTAAAAACTAACTTTACCAAAATATGTATTTTTAAATTGTGAGTACAGAGACCACAAACTCCATGCTCCCAAAGGGAAGCTCCACTTAAAAGATATTTAAAGGCAGTCCCCATGTTAACCTAAGGGAGAGATAGGTCTTGAAATACTGAAAACCGTACTTGGCTGTGTTTCATTATCAGGACATGTAAAACACACCAGCACATGTCCTACCTATTAAATACATTACTACCTGCCCGTAGGGTTACCTAGGGCCTAACTTAGCAGTGCCTTACATGTACAAAAAGGGAAGGTTATGACCTGGCAAGTAGGTACCCTTGCCAGGTCAAATTGGCAGTTTGAAACAGCACACACAGACACTGCAGTGGCAGGTCTGAACCATGTTCATAGTGCTACACATTGAGTGGCACAATCAGTGCTGCAGGCCCACTAGTAGCATTTGGTTTACAGGCCCTGGGCATCTGTAGCGCACTTTACTAAGTACTTACTAGTAAACCAAATATGCCAATCATGGAAAAGCAAATCACCGATACAACTTACACAGAGTTCCCTTGCACTTTAGCACTGGTCAGCAGTGGTAAAGTGCCCGTCGTACCAAAACCAGCAAAAACGAAGTCCAGCACACCGTCAGAAATATAGGAAGCAGAGGCAAAAAGACAGGGGAAACCACGCCAAGGATACCAGGTCTAACACATGTGTCCCCCAGCTGAAAGTGGGGAGAACTATCCAACCTCATGGGAGTTCTCAACACTAAGGCAGAAGAATCTAGACAAACCATTGGCATTGGCATGCCCTGTCCACGGCAGTGTTCCACTGTAAAGTCCATTCCCTGTAGAGAGATGGACCACCTCAACAGTTTTAGGTTCTCACCCCTCATCTGCATTAGCCATCTGAGGGGCCTGTGGTTTCTCTGAACCCGGAAATGAGTCCCAAACAAGTAGGGTCTTAGCTTCTTCAGCACCCAAACCACAGCAAAAGCTTCTCTCTCAATTGCGCTCCACCTCTGTGTCCTGGGGAGTAACCTCCTACTAATGAAAGCTACAGGCTGGTCTAGGCCCTCTTCGTTTAGCTGTGCTAGAACTGCCCCCACACCATGGTCTGAAGCATCAGTCTGCATAACGAATTCCTTGGAGAAGTCGGGTGCCTTCAGCACGGGTGTTGTGCAGATGGCTGTCTTCAGGGTACAAGCCTCAGTCCAGATCACTTTCTTGGGCTGCTTTTTGGAGGTCAGCTCTGTCAAGGGGGCAACAATTGTGCCATACCCCTAGACAAATCTCCTGTAGTAACTAGTGAGACCTAAGAAGGCTCTCACCTCTGTCTTGGTTTTGGGGGGTTCCCAAGCTAGAAAAGTGTCAATTTTGGATTGCATGGGTGCCACCTGGCCACTCTTCACCTGGTGTCCCAGGTAAACCACAGATCCCTGCCCTATTTGGCACTTACTGGCCTTAGTCGTGAGGCATGCGTTCTGCAGGGCCTTCAACAATTCACAGAGGTGTTGCAGGTGCTCCTCCCAGCTGGAGTGGAACACTGCGATGTCATTCAGGTAGGCTGCACTGAAATCCTTTAGCCCAGCCAAGACCTGATTAACTAACCTCTGAAAGATGGTAGGGGCATGTTTCATCCCAAAAGGCATAACCCGTAACTGGTAGTGCCCCTCTGGTCTGGAAAATGTAGACCTCTCCTTTGCCCCATCAGTTAAGGCGATTTGCCAGTACCCAGATGTCAAGTCAAATGTGCTGAGGAACTTGGCAGCTCCTAGCCAATCTATGAGCTCATCAGCTCTGGGGATGGTAGCCCACACAGAACCTAAGTTCTGGGGTGGCACCGGGGGCAGCAGCCTTTGGGATCAAGTCCACTGGGCTAGCCCAAGGACTGCTTGAGCACTCAATTACCCCCAATGCTAGCATCTTGGAAACCTCATCCTTGATGCTGGCTCTGACCTTGTCAGTCACCCTATAAATCTTGTGTTTCACAAGTGGACTGTCCCCATGTCCACATCATGGGTACACAAATGAGTGACCCCCGGAATCGAGGAAAACAAGGAGGCAGTCCCTCTGTTGCTCTGGGGTCAGTGTTGGGGAGAGGTTCACACCCTTCACAGTCCCATCCTTTTCCTGAGCAGACAGGAATTCAGGAAGAGGCTCACTCTCCTCCTCCACCCCATCATCTGTTGACAAGACCATAGCCAGCTCAGACCTCTCAAAGTGAGGTTAGAGGCAGTTCACATGTAGGACCCTCAAAGGGTTCCTGGGAGTCTGCAAGTTCACCAGTTAGGTGGCATCACTCTTGTGCTCCACCACCTCAAAAGGCCCAGTTCACTTATCCTGGAGAGTATGAGGATCCACTGGGGCCATGCTCCACACTTTCTGGTCAGGTTGAAACTCAACCAGAGTGGCATTCTGGTCATACCACGGTTTCATGCCCTTCTGACTGGCTTCTAGGTTCACCTGAGTGAGTTTCCTGAAGCGTGTAGTCTGGTTGCTAGAGGCCAGCACATAGTTAAACACATCCTGGGGGCAGCTTACTAGAAGCTTTCTCTAAACCCTCCTTCACCAGACTCAGAGGTCCCCTTATAGGGCGCCCATACAGCAGCTCAAAGGGCCCAAAACAAAGTCCCTTTTGCTGTACCTTCCTGTAAGCAAAGAGAAGGCATGGCATGCTTCGCAGAGTCTACAAATGGATCCCAACCGAAACAAGATAGACAGTAACCCAGGCCCTCATCAGCAGCAGACTCGACTACGGCAACGCCCTCTACGCCGGTATCCCATCCAAACTCCTACAACGCCTCCAACGCATCCAAAACGCCTCCGCCTGACCCATCCTCAACATCCCCCGCCACAGCCACATCACCCACCACCTAAGAGACCTTCACTGGCTCCCCGTCAACAAGAGGATCACCTTCAAGCTCCTCACCCACGCGCACAAGGCACTCTACAACATTGGACCAACATACCTAAACAGCAGACTCAGCTTCTACACCCCCACCCGGCAACTCTGCTCCGCCAACCTCGCCCTCGCCTCCATCCTCCGCATCTGGCGCAAATCTTCCGGCGGCAGATCATTCTCGTACCTCACCGCTAAGACCTGGAACACCCTACCGTCTGACCTAAGACAGACCCAGGACCTTCTTTCCTTCAGAAGACTCCTCAAGACCTGGCTCTTCGAGCAGTAGCCGCACCCCCCCCCCAGCGCCTTGAAATCCTCACGGGTATGTAGCGCTCTTTACAAATATTTTGATTGATTGACTGATTGACACACCAATCAGTTTGTCAAGAAGAAATACAAGGTCTATCCTCACCACTGATCCCCAAAGTTAGAAATGAGGTCTCTGGTTGGCAGTCAGTGTGCACTCTGTCCAGGCAGGGACCCTCACTCTAGTCAGGGTAAGGGAGGTACACACCTAGGATAACCCGTGCTCACCCCCTTGGTAGCTTGGCTCAAGCAGTCAGGCTTATGTCAAAGGCAATATGTAAAGTATGTGTAGCAATACACACAGTAATACAGTGAAAACACCACAAAGGCACTCAACACCAGTTTAGAAAAATAGCCATCATTTATCTGAGTAAAACAAGACCAAAACGACAAAACCCAAAATACACAAGCAAGGTTATGAATTTTCAAAGATTAAACTTGAATATAGTGCTTAGAAACACAGATGGTTCAAATTGGTGTTATCACGGTGTCATGACAGAGCCATTTCCAACAATCTGAAGCCAATTGCGGCAGTCACAGAGTCACACGGACCCCCAGGTACAGTAGCTTTTGAAAGTGAAGAAACAAGATGGTGCACGAAGTCAGGGAAGCGAGGCCTTGCTGGATCCGGTGTTGCGTTGGTTCCGGAGCTGCCGAGCAGTCGAGCAAGGCATCAGGATGAAGCGCTGGGGCCTTGCTGCGGAGCGGTGGAGGTGAGACAGCATTGGTGCGAATCATTGGTTCCTTACGCTCCGGCGGGGTCAATGTCCGGCAGATCAAGACGTGGTGGGGCAACCTTATGGGGTCGTGTCACACCATGGTACTGCAGTCGCCGCATTGGAGTCGGGTTGTCACAGACGTCGGTGACACAGCACTCAGGACTGACAAAGTGTCAGCGGGGCTGCGGCTGCGTAAGGCCTGTGATGTAAGTCAAGGTCATTGCACTCCAGCAGGGACCAAGGCTTCGATTGCAGGCAGAGTCGCAGGAGACGTTCGCATCGGTGCACTTGGTTTTTCTTGCTTTTCAACCAGCTTTCACTCCCAAGGGTCCAGAAACTGGAATAGGCACCACCTGATGAGTTAGGGTCCATAGCAAGTGAACCCAGAGACTGGCAGGTGAAGTCTTTGCTGTCCCTTAGACTTCTTAACAGGAGGCAAGCTCAGTCCAAGCCCTTGGAAGACTTCACAAGCTGGATACACAGCAAAGTCCAGTCTCTGTCTTCTCTAAGGCAGAAGCAGCAACTGCAGGCCAACCCAGCTAAGTACACACAGCAAAGGAGTAGTACTCTCCCTACAGCTCTTCAGCTCTTCTCCTTGGTAGAGGTTCCTCTTGATCCAGAAGTGTTCTAAAAGTCTGGGATTTTGGGTCCACTACTTATACCCATTTCTGCCTTTGAAGTAGGCAAACTTCAAAGGAAATTCTCTGTTGTTTACATGATCCTGCCTTGCCCAAGCCTGGCCCCAGACACACACCAGGGAATTGGAGACTGCATTGTGTGAGTACAGGCACAGCCCTTTCAGGTGCAGGTGTCAGCTCTTCCCTCCCCACTCTTGCACATGAGACTCATCAGGATATGCAGGACAATCCCCACCTCCCTTTGTGTCACTGTCTAGAGGGAATTCACAAACAGCCCAACTGTCAGTCTGACCCAGACGTGGATTCCACAAACAAGCAGAGGCACAGAATGGTTAAGCAAGAACATGCCCACTTTCTAAAAGTGGCATTTTCAAACTGACAATCTAAAAAACAATTTTACCAAAATATGTATTCTTAAATTGTGAGTTCAGGGACCCCAAGCTCCATGTCTCTATGTGCTCCCAATGAGAAACTGCACTTAAAAGATATTAAAAGGCAGTCCCCATGTTTACCTGTGGGAGAGGTAGGCCTTGCAATAACGAAAACCGAATTTGGCTGTGTTTCACTATCAGGACATGTAAAACACACCAGTACATGTCCTACATTTTAACTACACCCTCACCCTGGGGCTTCCTAGGGCCTACTTTAGGGGTGGCTTACATGTTTAAAGAGGGAAGGTTTAAACCTGGCAAGTGAGTACACTTGCCGGGTCGAATTGACAGTTAAAAATGCACTCACAGACACTTCAGTGGCAGGTCTGAGCCATGTTTACAGTGCTACTTATATGGGTGGCACAATCAGTGCTGCAGGCCCACTGGTAGCCTTTGGTTTACAGGTACTCTGCACCTCTAGTGCACTTTACTAGGGACTTACTAGTAAACTAAATATGCCAGTCATGGAAAAGCCAATCACTAATACACTTTTCACAGAGAGCACTTGCACTTTATCACTTTAAACTGAGGGAACCTTGTGTGTGTGTTTGGAATAGGTGCAGGAGGGCAGTCCATCTGCTCACTAGTTCCCATCTGTTACAAAACTGGTCAATCTGTGATGTGACACTCTCTACACCAATAAATGTTGTGTAGTGGAACTATCCAATGCCCGTGTCCTTAATCAGACCTGAGACTGAACACAGCAAGCCTTCCTTATATTGCCTTCATTGTGGTGTAATAGCCAAAAACCTACTAACCGCCATTGCGTAGATGAGTGTACCTCAGAAGTAGCCACCTTGCAGCAACAAAGGAAGAGCAGTGAAATGGTAGCATAAGCAATTAATCCGAGGGCAAAGTTTTTTCAAATGATTACTGTTAAATTGATACCTTGGGCCTCATTCCGACCCTGGCGGTCATGGACCGCCAGGGCCGGGGACGGAGGAAGCACCGCCAACAGGCTGGCGGTGCTTCATGGGCAATTCTGACCGCGGCGGTAAAGCCGCGGTCAGAAAAGGGCAACCGGCAGTTTCCCGCCGGTTTACCCCTGCCCCAAAGAATCCTCATGGCGGCGCTGCTCGCAGCACCGCCATGGGGATTCCGACCCCCTTCCCGCCATCCTGGTCCTGGCGGTAAAAACCGCCAGGAACAGGATGGCGGGAACGGGTGTCGTGGGGCCCCTGGCGGCCCCTGCACTGCCCATGCCACAGGCATGGGCAGTGCAGGGGCCCCCTAACAGGGCAACATAATGATTTTCAGTGTTTGCCTAGCAGCCACTGAAAATCGCGACGGGTGCCACTGCACCCGTCGCACCCCTTCAGCTCCGCTGGCTCCATTCGGAGACGGCTTCATTGTTGAAGGGGCTTTCCCGCTGGGCCGGCGGGCGGCCTTCTGGCGGTCGCCCGCCGGCGCAGCGGGAAAGTCAGAATGACCGCCGCGGTCATTTGACCGCGGTACGGTCTTCTGGCAGTTCCCGCCAGGCGGGCGGCTTCTGCCGCCCGCCGGGGTCGGAATGACCCCCCTTGTGTTTAATAAAGCATAACATATTTTCACAGCTAACACGACAGAGCGTTTTGAAGTAATCATACGCCGTCCTCCATGAAGTGTAAAAGGCCATTCATAAGGACAGGGTTGCAAACATGTAAACAATATCATCAGTATAAACATAACATCAAACATCCTTAATGTAATCCTTTTTTACACATCACACTTCTCATTTGTCACCACGCTTTCACCCCCAGCACAACATCTTGTTCCACTGTTCCATTCACCTTCCACTGAGTGACCTCCTACCATTCCTAGTCTCCTTCTCACTTTCTTTCCCTAATCATCCTCCAATTAAGCCTTGTTACTCTGTCCAAAGAATCCCCAAAATGTCTTCCATAACTTGTGCTCCCTTCCTTTCCCCCAAGGGGTGGATAAGCCTGCATCTGACTCTCCACCCCCGCAACTAACGCCACCCAAGAAAACTCTGAAAGGGCATTTCACTGCCCCACCTTCCCACCTTCCCACATACTGCAACACATCAACTCATTGCCAAACCTCCTTGTGTCATAGCTCACCAAGATTGTCCCTTATTTCCAACATATAATAAGCATTGCCCAGGTTAGAGAGCTGTACCCAACAAACCTAAAAAGGACAATTTCTTCTTCCTTGATGCCCCCATGAGCTATCACCTTAATATCTCTGGCCGCACAAAAAACCTTCAACGCTCTTTTGAGTTTCCTCCTGAGTTATGAATGGCCATATGTTTAATCACTCCTCTCCATTTCCGCCAAGATACAAGTTCAGTCCATATCAGGCAAGTCTCTGAAAACTTCTATTTGAGTAACAAGTCCTGTTGCATATGTTGCAGTAAATTGAGCCCTGATAGCTGGATCAAATAATTTCCCCCCAGATGGATAAAGAGCATGTCCGGGCAACCTCTCTTTGGCACCAAGGTTGCTAAGGAAGGCAACAGGTTACCCCATATCATCCCAGTCTTTCCCCACCAGAGCACCTCATGCCTGCTGCTGGGCAGTCCCAGGTTCAGTGCGTAAATCTGCCGGTCTGCATGCTTAGCTGCCCATTGAACAAACGTGTGTCCAACCATGCAAGTCATCATCTTATGTCTCCCCCAAGCATTCACACATCCTACAATGAAAAAGAACAAGTTAGTGCGAAATATGCAACCATGAACCCTTCCACCAAACAGTGTTGTCACCCTTTATTTCCTCACACAGCACTCACAACATCTCCAACTCCACTTACCCATCCTATGAATCTGAATCCAACCCCATCCCAATCGTGCAGCTGTCATAGCTGCCCCAATTCTAAAAGAATCAGTTCCAAAAGTGGTAGGGTTCCAACCAATCTCCTCAATGCCATTTGCAGCACCGCCAATAACTGAAACAAAGTAACCCTTGCCCCTCCCTTTGGACAAAAGATTGCCTCCTGCTTGATCCCTGGCAACTTTTGAAACTTGCACCATTCACTTACTGAACATGCCTCATCACACCCGCCTTCTTGAAACCTTATCCACTTGCCCCTTACCGCCTCATCGGTCTTGGACTTCCTCATCCAAATCTCCAGTTCACCCTGGCCCAAGCATATCTCACTATACAACACCACAGACTTGCGCCCAGAGCCAACAAATGAGACACCTTGAAAGCTCCAAAAGATCCATATCATGCACAATCTGAACAATGCCACTTCAAATCTGTGATAACAGCACTCGGGTAAACACGAAAGGATTTCTAACAGCAAGTCCAATGTGATGGCCCCACACAAGTTATTCCCCTCTACTTTCTCCCTGCCCCACCCCTTCAGAATTTTTCCCACAATGTCATACCTTGTTTGGTGAAACCACCAATACAACTTGCCATAAAAGACACACCAGTCACTTTTCCTGCTATGATAGCAGGCGATAAACCTTTATCAATTAAAAACATCACAAAACGTATCACATGTCCTTACTTGTTGCTGTGCTCCAGACTCAACTGCCTTCCCGGGCACCCCTCAAAAGTCTCACATTCACTCCAAGCAAGATGATAGCTCCTCCTGCTAGACTCCCTATAAAGACATCTCCACCAGCCTAATCTCTCTTATGCCACTCACACCCAAATGTCTGCTGGTCCTAACGCCTTGCTTTCCTCCACTCCTGGTGCCAGACTGTGAAAAGGGTGCCACTGTCAACGAGACAATGCATCAGTTATAGAGTTGTTCATGCCGGGCACATGTCTAGCCTTGAAGACAATATTCAACTGTAGACATACCAACATGAAACATCTCAACAGTTGCAAAACCCTCAAGTCACATTAAACATCACCGTCTTGTTGGCCAGGTCACCACCCCTCACTGTCAATGCCACCAGTAGCGGCAAAAGCTCCAAGAATGCTATGCTCGGTCCCTGTTGCAACCAGTGTAGTGGCCACCTCTCTACACATCATTGTCTATCCCAGATAAGGCCAAAATAATGTCACCCCACTGCATCAGAAAAAAATTGCACTTGCCCCACCTTGTTCTCCTCTAAAAACATCATCGACACTCCACTGAAGTCATGCAGAAAAGTTCCCAACACAAGTAGGCCAGCCTTCACCACCATGGAAATCTGTAACCTGTGATGGGACAGCATCGCCCGTGACATGGCCATGCCCAATCTCCTGCAAAAATTCGGTCCACCCAGTATGACTCTGCATGCAAAATTGAGACACCCCAACAGCTTCTGCACCTTCCTCAGCTCCAGTCTCCTCTCTTCAATAATTTCTTCCAAAAAACACTGACTCTCCTGCACCTTCACTCTTGGCAATCTCGCTATCATGTTGCCTGTGTCCAGCTTAATGCCCATAAAGGTCAACACTGTACTGGGGCCTTCCATCTTTTCTGGAGCTAAAGGAACTCCTAAGTCCACTGTCAAAGACTTAAAATGCTTCAGGGCCCTGTGGCACTCATCTGTCCCTGCTTTGCAGACAAAGAGGAAATCATCCCACTCTGCCTGGTAAATACCCACTCTAGAAAGGTGCGTAACACTTCAAACAATGCACAGGAAATGGCAGATCCCATGGGCAGTATTCTGTCAATGTAGACAGCACCTTCAAATTGCATGCTGAGCAGTGGAAAATCCTCTGGGTGTAAGAGAAACAAGCGAAATGCTGACTTGATGTCACACTTACCCAAGGCAGCCCACTGTTCACACTGCCTGACCAACCTGATAGCATCGTCAACTAAAGAATACACCACCCTAGTGTCATCTCAAGCAATAAAATTGTTCACCAAGGCACCCTCTGGCCATGACAAATGGTGTACCAACCTGAATTCTCCCTCCAACATCTTTGGCACCACACCCAAAGAAGATATGATAAAGTCAGTCAAAGGCCAGTCGTAGAAGGGGCCCATAATCTTCCCTTCACCAACTTCCTTCCACAGCTGACACCACTTGCAGCGCTGTCTTGGCTGACTGCAAATTGTTAGCCCACCTATGTCCCCTGGGATCCTGGTAACCAACCTGAAACCCCTTCTTAGATCCCCAATCCAACTTCAACACTGTGTCCCTGTCTGGATATATCGCCAGCCATGGCAGTAAATATCCGGACCTAATTGGTGTAGGAACCTTTTCCCCAGAAGGACCTTGATGTTCCCTTCCTCTATTTGCCTTTCACTGTTCTGAGGGGATGGCCAGCATGAAACAATGAGTAGTGGGGTGTGTGCCCCCACATTTTGAACACTCTTTGGATTTGCAAGGGTGTCTAGAGCAGAAACCCTTGTTAAAGTTCCAGCAAGCCCCAGTGCTGGCCCCTGTGGGTCTTTGCATATTACCCGTCCCCTGTTGGGTGAGTCAGGTCTGAAAAGACCTATATGTGATCGGAAGGCCACTCACCATATGGGTCGAGGCCATAGATTGGCTCACCCTATGGCTTATCTGGGTTCACAGTTACCCTGGCCCTAAATTCCTCATCATAATGGATTATGGCGTAAATCAAGAATGCCGAAGTCCAGTTTTCTATATAAATGGACGCCCTGGAGCTCTATGCAAGCTCGCACTCTTCCTCCTTAGACCCTTCCTTAGCCTGAATGTCTCTGTGGAGAAGTTTAAAATTGTCCATATATTCGTGTTTCCATATCTTATTTTTAGCCTTATCAGACACATGAGACCATAGGTGCATTGCCAGGTCCATCTAATGCAATTATTTCTTATTTCAACAACCCACCTTGTACTCCTCTTCTGTCTTGTCGGTCCCCTTTACTGCACCAGTTTGAACCCTGGTTTCGTCCAATACCTTACCACTCTGTGATCCCTGCATCTTGTCCTTCCCCTCCTTGGCATCTGCCAACTTCTCCTCAGCTCCTTTAATCACCCCATTACCCACTCCTACTGACTTCCACACCTTTCCCCCAGTCCCACTACTCTGCGTGTCCCACACCAACCTCTAATCCTTCTTACCTGAAGGAAAAGCTACAGGTTTTCACCTACTCTTGTGACCTCCTTCTGCTGCATATGGAGCCTCCATCTTCCACTCTTGACTTCGGTAAAACACCAACTGACTGATCTGATTTTTCCTTTCACCACTGGCAAGCTCACACTGATTTCCACATGCAATTCACCTTGCCCCCATTCATCACTGCCCTCGTGATAATCCAACTCCATCTTGTCCTCAACAGCAAACACCTCTGCTGTGTTACGGAATGACACATCACCACTCTTCCCATCAGACATACCCACCAACGTGGATACTTCAGCATGTGATTGAGTCCTTAGTGTAGGGAAGGCTGCGATAGACCCCCTATGTCTTCTGCCCAATGTCCAGGAACCATCATGTGCCCCGTGGGTACCACCAGCAGTCTGACAAATTCAACTGCTGGCATCATCGTTCTGTCTACTGTCAGGCTTCACCAACCGGATGGTTCCCCTGCATTACTGGGTCCTCAAGCTGCGTGAGCTCCCTTAGTCCCTATCCCCTCTGGCTTCTCAACTGGCACCCACAACCAATGCCCCCCTCCATGGCCTTCCTGCTCTGGCCCTGCCTGCCTAGATACTGACATGCCTCTTACCTTTTTACTTGGTGACCCTGACCCATGCCTCCTTTTCTCTGCAAAGGCACTCCCCATGCTCCTCTGTTTCCTCCATCAGTCTGTGCTTCTCCCTTATGGAGGCACCCAATTCAACCCCCTGTCACTTGCTACACGGTCCCATTCCCAGTCCCATTGGTCTATGTACAGAACCAAGAGACTGCATGTTAGTGGCTAGCCCCAGCCCTGCCAGCCTCACTGCCTGTCCCATTTCCCCGGCTTGCAGCACATTTGTTTCAGTGCCCCCTGTCCTGACTTACTCGTGGAATTCTGCTGGGGCTCCCCTTTCTTTTTCACTCTGCTGTTGTCCCCTGGCCCCTAGGGGCTGGCCTAGCAGTCAAGTCTAGTGTGGTAACCCTATGTGACGGCCTAACCTCATGCCGAGCCCCCGCAGCCTCTTTATGGCCTCCGCATGGACTGTAGAATCAGGCCCCACTCCTGCTGTCTTTACAATTGGGCTGCTTTCCACTGCGGCTCTGTGCAGGGATTCCAAGAGGCTCTACTGCCTCCCAGGAGTCGATTTAGCTGTCACCTCGGTGATTCGCTGCAGCCCCACCCCACTTAATTTGAGGCTTGCCTCTCAGAGAGCTACAGGCCGCAACCGCTGCCGCCATGCCAACCGACGCTGCATGTATTAGATGGCACATGCTGACCTATGGCTGGTCAAAGACACAAGGCCTGAGCAGGTTCTTGCTTCCAGCTACTCCTAACGTTCACAAGGCATGATGGACCAGAGATGATTGATCCGCTCCACTCATTGTGACTAAAGCTAAAACTTCCCAATGTGTCCAAATCCTTCCCTCCGGGTAGTGTGAGGAACAAGGAGTCAGTGAGAGGCTGATTCCGCCTATCCCGACTCCTTGTATCCTGACTTCAAAACCCACTCCCACCCACAAACCCACCAATCACCGTCCAGGCCTCATTTCCCCTTCACAAAGTCTAGGCTGTACCTTTAACTTCCCCTGGGACCCTCCAATGTGGGTAGAGTTAAACAATAAATATAGTGTTGATGATTGGCGCGGACAGAAATGAGGAAGCATGGCGCATAAAGACCACACTATGCCAGGTTTTGTGCCTGACCTCGCCAAGATCCATGCCTTCTCTATTTACTCTCTGACGCTAGAATGGGGTAGACCAACCAGTCTACCAAACCACAAGGTCAACAATAAAACTACCTCCTCCTCGGATTGTAGATGGTTCATCTCCGTGAACATTACAGTCAACGCCAACTATGAACAAAATCTCAAAACTGAACACAACCAAAACTCCCGCTCACCAGAGGAAAAGAAGAGAAACTGTTATTTTCCTTTTCTTTTGCTGGTCACTCTCGGTCAAAACTAAACTTACTCTGTTAAAAAATCCTGACACCTTTGAGATGGTTTAGGTTCAGCTCGCAGATCATACCTATGGGAGCCCTCTAGTTGGCTCTGGGATTCAAACGGGAATACATCACAGTCCTCCTGACAATGGATGTCTACTTCTGGTACTGGTGTCACTTCCGACAGCTCCTGCAAACCGGGATCCACCAGACGGGCCCCCTGGCCTGGAGTGCTTGAGTCTCCCTTGCACTCTTCATCCTTGCTTTCTTCAGCTGTATGCTCACTGATTTTAGTATACTCACTGTGCTGGTCGCTCAGCAGGTTCCAGAATTTCTTGAACAACTGTATTTTCCTTGTGATGATCTTGTGTTCTCTACATGCTGAGACCATGATGCCTTGAACTCCGGTGTTCGTCCATGGACCGGGTTCAAAAGGCAGTCGAAATTTACTTCCTGGGTGGCTGCCTGTTACATCACTTGGTTGCTTATGTGCAAAGGCCAAAGACGGGCCCTTTTTCACCAGCTTCAAATGTTTTGGGACAATCAACATTGAAAATACATGTTTTCCAGTGGATGATGTGGGATAGTGTTGCCATCTTTAAGCCTAGGCACAGCACGCTGGGCGCTAGCCCTGTGTTAGTGTATGGAATTAGCCAGTACTTCTTCAGGAATGTGTAAATGGCCCCTTCACCATTCTGCTGCAATGCCTGAGTTAAGCGTATCAATTTCCTGATGGTCTTCATGATGCGCTCAACTTCAGCTTTTCCACTGGCTTGTGACCACTAGGGGAATGATCTTCCAGTGCTTGGTTGAATGAGAATGGAAGTACTCGGCCACTTTGAGACCATTGAATGGAGGCTTGTTGTTAGTGCGTAGTCCCAGATAATGCGATGGGTTGACCTGATTTTTTACTAGTTGCGGCATCATCTCTCCTGCTGCTATCAATGACATGATCTCCACCTCTGGGTAGTTTGATTGGTCACAATGAACACCAGAATTTGGCGACTGTCAGGTAGGCTACTGAAGTCTGAGCATGCTCGATGCCACCAGCTCTTCTAACTTGGTGAACCACATGTTGCTCCTCAGTGCACTCTTTGTTTTTACTATGCTCTGATGGGAATTGTGGGACAATTGTACTGCCTTCTGGGTCATGCCTTAAGGTGGAGACCTCACAGGGTGCAGCCCTCCATGGTAGTGGTTAGCTTGTGGCACACCAGAAATAGGGTTGTCGGTGCTTGTTGGAATTACATAGTTCTGCAAGACTCATTGAGCTTGAGGGATTTCCAATTTCCCGACTATATGGCTGCTGTGTCCACTTGTAGGCAGTTGTTGGCTTAGTTTGCTTCAATGATTTCTTCCAGAGACCCTCTGCACGTACTCCTCTGTGTCCAGCATAACATCCTATTCTGCCTTTGTGGCTGGTCTGGCAAGCCGTGACAGGTAGTCCACTGGAATTTGCATCCCCTTTTGTATGTTACTGTAAACTAGTACTCTTTTAGTTGCAGTGTCCACTTTTCTATGCGACTGGGCAGCTTAGAAGCTGACCCCTGTAATAGAAAGATAAGGGGTTTGTGGTCAGTATGCACAGGGAAGGGGTATCCATACAGGTAGAGGTGAAAATGCCTGCAACCCCAGTGGATTTCTATGGCCTCTTTTTCGATATGGGAATATCGTTGTTCAATGGGGGAAGTGCACAGCTTGTGTACGCTGCAGAAACCCACTTACCACACCCGTACTTAGGGGATAGCAGCTGCCCAGCCCTCTGTGGCTGGTGTCTACCGACAGCTCTAAATCCTGTTGGGGGGGGGGGCGGCCTAACTAAGCAGTGTTTTATCCTCCAACAGCACTTGTTTTGCGTCCTGTAAAGCTTGTTCCTGTTATGGCCACCAGGACCGTGGTGTGGACCTTTTATCAACTCCCATAGCAGTGCTGTCAAGGTTATTAGCTTTTGAATGAAGTGGCCACAGTAAGTGACAATGCCTAGGATGCTCAGGACACCTGTCATGGATGCGGGGGCAGATGCAGATTGAAAGTCTTGGATTGGCTGGGTTGGGTTGGGAATCACTCCTGTATGCAATATTTTGTGACCTAAGAAGCTGATTTCTGTTTTAAGTACTTCTCCTTTCTTCTTATGAAGTGTCGGCCCAGTATGTAAGAGTCTGGTGAACACAGCTTTCAGATGGGTGAAGTGCTCACCAAAATGTCCTTGCTAATCTTCAATACCCCCGGAGGCTTTCTAGTACACCGCGTAATGTGTCCTGGAAAATATATGCAGCACTTTAGATGCAAACGTTGAGGTGTTTGTATCACCTTAATCCGAGATGAGTTGAGAAGGTGATGCCATCTCGGGACTATTGTGATAATTGTATTTGGTAGTACTGTTACCTCAGTTCCATCTTTGAGAATCAGCACAATCTATTGCCAACAATGTCACTGACCGTTAGCATCAGGTGTCCGTCCCTTTTTATGGCTAGGTTCAGTCCATGCATATCTATACTCCACCTGGTTGTTTCGACTTCCTGGCTACCATGACTTGGAGATACCCACAGTGTGCCCTTCAGCTTTTTGATTATGTCCACCTCTTCCAACTTTTTGAACTCTTCCTCCACCTTTAAGTGAAGGTGGAAGGCTACTCTCAGATGGCACAGGGCGACTGGCTGGATGGATTGGCCAATGTGGAAAAGCATTATTTTTCCTTTGAGGTATCCTATGCCTTGGAACAGCAACAAGAAATCTTGGAGCAGTGTTTCAATCCTAGTCATGTGTATGCTGAAGGCAAATTGTTTCAACTGAAGTATTTCCACTATTTTGCAGCTTGGCAGCATGCCTGTGTCAGTTTTAGTGACATATACTTTTGTAAACATGGCTTGTTTTTGGTCGTAGATGTTTGCCTCGACCAGCCCAGCTAGTGGAAGGCATTTCTCATTTCCAAAAGCATATACCTTGACACAGGCAGATCGGAGCTTTGGTTTCGCTGTCAAAGTCTCATTTAGTGCTTGTGCCATGATGTTGACCAACACCTCTGTGTCAATAAGGGCTGTCATCATCTGTCCTCCCTCCTTCATTCAGCACTTGGCAGACACTCTGGCTTTGTTGTGACTTGGCTCAACAGCTTGAAAAACATGTATAGTTCCTTCTTGGTTATCATTGTCCATGTCCGTCTAATGTTTCGGCAGGAAAAAAAAAAGTGTGTTTCTGGCTTTCTTTTGGCGAGTCTGTGACATGGGAGCAGATCAATTGACCTTTAGAAAGGGATTTTGCTTCCCGCATACTGAGAATTTCTTCATCTAAGCTGGAAATTAATAATCACACCAGCAACAGGACTTGCATGTTGCTTGGGTTTCTTTATGTCTTTCCGGCTGGGGCTTACCTAGATACCAGGTGAAAAGGTTCTTCATTGACTGGTCACTGTGGCGCTGCTCCAAATTGGATGCTTGCACTTCAGACAGCTCCTTCGAATGCTCCAATGTGGGCATGTCTTGCATGTATTTCTCTGTGTCTTGCTGGATTTGTTCCTGCAGCTAAGTGGAGGTGCAGCTTTGGATATATTGTGTTCTTATCTCATCTTGCTCAACAGGATGAGTGCAGGTGCTAGCCAGCTTTTTGAGCCATATATAAAACATGTCCACCAATTCCTCTGGGTTTTGGCGGGCTTGACGCAGGAGAAATCATTCCTCTTTAAGGTTGGCAAGTTGTTTGAAGTGTGCTGCCAATGCTGCCTTCAGTATTGTGTAATTGAAAGTCAGATTTGCGGTTGCTACATTTTTGGAAGGTTTGTAGAATTCTTCTCCAGCCAGATTGAGAGGTAGATGCCTCCTCTTGGCATTGTATATGCCTAACACAGTGAAGTAGGCTTCTAGACATTCTAACCAGGTGTGCCATTTTGCTGCTTGCCCAGTTATGGGACCTTATGACAGAACTGGCTCAATGGGAGGAATGGAGGCCATAGCTGCAACAGTGTGGTGGCAAGCTGTGTGGTGGTAGCGGGTTTATTATGAAGCGAGAGATCTGTCAGCCATGGTTGCAGGTTGGTGGCCCTTTTGCTGCACTGTGCAAAGCAGTAAAATGTCATGAGGCATTCTAGGTGTTAGGATATGCTGTAGGGAGCTTCACATGTGGCAAGCCGCCTGTGTTATTTGCGGGTGTGATGGTTAACCACTGCAAGTCTGTGTGCAACAGATACCTTCATGCTCACTGGAACCAACACTGGAGAGAGTCCAAGCCACCTGATGGGGATAGCTGACAGGGCTGAAGCCCTAGTCATATGCGCTGTGGGCATTCGCTATGGTGCAAAGCACATTGAGCTGGTGGGGTACCTGCACAGGTGATGGCACGTGTTCCAGCCATGTGAACAGGTAGCCAGGCATTGAGCAACCTATAGCACATAGGTTGCAGGTTTAGGTAGGGATGCAATGTCTCTCACCAGCAGCCAGGTAGTGGCACGTGTGGCACACTGGACCGGCTAGGAACAGGAGCAGCTGAGCTCTTGGCATCGGACTTGCAGCAGGGCAGCCACATTTCAGCAACTGTGGCCATTTCAATATCTCAACACGCCCTAAATCTCCAGCCCTCACGGAGCAGTGTAGGGCCAGAGGGAGTGCAGAGTGAGAGGTTGGTGGAAGGTTCCACAGCTGGACCTGTCTCGTTACTATTGTAGTGTTGCCAATAGGTACAGATAGGCCTGAGGCAGTGATGCGCGCAAAGAAAACACCACGCCAGAGTTACAAGTTTTGTGTCTGACTACACCCCGACAGCCCCTCAATCCAGGCCCTCTTTATTTACTCTCTGATGATAACTGGGTTTGACCACCCAGACTTGCAAAACACAGGGAGACTATCCCTAATGATACTGCAGATTGTTCGCTCCCATAAACATTACAAATAGGGTAAAAACAAGTGGCGTAACAAAACTTGTGGGGGCCCCTCTGCAAGGTACATGGAGAAGCCCCCCCCCCACGCAGCCAGGAGCTGTCAGGCCAGGGGCCCACCGCCTGTGCACAGTGTACTGAGCTGAGGGGGCCCCCTGGAACCTGGAGCCCCCCACACCACGGGGGCTGTGGAGGCTATTGTTACACCAGTGGTGAAAACCCTTTAGGGTTAGAGCAATAGTAAACAAGCCTATGTAGGAAAGTACCATCTAGCCTGGCATGTTACCCCCATATTTCACTGTATATATGTTGTTTTAGCATATGTGTCACTGGGGCCCTGCCAGCCAGGGCCCCAGTGCTCATAAGTGTGCCCTGTATGTGTTCCCTGTGTGATGACTAACTGTCTCACTGAGGCTCTGCTAACCAGAACCTCAGTGGTTATGCTCTCTCTGCTTTCCAAATTGTCACTAACAGGCTAGTGACCAATTTCACCAATTCACATTGGCATACTGGAACACCTTTATAATTCCCTAGTATATGGTACTAAGGTACCCAGGGTATTGGGGTTCCAGGAGATCCCTATGGGCTGCAGCATTTCTTTTGCCACCCATAGGGAGCTCTGACAATTCTTACACAGGCCTGCCACTGCAGCCTGAGTGAAATAACGTCCACGTAATTTCACAGCCATTTCCCACTGCACTTCAGTAACTTATAAGTCACCTACATGTCTAACCTTTACCTAGTAAAGGTTGGATGCTAAGTTACTTAGGCGGTGATTCTAACCGCGGCGGGCGGCGGTCGCCGCCCGCCATGCGGTTACCGCCAAATGACCGCACCGCGGTCACAAGACTGCGGCGGCCATTCTGGCTTTCCCGCTGTGCTGGCGGGCGACCGCCAAAAGGCCGCCCGCCAGCACAGCGGGAAAGACCCAGCAACGATGAAGCCGGCTCCGAATGGAGCCGGCGGAGTTGCTGGAGTGCGACGGGTGCAGTAGCACCCGTCGCGAATTTCAGTGTCTGCTAGGCAGACACTGAAATTCTTTTTGGGGCCCTCTTACGGGGGCCCCTGCAGTGCCCATGCCATTGGCATGGGCACTGCAGGGGCCCCCAGGGGCCCCGCGGCACCCCCTACCGCCATCCTGTTCCAGGCGGGTGACCCGCCAGGAACAGGATGCGGTAGGGGGTGTCAGAATCCCCATGGCGGCGGAGCGCGCTCCGCCGCCATGGAGGATTCTCAAGGGCAGCGGAAAGTCGGCGGTACACCGCCGACTTTCCGTTTCTGGCGGCGGCTGAACCGCCGCGGTCAGAATGCCCAGCGGTGCACCGCCAGCCTGTTGGCGGTGCTACCGCGGTCATTCGCCCTGGCGGTTTTTACCGCCAGGGTTAGAATGACCCCCTTAGTGTGTGGGCACCCTGGCACTAGCCAAGGTTCCCCCACATCGTTCAGGGCAAATTCCCCGGACTTTGTGAGTGCGGGGACACCATTACACGCGTGCACTGTACATAGGTCACTACCTATGTACAGCATCACAATGGTAACTCCGAACATGGCCATGTAACATGTCTAAGATCATGGAATTGTCACCCCACTGCCATTCTGGCATTGGGGAGACAATTCCATGATCCCCTGAGTCTCTAGCACAGACCTGGGTACTGCCAAACTACCTTTCCCGGGGTTTCACTGCAGCTGCTGCTGCTGCCAACCCCTCAGACAGGTTTCTTCCCTCCTGGGGTCCAGCCAGGCTTGGCCCAGGAAGGCAGAACAAAGGACTTCCTCAGAGAGAGGGTGTTACACCCTCTCCCTTTGGAAAAAGGTGTCAGGGCTGGGGAGGAGTAGCCTCCCCCAGCCTCTGGAAATGCTTTGATGGGCACAGATGGTGCCCATCTCTGCATAAGCCAGTCTACACCGGTTCAGGGATCCCCCAGCCCTGCTCTGGCGCGAAACTGGACAAAGGAAAGGGGAGTGACCACTCCCCTGACCTGCTCCTCCCAGGGGAGGTGCCCAGAGCTCCTCCAGTGTGCTCCAGACCTCTGCCATCTTGGAAACAGAGGTGCTGCTGGCACATTGGACTGCTCTGAGTGGCCAGTGCCAGCAGGTGACGTCAGAGACTCCTCCTGATAGGCTCTTACCTGTGTTGCTAGCCTATCCTCCTTCCTAGGTAGCCAAACCTCCTTTTCTGGCTATTTAGGGTCTCTGCTTTGGGGAATTCTTTAGATAACGAATGCAAGAGCTCATCAGAGTTCCTCTGCATCTCTCTCTTCACCTTCTGCCAAAGGATCGACCGCTGACTGCTCAGGACGCCTGCAAAACCGCATCAAAGTAGCAAAGACGACTACTGCAACCTTGTATCGCTGATCCTGCCACCTTCTCGACTGTTTTCCTGGTGGTGCATGCTCTGGGGGTAGCCTGCCTACTCTCTGCACTAGGAGCTCTGAAGAAATCTCCCGTTGGTCGACTGAATCTTCCCCCTGCAACTGCAGGCAACAAAAGACTGCATCACCGGTCCTCTGGGTCCCCTCTCAGCACAACGAGCGTGGTCCCAGGAACTCAGCAACTCTGTCCAAGTGACTCCCACAGTCCAGTGACTCTTCAGTCCAAGTTTGGTGGAGGTAAGTCCTTGCCTCCCCACGCTAGACTGCATTGCTGGGTACCGCATGATTTGCAGCTGCTCCGGCTCCTGTGCACTCTTCCAGGATTTCCTTCATGCACACCCAAGCCTGGGTCCCCGACACTCTAACCTGCAGTGCACAACCTCCTGAGTTGTCCTCCGGCGTCGTGGGACTCCCTTTTGTGTCTTCGGGTGAGCTCCAGTTCACTCCTCTTCCAAGTGCCTGTTCCGGTACTTCTGCGGGTGATGCCTGCTTCTGTGAGGGCTCCCTGACTTGCTGGGCGCCCCCTCTGTCTCCTCATCCAAGTGGCGACATCCTGGTCCCTCCTGGGCCACAGCAGCATCCAAAAACCCTAACCGTGACCCTTGCAGCTAGCAAGGCTTGTTTGCGGTCTTTCTGCGTGGGAACACCTCTGCAAGCTTCTACACGATGTGGGACATCCATCCTCCAAAGGGGAAGTTTCTAGCCCTCTTCGTTCTTGCAGAATCCAGAGCTTCTACCATCCAGTGACAGCTTCTTTGCACCCTCAGCTGGCATTTCCTGGCATCTGCCCAATCTCGACTTTGTTGCGACTCTTGGACTTGGTCCCCTTGTTCCACAGGTACTCTTGTCCGGAAATCCACTTTGGTTGCATTGCTGGTGTTGGTCTTCCTTGCAGAATTTCCCTATCTCGACTTCTGTGCTCTCTGCGGAACATAGGTGCACTTTACACCTACTTTTCAGGGTCTTGGGGTGGGCTATTTTTCTAACCCTCACTATTTTCTTACAGTCCCAGCGACCCTCTACAAGCTCACATAGGTTTGGGGTCCATTCGTGCTTCGCATTCCACTTTTGGAGTATATGGTTTGTGTTGCCCCTATACCTATGTGCTCCTATTGCAATCTACTGTAACTTTACATTCCTTGCATTACTTCCTTTTGCTATTACTGCATATTTTTGGTATTGTGTACATATATCTTGTGTATATTTGGCATCCTCATGCTGAGGGTACTCACTTTTGGCATATTGTCATAAAAATAAAGTACCTTTATTTTTAGTATATCTGTGTATTGTGTTTTCTTTTGATATTGTGCATATGACACCAGTGGTATAGTAGGAGCTTTGCATGTCTCCTAGTTTAGCTAAGCTGCTCTGCTATAGCTACCTTCTATCAGCTTAAGCTGCTAGAAACACCTCTTCTACACTAATAAGGGATAACTGGACCTGGTACAGAGTGTAAGTACCCCTTGGTACCCACTACAAACCAGGCCAGCCTCCTACAGCCTAGGCTCTCATAAAAATGTTGTGTCCTTGCCTCCATTCAGTTCTTTAATGTGGCAAATTATTTTCAGCTTGGTGTCTTTCCAGGTCATGACAGATTTGGTAGTAGGATCTGCTCCAGGGTTTCATCCTATGTCCCCTTCCAAACACAATGGCCCTCATTATAACATTGGCGGCATATGCCACCTACCGCCACGGCGACGGCCACCAACAAACCACCTCTGTGGCTACTGACCGTCCACCAAATTATGACCGTAGCCTGGAATTCCACCAGAAGGCTGGCGGAATTACGGCTACGGTTATGGCGGCGGACGGCGGTAGCCACGCCAGCAGAATGCCACCGACAGTATCAGGGGCCATGATAAGGCCTGGCGGTGTTTTGCTGGCGGACGCTGCTGCTGGCAGCAGCATCGCGTCCTGTCTCCTGCCGAAGGACCCCTGCAAGCAGGTAAGTCGGGTTCTCTGACAGGTGAGCGGGGTGGAGGGTGTTGTGTGCATGTGTGGGTGTGTGTTTGACTGTGTTTGAATGCGGGCATGTGTCTGTAATGCGTGTGTGCATGAATGGGTGTGTGTGTAGGTGCATGTTGTATTGTGTGATTGCGTTTGTGCCTGGACGTATGTTAGTGAGTGTTGCTCTGAGTGTGTATGAATGCATGCATGCGTGTGTGAATGTGGAAATGCAGGTGTGTATGTATGTGCGTGTATGTATGTATACAGGGGAGTCAGGGGAGTCGGGAGGGGAAAGAGGAGGGTGGGGGAGGACTCTGGGAGGGGGAAGGGGGCAGAGAAGACCCCTATCAGTGCCAGGGAAGGAATTCCCTGGCACTGATAGTGCCTACTGCCATGGTTTTTGTGGTGGCATAGAAACCACAGAAACCATGGCGATGTGCGGGGTCAAAATGCCATGGGCGGTCTAGTGACAGGCGCCGGGCTGGAGACTGTAGTCTCCAGTCTGGTGGTCATTACCGTCGTGGCGGTCGGTGTGTTAACTTGGCGGTTTGGCTTTGGCCAAACCGCCAATTTCATAATAGTAGTGGTATGTACTGCCAGCCTGTTGGCGGTGCTACCGCCACTATTACACCGACCGCCGGGGTCGTAATGACCTCCAATAGGTCTTCAACAGGAATGAACTGAACCACAAATAGACCCGGCACCAAAATAAAAGTAGTCCTCCTTAGTAAATGAGATAGCTACAAAAGTGGCCCACATTTGCAAATCCGTCAGTTTTTAATATGTAAAGACATGCTGCATGAGTATCTTGCTAGCCATGGAAAACTGCATGCATTTGTGCTTGATGGAGTCAATATTTGTTGTAATTTCACAGAAATCAATAGTCAAAATCACCACTAGATCATCAAACAGGCCAACAGTAAAGAAACAAACAGCCCACGCACTGACCAGACATACCGGCCCTTCTGGCAAAACCAGATTGTCCTATCCACCAATTAGACAGTAATCTTTGATCCTAAGCGAGTCAACTCAAAACTTAGAGCAGGCCTGGCCCTTCAGGAGTACCGTTCTCACACTACTGTTTTCCATGAGTGACATGTTAATATTCTATACAGTGCAGCAATCACGTGCTCATCTTGATTTCATTAATCATTGACTTTTTTCTTACGATCCTTCATGTTGCGTTCTTTATCACCATATCAGTTTTCAACTTTATCAGTTCCCTGTTACCTACTCAGTTATTAAATATCTGTCAAAATGATTAAAACATGTGGTTTAGGATGTTCTAAAGTCTGCTGCATCAACATACTATCAGGAGTAATATACACATTGACTTAAGTGAGAGACTTTTTTATATCAGAGTTTGCATTTGCTATCCTTTTTTGAGATGCCTTAAACTGCCTCACTTGTTTTTTTGTTTTTTTAATATATAATAAATACAGACATCTATACATACACAGAGGTGCTTGAGTCAGCCATCTTTATCCACTGGTTTGGTTAGTGGCAGCATTTCTCTTAGTATTTTCCTATGTTTTACATTTTGATTTTGCAATATTGCATATGTTTCCAAAACAAAATTATATACTTACCGGGGGCCGGGCTTATGGGCTTATTCAATACTTTCTAGGTTTGGTTACATGTATAATATTTATGGCATCAATTTGTCTCAGCCTAATGATGATACTGCGGGCAATGATGCACAAAGAGGAACTGCTGGCTCCGCGACTGGTTGAGTTTCCACACCATGCTTGAGAAATTGATTTTTGTTTCCACACTCTATTCCAGCAACATCTGCTGTTTTAATTAGTTTATGATATAAAATAAATAATGGGACCAATTCATAAAGGTATTTTCAGGTGTAAAGTACATGAAAAGACAAAAATACCTCCATTCGGGTCTCCTGGGAATACACAAAAGGATTCCCGGCAGGTGTAAATGGATATCCTAATCTGTATTTCTTCACCATGAGTGAGGTGAAATCTGCAGTACTAAATGCCAGGCAATGGCAAGTAGGGGTTGTACAACGCGTGATTTGCCTTGTAAGTTTGTGAACACCCACAGCAATGTATGTTTGTGGACATTCACAAACTCCTATGCAATCCCTTCCCTCGACAAAACATGGTTGGAAATTTACTCCAGTCGAGAGATGAAGTAGCTTTCCTTCCAAGATGAGAAGTGGAAAAGATCATCCCCAGATTCCGCAGGGATGTAGTGAAAGGGCATTATCCACCAGGAAAAAATGTTGCCTGTGGAAAAACAAATGAAGAAAAAAACGTGAATTTTCAAAGTGGACTCCATTTCACCTGTGGTTAAATGTACTCTTTGTAAATGTCCTCAGAGGGAGAATAGGAGCACATGGGAGATGTTGCAGTACTATGCCTGGAAACCTGCACTTGGAGCATCTTTCTTGGTATAAATCTGGGAATGCTTGTGAATTGAAACCAAACATAAAAGTACACTTAGGCAGAGATGTAAATCTTTGGACATATTTGTTATTTTTTATTTGTAAATCGGCCCAAATGTCTTGATAATGTTAGATTACATTGAATTCAATGATATTGCCTTTCCAGGGACTCAGCAGCTTAGAAGGCTTGGCCCATTACCAGTGCTTAATTTGAGCTTGTTGTTGCAGGTGGGGCCCACCCGCACTCATTTTTGGAGATCTGCACTTATTTTAATGCATCAGACATTGACCCAGAGTGATCCAAAGAGAAAGTGAGAAAATTATAAAAGGGAAAGAGGGAGAACGTGAAAGACCACAAAGGGAGAAAAGCAGGAACACAAAATGCAAGAGTAAGCCAAAGGGGAGGTAGTGGCTGCTGGTGGATTAAAGAGGCATGAAGCTGAACCAAGACTATGCAGCCCTGGTATTTGGCAAACCAGATGTTTGCCGTGGGCTTTGAGCAAAACTTTGCGCCCTGGCACTTACTCTTTTACAAATCAAGCACTCTCCAATACAAATATTCATCAAATGAGAGTCAATGTTTTGTGTATAAAACAAAGCAGTCTCAGAGTAACGGAACATGCTGGAAGACGCAGCATAGAGAATTTTTTTTCAAAACAATGCATGGATGATGGGGAACAAGGTCAAGACTGATTTGCATATGGCTGGGTCCAAACTGGGGGGGCATGGAGAGCAAAAGAATTGTATTTGTTTGTTTCTGGATGATTTTATTGCCTCTGCTTAAATCAGTGTGCTTCTTTCTCAGGATTCTTGTGTTTTGTGTCTCCTGACAGATGCTCCACCATGAGGTTACCATGTTTATCATCCAGTGGAATTCTGAACTCTTCCATCAAGGGTGGGAAGGTTCACACTTTATTATAGGTGTCTGCTGTCTCCATGCACAGGCCACAGGCATTGGAAACAGCAGTTGGAGGAGAAACAGCATACTGGATCTATCTATTAAGCTTAGGCAGTCTCTCATGAGTAGAATTCTTCCCTTCAACTCCAGTGAGAGTGACATGTGCATAGCATGATCCTGGTGCCTATCTGGGTATGGACTCTAGAATGTGGGAGGTTCAGGTGGGTGCTGTGCAATGTCCTCTCACGGCATGCACAAGCCTGCTCTGCCTCACACCACTGCCTCCTCCCTGCACAGTTAATCGTTGCAGCTTGTTGTGTGTCTGGTTTGGATCAACACACTCCTAGTTAAATGGAGAAGGGATCTTTTTCCTTGCTCTACTTGTTTGCGGGTATTCAAGCAGAAGAGCCTGTGACCTGCACAAACTGACTAGTGCAAAAAAGAACTGGGCAAGGGCATAGTCAATTGCTCTCACATGTAATAATAAAGTGTGCTGCGTTACCCTGCATTCTTTGTACAGCGTGGGCAAAGGAACCTCAGCCACAGCAGTAGCCTCTTCTTGGCTACGAAATTGCTGGAGTGAAAATGCACTCCTACCAAGTATTATGGGAAGCCGGCCATCACCATTAGTTTTGAAAGCACTATGGACTGTTGATTACCACTGAACTGCAGTATGCAACAGGAAACAGGGACCTGAATTTAGTTGTCTCCCTCTGAACTTTCAATACCTGAGACTGTACAAGACCAGTTGCTGGTCATCCTCCAGTCAGCTGCCACTAATCTGGATATGAGCAGCACTTTTGTGTCACAATATTAGTTTACCATTTTTCTTTAGTCTGAGCTCAATGTTCTATTACAGAGGAAAGATGTGGACCTTGTACCTGAGGATAAAAAAGATCCCAAGATGAGAGCGTTATCGCTGCAGACCAGCTTTATACAAGATAAGCAGCAAACCACAAAGACCTCTCAGCACCTTCCCTCCTTGAGAGAGAGAGACAGCGAGAGAGAGAAAGAGACAGAGAGACTCAGCACTATCCTTTAGAGTAAGGGAACAGGATAAGAGTCTCCAGGTAAAACAAATATCTTTTGGCTGATGGCCTGAGGCGCTCTTCCGCCTCATGACTGATTTTGTCTTTGGAAACATGTTTGTGGGGCCTACAAGTCCTAATGTTTTTTCGCCAAAGCCAGCCACCAGTCCAAAGGTAAAAGGTTCATAGTTTTCTGATGGCCACTTTCAGGATACTGCATCAACTTTGTGATGTATCCCTGATTTGTGTGTCACCACTGTGTCTGGACTGTGTCATGTGCATTCCATGATGCCAAGAATTGCCTATAAAATGAGCGGCACCTGATCAGAGCACTCTGCTTAGCTTCAAAACTCTCTCCCTGCTTTCATACTCTAACCAGGACCATGCTATTGCTAACTTTGCCGTGTCAGAGCAATTCAGGAACCAGTGGCAATGCTTTTAGCCCAGAATAACATTACTAAAATATTGTGTGAGATAAATATTGTGTCCAAAACATTATTTACAAAAACATAATCCAGATGGGTGTAGATTTTCTATTATTAACTCAAATTGAACAATATTCTTGAAGCCAATAGTAAGTACATAATATTCATGTCACACAATATTCTCAGAACAATATTCTGGTTCCACGCCCTGGCACTGACATCTACCCTACTCTGATATTTAAGATTAAAAGAGATGCTCACAGAACATTCTGAAAACAACCGCTAGCCCACATTTAACAACCCCAAACATTCACGTTTTTTATGCCTTTATGGAAGTGCTGATACCGTGCATTGAGTTTACAGGCATTCCTTGAATTCCATTCAAGCAGCCATTAGGTGACAAGATTGGGGCAAGGGGTTCCACAAGGAGATGCTTTGTACATCCTAGAACTAGTGATCAAGTTGTTAATGTTTTTTTTGTGAAATTATACCATATAACTTGTCTATATGTTGTACTTGCTTTTCACAGTTCACCTCACACAGCAGCATATTTGTACAATGCCTCAATAATCCACTTTGGTAATGTTCCTCACCCTATCTGCATTTCATGCTATGGACTGCCCTTGTCCTTTTGTGTGGTATTACTTCTCTAAATACCATGCCGGTCATATAATATAAGTAAATATATAAATAAACTGCCACTCTGGAAGACTCTTCTGCTGGGTGAACAGCTAGAGCGCTCTCCTTGCCCTTGGTATATGTTTACAGTTCTCTTATGCTCGAATAGCCTGCAGTGCTTGTTGCACCAGAAAACACATAACAAAATTAAAGTGGTATATTATCGTTTTATAGCATGTGTTAAAAATGCTTTATTCTGTTCATAGTTTTAGGTTAGCAAGCAGGGGCAGTCTCAATTTACATGACTGGGTGGTCGATTTCGCTTCACATTGAATGTCAAATTTGAGGAAAAAAATAAAATTAAAAGGATTGAAATTTAAAAAAAGTGGTTGGTCACCGATTACATGACTCACCCGGGACGCCAGTTGCTGACAGCCAATTTAGGAATGCTCTGTTTGAACAATAAATTCCAAAAGGCCACAATTATAGTACAGAGTACAAGAAGCTAGATGCCCATCGTTAAGGGGTCCAGGCTCTGGAGGCAGGCTCGTGGTCTAAATGCATGGGTGCAGGCGCTGGGTGACTCCTAGCTCTGCAAACATTCTTACTGTGAAGATGTTTGATATTGTAATAGTATTTATATAGGGATTGCGTTGAAGTGAGTACCAAGCTAAAGTGGATTTGTTGTGAGCCAGCGTAGCGGAATATACGTAGTTAATGCGTCCTACTGCACCTATGAGAAGTCATACTTGCAGCAGGAATGTTCAGTACATCGTATACATTTCCCTTCTCTTTATAATCACAACCAGGGCGTGATTGGAGCTATCACATAATTAGTTGGAAGATGACACTGTTCACACTCCCTCTTGACCTTTGCATCCTACCAGCGCGAGCCTGGCCGCGTGAGCCACCGGGGTCTTCCGGGTTCTTGGCACGCACTGACGACTTCCACAGGTGTCAGGGTAGCAGGTGAGGAGCGGCAAGAGGACCAAAAGCTAAACATAAACGGGGATGACATACTCCGAACCGAAAACGGATACAAACAAAATAAAAAGACGCAGACAGCTGCCGTGTGGTCTTTACAAAAATACACATTAATGAAGACTTCAGCATGTGTGAATGTGATGAGTGGCAGAGGGAACTGTATCCTGTGTTCCATCTTGTGAGCATGTGCGCTCCCTGCTCCCGCGCAGTGTATTTCATGGGGTAGTGTTTTTTGACTGGGAGAACCGGAGCTTCAGGCGGAAGTGGGGCTGAGCAGAGAGCTCAGCTTACACCTGGAGAGGTGCCTTACCACAAACCTATGAGTAACTGGAACAAAGAAGCTAAGCATGTAATCTGACCATGTTTGATTACTTTTTGAAGTAACTGTAGTGGTTACTTCAGTTATCATATTGTTTTTTATCTCTAGTTCTGGTAACATGAAACTCAGAGCGGAATAATTACTTGCAGTACTAGTCTATCTCTCTCTGCTACTCAGAACATTTTTTTCATTGCGTACTCCAGAGGAAACTAGCGGCTGCCTGAGGTAGAGGTTGGTTGTCAAATAACCGGGGTGGCATCTTCACCCGCCCAGTGGAGGCCCGCTCCACCATTTAGAGAGTTTCCTACTATGTTGGTAAGGAATTTTTTCCAAAACCAATCTCTCTAATAAGACTGGAGCACTTTCGTCTAAAATCCAGTGCCAGGCACTCTGTCATGGAATGGCAGCTTCTTTTAGAATTGTCTTTAATTCAAGGAAACAAACCCTCAGAAAGAGGATTTTCTGTGTAACAAAATAGTAAAGGCCTTGAAGCACAGGGAAGTTTCTTCCAGTGAATGGACGTCCTTGATGGTTTTTAATGCACAGAGACACCTCGCATGGCAAATCCGTGTAGGGAAAATCCGTGTGAGAATGTGTGTCTCAAATAGGGTGGACCACCTAATACACTACAGCCAGCATCTCAGTGCTCAATCGTGTGTGTTTGGAATTGACCTGCCTGTGCCCTCCTTCCTCATTCTTTACCTGGAAATAATGCAAAAGAAGCATCAAACCTGTGACAAATGATTCTACTCACTGTCACTCAGGTTTTCCTTCCAGACCCACAACCTGTACAACAACAGCCTTTTGTCTGTAAAGTCAACTGCCCACAAACCTCGGACCCATGCACATGCTAGGGCATGGTTCGCTTGTCTAATGTACTATAGTAAAACATTTGTGCACTTTGCAATTGTACACATTTTTCTGTGATGTTCTTTAGCGTAGGACCAGGTAATTCCCCACTTGATGGCACGCATTTCATATATTGTCTCATTCTTTTTTGCCTCACCCTAATCTGACCCTGCAATTTTCCTCTCAAATGTTGAGGCTTGTTTTGTTACATTTCTCTTATTCTAATGGTGATGGCCTCTGTTAAACAGTGTAGTTAGGTGTCACACCTATGAGGATCTTGATCGTGCATAATTTTATGCATAAACCAATAATTCCTTATTTGTTCAACTCCCTTTCTTCCTAATAGCCCCCTCTCAGATTATGGCCATCAACAATGTGACTTGGCTCCATCTTGTCCAGTGCCCTTTTACTTTGTAACTAGCTGGCTTTACTTTCTATGAAACCCGTTCTTACATACAAACATAGCCGAGCCCATTCAGTTGTGGATACCCCTCAGCACATGACTATTTGCTGGCATTCCAGGCGGGGGCTTCTACGGGAGGGCACAAGATGGCGGTAGCTTAGTTTCCGAAAGGAAACCTTACCTGCGTTTACTTCTAGGAGGTACTTATGTCCACCTTTATGTGGCAAGCAATGCCCCTGGTGAACATTTTATGTTTGCAGAAATTGCTTCCTCACCATATATTGAAATTCCATTATGTGATAGTTCTATTTTTCAAGTTATGTATTATTATTAACTGTCTATCTGGCCACATAGGTCCGGGCAGGCCTGTCATCGCCATGTGATGTGCATTACCTACAGAGAGACCTAGAGGACTAAAGCTTCAAAGTACTGAAGACGCCTGTTTCCTGCAGACTCTGTGGATTCAGGAAAGTTCTGCTGTGTTAGATGTTTCCAAGTTTGTTAGCTGAGCAACTTGAGTGGGACCCCACCTTTATTAATTCCATATTGTTTTCGGAGCTGTGCTTCTCGTGTTTTGCTGTACTGTTTTAGGTATGTCTTTAGGTATTGCTCAGAAGAGCTATATCCTCGGTCATGGAAGTGGAAGGCATGATGACAGACATATTAGGTGTTTGTAGGAGTCTGGGTTGTATTTGGACTGTCGCCTTGTCCAGCAACCAAATCCTTCTATGTTCAGGCAGCTGTTTCCTCACCCCTTCTTTTCCCATCCTGCTCATTCCCTTGCTCTTATTAGGTCCAGAGGGCAGCCAAGTATACTATCTACCCATTAACTCTACTTTTTTTCCCAGTGTGTCAAGCTCTTGCATCCTGGTAAAGGACAGAGAGGTCAAGGACGCTTCCATGTAGGTGTCTGTAAGGATGTGGGGCAAGCTTTGGCCTACAACCACTTTCTATTTCAAAAACCTTTCAAATTCTGATTCTCTCCAATTTGCAAATTCTAATCTTCATAAATGAACTAAGGGCAAGATATACTAAGAATGCACAATGTAAAACTAGTTGCAAATTGTGCATCAAATTTTATTGAATTCATTTTGCGAATCAACTTGGGCACTAATAGGATGATTCACGAAATCCCAATTTGTAGTGGGTCGCAATTGGACCTAGTCTATGAATATTCATAAGGTAGGTTGCAGATTGTGACCCACTATGAATCGCAGCCATCACATGGATGGCGGCATGCTGTGGTCAGCAAACCACCATATCTGCAACTGTTTTCAAATAAAGTATTTTTTTTTTTTTTTAATGTAATCCATTTTCCCTTAAAGGAAAAGGGATTTATTTAAAAAAAATAAACATTTAAGTTACATTTTTAAGAGTAGGCAGTGATCCAGGGGAGTGATCCTTGGGACCCCTTACCTACTCATAAAATATTTGTTATCAACATTCACAGTGAGGAAGGAGTCCTTGGGGGTCCCTTCCCATTTGCGAACGTGTTACCACTACATTTGTGTAGTCATTAAAATGTTAATGTTTACCACCTGCGTTCAGTCACAAAACATTAATACATCTCATTCCAAATTGGGATTTGGAAGAGACGCCCTAAACCCATCCCTTCCAAATATTGATTTGGTATTTGGTTGCATACTTAAATTGCAATTCGGTAACATGTTACTGAATTACAATTTGCATTTCATACATTACAAAAAGCCTTTTTGAGGTTTCAAAATGTCCGGATTCGGCAAATCGGACCTTTTGTAAATGCAAAAGTGCTCCTTATATCTGGCCCAATATCTCCTTCCACGTTTTCTTTCATTGATGCTGAGGATAATTCCCTGATAACACCTACTTGTGTGGGTAACATGACCACCACTACTGGATGAACCCAAAGACCTATACACCACAAAGCCCAGTGTTCTCAGTGGTTTGTGGCAGTAGTTATCCCATGTGGATTCAACAATAGAACCCTGTGGTTTAATATCTGCAAATCCTACTGTTGGGACTCCTGCTGGGTTAACTGCATATTTTATATGCATTAGTTGTGTTTAACTGTGCTTACAGTGGACCAAATGATGTCATTAATGGGTTGAATTTATACAGCACTTCCTAACCCCAGAGGTTTATGGCGCTGTAGTTCCTCTTTCACTCAATATTGTTCATTCACTGCTTGCACAGCAGTGCTTCCAAAGATAAGGCCTCTGTTGCTCTTAAGAAACTTCCTATCCACTGATTACTTAATAAAGAATTAGGGGGTTGGGTTTCTATCGATCTTAGATTCCCTTCAAATTGCATTGCACTAGTGAATGTTGGGATTTCAAGCCAATAAAAAAAGTACTTTTTTTTGTTATGATAACTACAAAAGAATACAGAGATAAAAAATACATATGTATCACATTGTAAAATACCATAGATTCGTAGAGGATGTTTTGATTTTTTTTTAAATAGACTATTAATACCAATGGCACAAAAGGAGTCTGCTCATAGACATTCTTCATCATAAAATTAAGCAATATATATTTGAAAAAGCTGATCAGAAAGTCGAAAAAGAGGAGCCATTCCAGGGCTACTAATGTGCAAAGTCACGTAAGTGCAATAAGTTTGACAAACTGCCAGTGCAATTTCAGAAAGTGCAAAATATACATGGTGTAGATAACAATTTTAGATGCAACAATCTAAACATAAACAGTACATAAATGACGTTATATACGAACAGTTCCACTGTTCATGTTGTTAAACGAGGTAAAAACTTCACAAGTTTGTACCATACATTTGTCAAAAGGCGGCTTACCGCAAACACGGTGAAAGTTGAGGTGTCGCTTTTCAGAGTCCCCAGGGACACCAGATAGCCGGTCATCCCAAAATTCAAGCACACTAGTTGTATCTAGTGCCGGTGAGGATCGAGGGGTTCTGGGCAGAAGAACAGAATGTGCTTCTCTGTCTCGGGAACCAAACTACAAAATGGTCATAGATTAGGAGTCTGGTCGTTCTGCCTTCTACTTGTGAACTACGTCAGTGGAAGGTTACCAAGCCAGAAGCGAACATACAGGCTCTTTTCTAGTAATGCTGTAATCATATCTTTGAACAGTTCGAAACACGAGGTGATCTTGAACTTAAGGAAGTGATTTGTTAATTGCCCTTTTGACCCACTCCCAACATAATGATCGTAAACAAAAGCCCAGCATTGGGACTTTAGACCACCAACCTCTGCTTTCCAAACATTTATAGGGTCGTTCCATAGTCTTTGGGGAACTAGCTTTTTGAAACAGCAAGATACAAATTTGCACCAGGGAACCTGCATGGCATTATTCATATTCACTAATTCCCCTAGATAGTCCCTTTATTTATTTAGTTCCAGAGTAGACCAAAGGCATACAGAGTAGACTATGGGCTTCAGTGATGCCAAATTCGAAATTCTGTTAATATCCACATCAAGAAAGAGGGGTGAGGGGAGCAGTAACCAGAGTGAAACACGCGATCTTGCAAAATTGTTTTCTGCTATGGCCAACTGCTGGGCATCAACATATTCCAATGCTTCAGCTCCACAAAGTACAGCACTCTGCGCTTTAGCGTGGTATACTGCAAGTGCGGGGGTATCAAGAGGGAAACCGTTTGTGTAGTCGAAGAATTGCTTTCGATCTATAGTGAATTAAGAATGAGCTTTCTTAAGTTTAGGATTCCCAATTAAATTTATCTGATAATTGACCACTAAATAAACAAAGGTATGAACTGTTTCCAAGAGTTAGTAGCCATCCCTTACTGTGCAGTTCCTGCCTACATTGGTTCCAAATACCATATATTTGTTTTTTGTCGTATACAGCTCAAGGCTTCTGGATTTGCAAAACCTCATAAACTTGTTGATTAAGACCTGGAGCACCATAGCAGTTTTGGAAATGAGAAGATAATCATCTGCAAAAAGAAGGATAGGAACCTTCTTGCTATGTAAGATGAGTGAATTATTTTGACAACTCGTGTTCATCCGCCACATTTTTGTGCAGGGTAAACAAGGCGGGAACAAGGACGCACTCCTGACGCACACTGTCAGCATACCTTTGCTACCCCTGCGGACTTGAGCATTCTTCCTATCATGGAGCCTTGCTGAGATTAATCAAATTCCTTTCAACCAAAACTTTCCATAGATTATCGTTGGGTAAAAGGTTAAATGAAGCTCGAAGGTCTAAGAAAGCCACATCTTTTCTTTGTTTTACCATATGTGCATATTTCCAAGAAAGGAGAGCACATCTAAAGTCTTTAATCCCGACTTATTTTAGCCTGTCCAGCAGAACACTAAGGTGAATGCTGCTGACAGATCAAAGAGAACCCGCGCAGATGGTTCAACAAAATTCAACAGCATTCGAATGGTATCCACCACCAACAGCGCAGCTGTTTCAATGTTGTGGAGTGGAGAAATGTGTAGCTGAATGATGTCCTGCATATGACTCTGTGCCAGTCTCTCCATTAACAATCCATTCATGTGTTTTTCTAAATTCTTAACACAAACGAAAGTAATGATATAAGACAGTAGTTGGAGGGAACTGAAGGATCAGTATAGGTAGTTTTTAATAGAGGGACAATTAAGGCCATTTTCCAAGCCTCAAGGACCTGCCAGTAGGCCGGCAATCTATTACACACCTTCCTCAATGGGGTACCAAGAGTGCGACTCAAATTCTGACACTAAGATGGGGGCAGGGGATCTAGTAGGGACCTAAATTTCAAAACTTTGTTTCCAACATGGGGGCCTAGTGAGCTAGAATCACAGCCTGATTAGAGGTGGTGGAAAGGGAGGTTTTCTGCTCAGTCCCTATTTCTACATCCAGAGTGAGTATCAGAGGTTTGGACTGGGTAGTATTCCTGTCTGGCTTGAGGTCATCAAGAATTGCCCTTATCTTGTTCTCAGAAAAGTTTGTCAGCGTATCAGTGAGCTCTTGTGTGTGTAAGATAGTAAGAGGTACACACCTAGGAACCAAAAAGTTTTTTCATGATATGGACATTTCCTTGGCAGAATTGACTGAATTCAGGGTTCTAGGGGTATAAAATGCCCTCATTTCACATATTATCAGTTGTTTATGTTCCTCGCTTCGAATATCAGGGTTAGTCTTGCTGAGTCAGCATATTCAACTCACCACACCTGTTCCAGTTTCTTGCATCCTAGTTTGGATTTTTCAAGGGTGTTGGTTTACTAAGGTGCAGAAGGAGTAGCCCAGCCTTATACCTGATGTTTTTCTGGTAAAACCGTATCCACTGCCAATTGCACACAGTTTACATCATTATCATAGCCTACCAACACCAGTACATTATTTCCTGTATTTTTCCTAGGTGACATGTATGACAGAGCTCTTTACAGCTCAGAGGTGTTTAATTTTGACGAAGAGCAATATTTATTCTGTGATACCTTCTATCGCCCCACATTGTTTCCTTTCTCTGAATTAAGTTGTTGTGAGAGGACCTGGAAAGGGATTAATAAGTGGTCCATCCATACTTGTGGGATGCCTTCTTCATAATAGATATGCTCTACTGCCCCAAAAATCAAACCTAGTGTTTGCCCTTGATATGAGTGGGACCAGAAACTAACAAGTCCACCCCAAAAGCTGACATCGCATCCAATAGCCTGGCCGCTTCTGGGAGATTAAAGTTGCCCAGCACTACTAAGTTGTTATAGGTCACAGAGGCAGATAAAACAGGTCCACAAAATGATTGATGAAAGCATTGTCAGGGCCCGAAGGATGAAAACATAGTAAGCCATTAAAAAGAGTGACGTTGTAGGAGATGGTAGGGTTCTCTGCCATGATTGTCAGTAAATCCCATTCACAAATTGTAAACTGTTCCTCTGCTGCGATCTCTATGCCACCTCCCTGTTGATTAGGCCTCACTCTTTACGTGATATTATAACCGGCTGGACAAATGTTTGCTAGTGCAGGATCACATGACTCCATGAACCACGTCTCTGTGACACACAGGACTGCAAGAGTTCCCATACGCAGCAGCTTGCATAGTTCAAGGCATGGCACACTGCCAAATGCGCGTTTATCAGGGCACATCGGATGTTATGTCGAGGAAGGGTGCTTGGCGTTCCCTTGTTGGTCAGAGTGGTTACAGATCCATTGGCCTTAATGTAGACCTCACTAATGAACATACTAATATGATGGATCTTTTCTGTCTTAATCCCTGGGTTTGTCACTGCAGGCCACCATTCTGCAAATTGCTTAACCTTGGTGAGTTCTTTCTCTTCCCTCACTCCCTCTCAATATCAAGCAACTGCTACTTGGTGTGTGTTATTCTACAAAGATGGTCTGCCTCTAAGATCAAAAGGACAGCATATCTGGTACTGAGCACGGACGGAGCATAGATGGGCACAGATGGGGTTGCCTTTTGTATGCCTTCAGTGCGCCAGCAGCGCACCTGCTGTGTAGGCACGCAACCGTCTCCATTAAATGGGTAAAGAGTGAGTACCAACTAGACTGTCATTCCAAGATGATGCCCTAGGCATGACTCTGAAGAGAGGTAAAAATTGTGTCTCTTAGCACTATACTTTCCAGGCAAAAACAACCCAACAAGCAAGTACAGGTAATAAGTGCCCTGAAATATTTTCACCTGAAGAAACGTTTAAGAGGTGCAGCATTGCAAGTTAAAAGTACAATAATCAAAAATCAAAGAATTGCAGGATCAGGTGTAGCACACACGTGGCTGGGGCCTTTAGTTCTCAGGGTTGCGAAGCTGTCGCCATTAAATGGGTAACAAATGAGCGGCAACTAGACCATCACTCCAACATAGTGCCCTAGGCATGCCTCTGAAGAGGAGTCAAAGTAAAAATGGCATCCCCTTGCGCTACACATCCCAACCAAAAACAGCCCAACAAACAAATGCAAGCAAAAAGTGTCCTGAAACTTTTACCCCCATGAAAAGTTAAAGAGATGTAGAAGTGCAAGTTAAAAACACCATAGTTAAAAATCAAATTAATGCAGGGCCAGGAGTAGCATACACTTGGCTGGGACCTTTTGTTCTCATGGTCGCGCAGTTGTGGTCATTAGATGGGTAACAAGGGAGGGCAACTACACCGTCATTCCAAAATGCATGATGGTGCTCTACACGTGTCCCTACGCGCTCTAATTTCCAGGCAACAACAGCACAATACACAAGTGCAAGTAAGAAGTGCCCCAAAACCTTTTCCCCCAATGAAAAGTTTGAGAGGTGCAGTAGCGCAAATTAAATGCCCGATAATCAAATATCAAATTAATGCAACGTCAAGAGTAGCACACACTTGGCTAGAGCCTTTAGTTGTCACGGTTGCACAGCTATCTCCCTAGACATGCTTCTGAAGAGGAGTAAAAATGGCAGCCCATTGCGCAGTCCCATCCTGTTGGGCTATACTTTCCAGGCAAAAACAGCCCAGTGAATAAATGCAGGTAAGAAGTCCACCGACTGGCACACGTTAAAGGCCCAATATTAGAAAATCTAATTAATGCAGAGTCAGGAGTAGCACACACTTGGCTGTGAACTTTAGTTCTCAATGTTGTGCAGCTGTCTCCATTAAATGGGTAAGGAACGAGAGGCAACTAGACCGTCACTCTAAGACTGCGCCCTAGGTGTACCTCTGAAAGGGAGTAAAAATGCTGTCTTCTCACGCTATATTACTCACAAAAAGCGTCACACAATTAAAAAATATATTCCATCCATGTGATACATTCTTCACATTCCCACCGGGTAAAAATCAATCAAAACCCAGTGTTCTCTCCATACTTGGTGTCGGCCTTCATGATATTTCACAAAGGAGTATTAATCGCCTAATTTTCCTATCCTGTGCATGTGCTGCAGCCACTGTCCAAACTATCTAATTGCTAGTCTGTGACCTTCAGACTATAAGCTAACATGGTGAGGCTAGTGCACGAAACAGGTGTTATGCACAACAAGCAAAAAAATACATTTATTTCAAACATAAAATAAGGTACCTAGCTTAAAATGCACCTACCCTAACAAAAGTTAATCAAAATACATGATTCTAAACATAAAACAATATGAAAAATAAGATGTGAAATAATATCCATAAATCATGTATAAGTGATGTAAGCAGTCGTTCTGGGGTTACAGATTAACATTTCATTAAGAACATATAAGTGACATGACACTCTATCACCACTATCTAAAAACAAGTATTTTTTAATTAATATTGCTACTAATATTACATTACTGTTACTTCTACTATTGTACCTATTTTCTTTATGTAGCACATTCAACATTCAGTTGTGTCAGTAGACTGTAAAGCATTAAGGGCCAGATGTAGGAAGCCATTTGCATGGTGCAACCTGTGAAAATCGCAGTTTGCACCATGCAAACGGCCTAACGCGATGCACATTCGCAAATTGCGAGTCGATACCGACCCGCAATTTGTGAATGCGACTCACAAATAGGAAGGGGTGTTCCCTTCCTATTTGCGACGCGCATCGCAATTCAGAATTGCTTTGTGACCGCGAATGCGGTCGCAAAGCAACTCGCAGTTACCACCAGTGTCACACTGGTGGTAACTCATTCGCAAAAGGGAAGGGGTCCCCAAGGGACCCCTTCCCCTTTGTGAATGTTGCCCAGAATGTTTTTTCAGAGATACACTGAAGAAACGAAACCAAATGGTTTCGGTATTTTTTTCATTTTGCAACTCGTTTTCCTTTAAGGAAAACGGGCTGCAAAATGAAGGAAAAAAAAATGCTTTATTTCAAAAGCAGTCACAGACATGGAGGTCTGCTGACTTCAGTAGGCCACCTTTCCTGTGAGCGCAGGGACTCGCTATGGGGTCGCAAAATGCGACCCACCTCATTAATATTGATGAGGTGGGTCTTTGCGACCCCATAGCGAGTCGCAGACGGTGTCTGAGAAACCGTTCTGCATCCGAGATTGCGACTCGGAAATTGCGAGTCGGACAGACTCGCAATTTCCGAGTCGCAATCTCGGAGTTTGCCACATGTGGCCCTAAGAAACACGATTACAGAACCCTATGCTGTGCTCTCACACACTGTCGAACACTGGACCCAATGCAATATAATGTTTCTGTGAGTAGGCGTACCTTACTCCTGAATTTCCCGCAGTACATTACAAGTGGTTGTATAAACAGTGTTATGAATCCTAGCCAATATCTCCAGTAGAAGACTGAATACACTCTCAACTTAAGGTGGCCCCCAATTGATGGGTGAAAGCATGGAACACTTAACTGGCTTGCTTGACTGCGTGCACAGGTATGAATTAGCTGATGCACTGAACTATTCTAGCTCGAGAAGGGGAAGGAGTCCCGCATGAGAAGGTATCAAACACTTGAAAAATAATAAGCACACTTAAAGAAATATTTTATTCAAACTCCAGCTATTTAACAAGGCAGAGGCGTTAGTAGTAGGAAGGGATACCTTTAATCACCATATTAAAAGTGACAGTTGTCCCGCCCCGGAAATGACGTCATATCCGGTGGCTGGGACTTCCGGTGTCCCAGAAAGCCCTCCCCGGAAGTGACGTGCATGGGGGTGTCACGTGGTTTGTGAACACGTGGTGTTGGCTGGTAGAGCCACCCTTTTTTTTTTTTTGAAATGTTGCATATAAGGAGCTGGTTAGAACCGGCTGTCAAACCGCAAACCAGGGCTGAATCAGTTTGCCAAGGCGCTATGAAGAGATACAATCCGATCGCCAGAAAAGCCGTCTCCTCAGGGGCCCTGAACACTATTGGTAGATATTACCGGACCCTCGCCCCTCGTACGATGGATGAGAATGCACAACAGGGTGTCCCAGACACCCGGGATACCGATGTTACAGGTTTTCAAGAGGAACTTTGCCATCGGCTTGAAAAGCTTGACCTCAAGGATGTGTCGCCCTTGATATCCCCTATTAAGGGGGCCGGCAGTGACAGCGATGTCTCGAAAGATGGATTAAGCGGGGCATCTAACGTCGTTGACATTGAAGTTGAAGAATGTGTACCACCCCCGAATTCGCCCGTCTATGAAGACATGGGCTTCCAGGAGGACCCCGAGGCAGAGGCCTTTATTTTACAACCATCAGGTGTGAGTTCAGGCGCTGTTTCTGTCCCAATGGACCTCTGCGACTCCCAAGATTTCAGAGGAGCCGCTGAGTGTGAAGCGAATGCTGAGGTTAGTAAAGACATTTTTTATTTTATTTTTTTATGCCTGTATACTCTAATGTCATACTTTTAACTAATAATGTGTCTTGTGCTTTCTGTTTGAACCCTAGAACATAACAGAAGAAAGAGAGCCTCTAGAAGGGTCAGCTCCAAAGGTTAACACCGTAAATTTTTTCTGCTTATGCTGTTCCAGACAGTCTGAAAGTATTACAAGCCAGAACAAAGAGCCTCGTAAGAAATGTGTTTGCACCTACACTAGCCACGATCTTGAAAAGGAAGCTCCGGGCGTCCCCTGTGACACCATATGGCCGGTTAAAGGCTTTGCAGCTGCCGTTGTGAACGCGTGTGTTAAAAGGGATTATTATGACCTTTGCTACGGGCATAAAATTAATGACCCTCAACAGGAGGCTCACGAATGTCTATACGATGCATACACTGCAAGAACAATTCGTCACGTTTGTAACCGGATAGACACTTATCGGGTATATAAGCTGTTAAGGGTTGTGTATGGGCTGTCTGCTGTGAAGAAAAGTGTCCACTGTGACATGATGAAGGTCTTGGCTGCGGCTGTCCTTGAGATCCGATACGCTGCAGAGCCATGCTCAAAACTCGACCGCATGCACGGGATGTGTCCCCCCTTTGACAAACGTATGGTAGAACGGGTTATAGAAAGACGAATGTGTGACATTTATTATAAAAACAGAAGAATGTTGTCTTTAGCCCCTCGAAAACTGTTTTAAATAAATAAATAAAGAAATAAATAAAAAATAAATAAATAAAAAAAAAAAAAAAAAAAGTAGACCATTAATATGTTACTTAACGCTCCATACTTACTCACTTTTAGGAGGGGATTCTGGGTATCGAGGTGCAAGATGTCTATGAGTTACAACCGGGCTACATCTGTATCGGGAGATTGATTTTTGTGCTGGTTAAAGAAAGAATAGCTGAAATACAGCCTGTGACTCTGCGATGTCTGAACATTTCGGAACCTTCGGCCTTGTTGCAATGTAACTGCCATGAGTGTATCGCCAAGTGGTGTATCAATGGCCGGCTAAACGCATCTGTTAAATGCTGGGCCTTGGACAAAGACCACAAGCGCAAGTTAAGACTTTCACCTGAGACGGGGGTGCATGAGGCTTTGGAGAACATGACTGTAGATTATCTCACAAATAAAGGTTCTGCATTGTCCTATCTAGAACTGTATGAACTGTTGAATTATATCAGTATCCTGAGCGTTCAGAGTTATAGACGTGGGGAACGGGAAGTCATGTCTAGAGCTATTGAGAGTATAGCCATAAAAATATCAAAGTTTGTGTCGCTTAGGGTTTGTAAAGGAACATGCTCTGAGTAACATGTGTAGTGGATGTTGTACTATGTATACGTTTGTAAAAAAGGCCACATTGGATCCGGGTTTTGACATTTATAAGCTATGTAGCACAAAATGTCAAATACACGTTGATTGTATACCCCAGCCGCACATGTATGTTTTTTATGTTTAATAAAATGACCTTACACAAAACAGGTGTCTTTCATTTCGGGGTGTTGATGTGAGACAGCATGACGGATGCTGATTTAAGGAAGCTTTATTACGATAAACAGGGGGTTGGAAGTTTCGGAGGCTCCGAAGCTCTATTTAGAAGGGCTCGAGCTGAAAATGAATCTGTAAAACGTGCCAGTGTGAAGACTTGGTTAGCTGGGGAAGAGGCTTATTCGCTGCACAAACCTGCCAGGAGGCGCTTTAAGAGAGCGGGCCACCGTTGTTAACGCACAGCTCGATTATCAGTGGCAGGCCGACATAATCAGTCTTCAAGATCTAGCAAAACATAACGATGGCGCCATGTATATATTAACCGTCATAGACGTCTTGTCCAAATACGCCTATGCAGAGGCGTTAAACGATAAAAGTGGTACCAGCGTTACAGCTGCTTTTAAAGACATCTTCGCTAGTGGGCGTGTGCCCCAGAAACTACAAACAGACGCCGGAAAGGAATTTTTAAACAAACATTTCCAAAAATTATTAGACCTGCACGCTGTTCAACATTTTGTAACGCACACAGAGGTAAAGGCTGCTGTTGTAGAGCGTTTTAACCGTACTTTAAAGTCAAAGATGTGGCGATATTTCACCGCCAACAACACCTACAGATACGTGGATGTTCTAAAGGCTTTTATAGATGTTTATAACGCCACCTACCACAGGACAATCAAAATGGCCCCTGTTAAGGTAACAAGGGATAATTCGTTAACGGTGTGGAGAACGGTGTACGGTGGGCGTCTCACACAGAAGGTCAAGAAACCGGATTTAAAAGAAGGGGCTCATGTCAGGGTTTCAAAGTTGAAGGGGGTCTTCACCAAAGGCTACCAACAAACATTCAGCGATGAGATATTCATAGTGGAAAGTGTGCAGCTTAAAGAAGGGGTATATATTTACAGGTTAAAGGACTACGCTGGGGAAGAGGTATCGGGTGTCTTTTACACAGAAGAGTTACAAGAGGTGCCCTACGACCCGAACAGGGTGTACAGGGTTGAAAAGGTTCTGAAAAGAAAAGGGAGCGGAGCCCGGCGACAGGCGTTGGTCAAATGGCGCGGGTGGCCCGAGAAATTTAACAGTTGGGTTCTGGCCAGCTCGTTGCACGGTGTGTGAGGTATAGCTGTAAACGCTATGATGGAGAACTCCCCTTTTTATATCACGCTGCCATCCAACGCTTCGAAGGACATGTTCCCAGACAATCAGATTTCGAGTTATACAGTGAAACTTGCAAAGCCAGTGGATTTGAAAGGCCCGTGGGAGGTGGCACTAACGGAAATACAGTACCCTAGAACTTGGAATACCTTTACAAAGGCCGATGTTAAATTTCATATAAAGCGACCTCAGGATGCACTGACCTATAACTTGTCTTTCCCGCACGGCTATTACCCTACCGTCGCAACGGTGGTCGATGCCATCAACAAGTCTATAGCCAGCACTGAAGCGTATGCGAATATATATCTGGTATTGGATCACGTTAGAAGAAAGGTGGTTCTTAAAGCCCCAGAGTTCAGTACAGTGTTTAAATGTAGTGGTAAATTACAAAGGGTTTTAGGGACCGTACAGCATCACCAAAGGCAGATGGATCCAGACCCTACATGCCCCGATATTAACGGCGGTTTTTATACACTCTACGTTTATAGCGACATTGTAGAGCCGCAGAGGGTCGGGGATAGTTATTCCCCTTTGTTGAGGTGGGTCCCGGTGCAGGGTGAAAATAACGCAATGGTTAATATACAACATCACAAACTCGACTATGTTGCAATTTCTAAAAACCATTTTGACACTATAACCATCATGGTGTACAACGATCAGTCGGAGCCGGTCGCCTTTAAATACGGGAAAGTTATTGTTAAGCTTCATTTAAGGCCACGGCGCGAAGGTGACTATTAGACAGCTGCAATGGTCACCATGAAAACCTACGGGGATCCCTCGATGTACAGGGACTATTATAGAGTTCAGGCCGGGTATGGCGGTCCCCAACCCTACTTTCAAGGGGCTCCGGTTATGTATGGGGCGGGATTGGGGGGTTTCTTCCGGAGCATGTTTAGATGTGCCATGCCCTTTTTGAGAAGAGGGTTCGAAATTGCAAAACCTCATGTTAAAGCGGCAGCTACAAACATAGCCCAGGACGTTGTGGGCAGTGTAACGTCTGCGGTAGCAGAGCGCATGAATAGACAGCCCCAAGAAGGAGCGGGGTTGCTGTATAAAGCGCATGGTTTTGTTAAAAGGAAGCGAAGGGCATCGCTGCGTAGGGGACCGCCAAGGCCCTATAAGAAGCGCCGGACTACTTCAAAAGGCCCTCACAAAAGAAGAGTCATAAGACGGAAGAGATCAACCAAGAAGAAGAGAACTCGTTCTAGTGCGAATATTTTTTAAAACATCGATCATGGCCTTCGTACACTGTGCATCGGGTGAATGCGCCAAATCTGAGTTAGATCTGTTTTCTCTCAAACCCACACAGACAAGCATTGAAAACAGTTTTTTCATGGAAGTGTCGCCGATGGCCGCTCTGACACCCCTTGCACCGATAGAGTTTTATGTGTCGGGATCCACGGATATGTACCTTGATCTCAACAATACTCTCCTGCACCTCGTCTGTAAAATAACCAAAGCGAACGGTGACAACATCGAGGATGATGCTAGAGTGGCCCCTATAGCCTATCCCATCGCAACAATGTTTAATCAAGTGGACATTAACCTAGGCGATCGCCTCGTCACACAGAGTGATAACATGTATGCCTACAGGGCCTACATAGAGAGTATTCTAAATTATAGTCGTGATGCGCTGGACACACATCTTTCAGCGGGGCTCTTCTACCGAGATACCGAAGCGCATTTGGAGAACACAGCTTTGGACGGAGACAACGAGGGTTTTAAAAAAAGAGCCAGCTTCGTCGCCGGCAGTAGGCAGTTTGACCTCCTGGGGCGCGTACATTCAGACCTTTTCTTCCAAGACAAACTGTTAGTCAACGGTATTGATCTTAAGATCAAACTCAATCGTAACAAGGACTCTTTCTGTCTCATCAGCGGTGATGCAGAGCAGTATAAACTGGTTATATTGTCAGCGAGCCTGTTTGTAAAGAGAGTGAAAGTGTCCCCAAGTGTCAGACTAGCCCATGCTGAAGCTTTACAATTATCGAACGCCAAGTATGCCATTGAAAGAGTTGCTCTGAAGATATTCAGCATCCCCGCCGGAACCCGATTAACGCAGCAGCAGAATCTATTTCTGGGGCAGTTACCGAAACTCATCATCATAGGGTTTGTGGACAATACCGCTTTTAGTGGCGCCTACAACTCAAACCCTTTCAACTTCAAACACTATGATATCAACTATGCCGCTCTGGTTCACGAGGGTGCTGTGATCCCCGCAAAACCTTTCACGCCGAATTTTGGAACATCAAATTTTGTCCGGGAATATCTAGGACTGGTCTCGATAACGGGGAAACAGCTGCGGGACTCAGGAGTAGTTGTTTCAAGGGAAGGGTATGCTGCAGGCTACACGCTGTTTGCGTTCGACCTGACGCCGGACATGGAAGATGGCGACCATTACAACCTGATCAAAAACGGAAATCTAAAAGCGGAAATACGTTTTACACAGGCACTGGCGGCCAATGTGAACATGGTTGTGTTCTCTGTATTCGACAGTGTTATTCAGATCAACCACGCCCGTCAGCTTATGTTTGACTACCATTGAAAAAGTGTAAAATAAAAATTAAAAATTTTTTTTTTTATTTTTTAAAAAAATATATAAAATGGACACTACTGAGATACGTGACTTCTTAAGTATACATAAATATGCTAAGAAATACTTTCTAGGGGTATACCCTAGCGATGGACTACCTGAAAAGATAGGTCCGGAAAGGCCCCGTACCCTCGTCTTTAACACCGATCCCCATTACAAGGGTGGGGCACATTGGGCGGCACTGTTTCTGGATGTGGACAAGGTTATAGTGTTTGATAGTTTAGCTGAATTCCCTAAGCATAGTATTTATACAAAGCCGATATTCAAATATGTAAAAAAAGCATCACCCACTGTTGTGTATAATAAACTGCGGGTACAGGATCCTATGGCCATCACATGTGGGGAACATTGTATATACTTTATTAGTAAAATGTCTGAAGGTATAACGTTTAGAAATTTTTTAAATCTATACTCAGATGATTTAGTAAACAACGATGATGTTGTTATGAAATATGTGAATGAAAACTACAGGACAATGTCACACGTTGTTAAAACAGACTCGGGTCTCTGTCAAAAGTGTAAGGTCTTGTAAAGCTGTTATTTGTACTTGTGAGTGTCTAAAATAAAAAACATCTTAAACAAGCTTTCATCCTAGGCATTTTTTTTTTAATCCGTACTGTGTACATTTTCAAACCATTCATAAATAAAAAGATGGCATACTCCGGCTGAAAATTTAAAAGTGTTTATTACAAGCATGTTTCAACACGAACATTTACATGGTTAAACATATAAAATGAAGCACATTTTTTCGAACCGTAAAAACTTTTAACAAAAAAAACTGTACATGTGTGCAAAATTAGATCGGTAGCCATGTGTTCATTTTGAATAGTCTCTTTTTAGGCCCCATAGGAAGATCAGCACGGTCCCGAGCGGGTGTTAGTTGTGGAAAGAAAGGCGATGTCGATATAGCGGGGCTCCTTGTAAAAATAGCGGGGGCCGGGTCTTTTAAACTTTCAAGCTTACGGCGATTCTCGGCATTTCCGATGATCGTGGAGGGAATGTTGAGTTCCGCAGCTGCATTTAGGAACTGTTCCCAGCCTCTAGGAGCTTCTCGTGTTGTTAGGGTTTTACCGTGTGTGAGACCCCGGACCAGATCATACATATGGGAACCAGCAACCGGCTGCCCTTTGTAAACGAATTCACCCCGGGCGTTCCAAGTGGTCAAATCTTTAGTAGTACTCATTTTACTGAGTAACATTTGCGCAGCCCCTCTATATTTCTGACTGATATTTTTTAAAAGGTCTAAGACAAAGGCATCAGTTGTGGGTGTGGGCCCTATGTCATGAGCCTGCGTAGAGGGTCCAGGCGGCTGTTCAGCATCTGGGGTGTACAGCGTCAGTTTGGTTTTTTCAGAGGTGAGTTGCTTGTAGTATTGTAGAAAGTTTTGAAGGGCTCCTGAGTAAAGCCCTGCCTTGTCGTGGGGTTTTAAATCAGTCCGGTTCAAAATGGCTTTGATTTCCGCATCGAGACGATGTGTTTCGTTTTTGCGTATGTCCCAGACGTCCGTGTTAGAAGGGGACAGATGTTCCACCTGTTGCCGGGGGCACGAGGTACATTTTGTGGGCGTGCTCCATCAGGATCGCGACAGTAGCCCTGTGATTAGGGGTATAGCTATACCTAACAACGACCCTATAAAGCCTCCTGACTGTTTGAACAGTTTTCTTTTGGAAAGGAGTGAAGCCCTCTTATTGCTGAGCTTCTTAATAATGTGGCGTTTCTTCTTCAGAACCCGGAACTGGCGCGTTGATATAGGGACATTACCTTTTAGGGTGTTTAGGGCTATTTCTGAAATGGCGGCCACTAAATCATCCGTGGCAGCGCAGAGGATGGCTTTTCTTCTCGCGGGGCTGGCCGTGATCAACATTTTTAGAAGTCCTAAATTACGTCGTAACCGAGCCGACATTGTGGGGACCTTATATTACAAGGTTTAGAGTGTAAATGTTATAAGCAGCTTTTTACTTGTTCTTTTTATAGTTTTTGGACACTGTTTTAGGCGTGTAGGCGACTGGGAAGTCCGGGGGTATTATGCCGGATCGTAGTCTGTAGTCTTCAAAAGTGTTGGGTTTCAAATCCACCAGTAAGTAGCCGTGGGGTTTTGCTGTAGCATCGTTAAAGGCATCCATGAAAAACTGGGTGTTGCCGGGGTACATTTGTTTAGCTATAATTGAGATTTGAAGTTTGTCTCTAGGGTTTTTAAATAAGACCAGGTATGAGGCGTTGAGAGTTATGGACCGGCTGCTCTTGCCCTTGTAAAACAGGTTCTGCACTATATAGCATATGCTCAGATTGCGGTGGTGTGAATATTGCGTAAAAGCCCGCTCAAGCTCGGGGTGGTCCCCTCCTTCACGCATGAGGTCATCCACCACGACCATGTTTACAAGGTGTTTTGGTAGCAAGTCATCGTCGTTGAGATTATCGGGGATACCCTCTATAAATCGAATGTGGGGAAATTTTAGGGTGAGCTCAGTGTAAAGATCCTGCCAGCATGAATAAAGCCACACGATGTTGTTAGGGGTCTGAGATAAAACACCGGGAGCGTTTTCTAACAGTTTCTTTATAAAAAAACTTTTACCGCTATTGGAGGGCCCCGCTAAAACGCAGGAGAATGGGTGCTGCAGTCTGGTGTCCATATCTGGGCGATGTTCAAACCTCTAATGGCTTTTAGTAACCGTAAGGCAGTGTTTTGTAGTCCGTTGTGAGGACCCGTTTGTCAAACACTACTCTTAAGGTTTTAAACATAGGCTGTGTTGTAATTTCCCATTTTTTCTTGGACCTGACTATGCTCGGATGGTTTACAACAATGGCTTTGCTATTTTTGTGATCGCTCGATGCAGAGTATTCGTGCACCAGGCCCTTCAGACTGTCAAAGTTTATTTTAATCGTATTGTTGACGTTTAAAGTGATACCTTTGACTTTCATGCAAACCTTGTTGCTTGAGGTCTTATAACTGTACGTCTTAGGGCCTGATGAGGTAAATTCCTGTATATACTCCCCCTTTTCGAGCTCGCTGGTCAAATCCCCTAGATAATCACCCAGCGGAGGATCTTCATCACCCTCTTTACTCACAAAGATAACAGAGTCTGTGTCATGGTACAAACACCGTTCCTGAAGCTGGTCCAACAACCTGTAAAGCTCTAACCTGGCATGAGCGGTTGTGAAGCAGGCTATAAAGATGTTTATATTGTTACACGTTGTGGGGTACTCTTTGGCGTATTTCCAGCATAGAACGGCCGTCTCGTCGTCAATAAATTCACAACTGGATACGTCATAAACAGGTGTGAATATGTACTTAAAAAGCTCATCCGGATCTGTGACGATGGATGTGTTTGACAAATTGGTCCGCTGTGCGAACTTTCCCCACAAGGAGTTGAGACAGAGCTTAGCTAACTGCCGGCGGGCGGGGTTAACCTTAATGAACGCAGGTCTCAGTTTAATACCCTCGCGAGCTTTGTAATCAGCGATATACTTTTTCTTTGAGGGCTCATCGACACACCATTCTGGATACCCCGAGGCCTCCTGCTTGTCTCTAAGAAACAAGTTTATGTACTCAGAAAAGAGCTGTGTTGTTGTATTTGGAAAGTGCCAGACTTCCAGGATTTTACCAAGCCGATACCCTTTCTCTAGGGCCGTCTGCACCTCAATGGTACACCACGTCCCTTCCAGCAGCCTCTGCTCATCACTATGCCGACATTCGCTAAGCTGTTTACTTTCAGCGCAGGTACGGCATAGGGGGAACATTAGCTTACCGTCGACTCTATAAGGGAGCACCGGAAAGTAAAGTTTCCGCGGAGGGTGAATCTGACACTTAATGATTCCAAAGTACTCTTTGAGAGGTTTAAAGTTCCTGTATACAATTGTAGGGTGGCCCACAGGGTACAACTTCACCTTGTTCACAAATGGATACAGACTAGTGAAGTCGTAGTAATGTATTTTCTCACCAGGGCCAGCTACACGGTACAATTGAATGGCGTTTGTACGGCCGCCGAATAAGGCGTCACGGGGCTCCAGCGGTGAAGGTAGCTGCTGGCTCTTAATAAAAGTGCTCAGTGCGCCATCTTTCGATAGCTCAGTTACCCAATCATGTTCCCAGAGAGTTCTCAGAACAAACCCACAACTCTCAATATACTGCGCCTTTGCCAGAGTCCGGCGGTACAGATGTTCAAACGTGGTGCCCTGCAGTCTATTAAATTCATGGGGTTTGTAACACTGAGGGCAACCATGGTAAAAACAACCGTTGAACTCAAAGGCCGTTGGAACACCGTTAATTAATGCATACCCGTCTAGATAGTAGCGGCCTAGACGGTATTCGCCGCCCTGCAAAGCGTGCTGAATGAAGATGCTCTCATTCGCAGAGACGTACATGAGCCACTGAATAGAAGGTGTGGAGTAACGTTTCTGCTTGCCGTTATAGAGGTCAGGTGGTATTAAGGCGATAGTTTCAGACCTTAAAAACATGTGTTTATAAATAGACATGCACATTGAAGCCAGAGTAATGTTTTGAAATGGGTCCAGGTATACAGTTATTTTTTTTTCACGCTCGCACGGATCTGTTTCAATAAACACGACCCGCTTCGTCATAGCCACCACAACATCTCTGAATAGGTTGCATGCTTTTCGCAATATCATAACGTCCGCCTGACAGTATGCTCTCAATTCAGTTTGGAAATGAAACCGTTTTTCACGGTTTTCATCGTACCACTGTAGAAAACTCTCTTTTTCAGAGGGCATCATATAATCGCAACCATAACTGTCGGGCGGAGGCATAGGCCCGAAGTAATTCTGATTAGCCCATGTGTTAAAAAAGTGTGGGAAATAACCTTTACAGCCTTCAAACCCAAAGGCTTTTGGCAGTTTGCTCAACTTCATGGGCAGAAAATTCAAGGTGTCTATGAACCTAATGTCAAAAGGCACAACCTTAAGCAGCATTAGTTTGGAACCTTGGGTTATGAGACTAACGGGAAGCTTTTCATGTATCAGGTCCCTGATAATGAAAAAAGAATCATATGCTTTGGAGTTGTGAGCCAGAAATGTATAATCCTGGTATCGGGGTTGCATAAATGTGAGGAGGAAATCATTCACGCAAGTCCGACCTTCAAACTCCCAGCTCCCATCACCGGTTAGATGGTGGGCGTAAATATAGTTTGGTTGGTGCACCCCCGTCTCTTGCGTACACTCTATGTCAAATACGATATAGTCTTCTGTTTTTTTCTGGTAGTGACTTCTGAGCATGTAACACTCATGGGTTGTTCCGGCTATAAAAGGAGCTGTACACCTAGGGCACTGCATACCTTCACATTTGTGATCGACAGGTTTATAACGGCCGCAAGTCCCACAGTCGGCTTTAAGAACACATTGGGCGAGGCCTATGTGCGTGTTTAAGCAGTCTTGCGACCGACAAAACAGCTTGCACGTTGGACAGTTCACTTTCAGAGCATTGTCATTGACACAACCGTCCCTCTGACACATTTTACAGTGTAATTCACACTGGTGTTTGGTCCGGTTGTTGTATATGTGATCGCAATGCTCACACACATACTTGGCGCCTAGAAAACCCTTCAGGTTCAAGACACCGTAAAAGTGGTTTTCATGGTGTAGCACATACACGGTCTTGTTTTTCACACCTTCATTGGTAGTGAAGTACTTCCAAGAACCTGCATGGTATAGAACTTTAACCGTCACGGCGAAGTGATTCTCAAAAAGTCCCAGATCCCCAAAACCGACCATTTTGTCAGTCGGTATCTGAAGCGCCTCATGTGCTGCTACAGCCATAGCCATAATGACGGCGTCTGGGGTAGAGCGGTCCATCAATAAGCCTGCAATGCTTGCGGCCAGACACATGTTGGTAGCTCCGGTATTAAAATCGAGCAACCACCGTGATTTCTTGTCAATGATTTTACTGTACATAACGCTCTTTAAGGCTCTGGAAGCACCCCCCTCGCGCCCCCTAACAACGAGGGAGATGATTCTAAAGGACCCGTACGCCAGTAATTCAGCCTTGCTCTGTAAAAGTTTAGATAGGTTTTCTAAAAACGTTACAGCGTCAAACACATCCCGAGATGACCGTCTGGTGAACAGGGGACTATTGAGACCCTGTCCCTGAAAACGCATCTGAAAGAAATCATTAGGACCCACATCGTGTAACAATCGTTCGATCAGCGTTTGCACAGCCTGATGTATAGCTATGATGCCATGATCTGAGGAGTGTAGGCGATCTAGGTTAACGAACCTAAACTCCTCATAGTGTTCTGTAGCGTTAAACCGCTCTACAACACGACTATACCGTCTCACACTTTCCATAAAAACTGGTTCTGAAGCCTCAGTTTGAGAATTACTGGTTGTTGGAGAGCTCCCAGGGGTGTGGTTAGATGTAGGTGTGTTTTTAGACCTTCTGGTAACGCAGAGTCTGGCTTTCTTTAACTTTTTTATTACCAGCTTGCGTTTTCTAGAGCTACCAAGCCACTCTGGCTTCTTATGGGCCCATCTGGTTTTTGGTAAACGACCCCCGCCGATCTGAACAATGTCTGGCTTGTTTACAAGTGGTGACACTGACACTACACCGACTTCGGACGGGGCTCCTCCAGACTGCTTAAGGCTGAGACGGCTCGGACCGCCACCCCCAGACGGCCTGTAAAGACCCGCAGCACCTCCTAACTCTATATTTTGAGGTCTTATGGGTGCAGGGCTTGGGGGTTGACATGACCTCTGACTATTGAGCGCTCGTAAAACTCTTAGAGCTCTACTAAGCAGGTGCTGGGGCTTCTTTTCATATTTAGACCTATGGCCCCCTGTACTGGTAAATGTAGTTCTAACATTCCCCGGGTATGTACGCTCACCTAGTCATGACGGGATGTTACCCATGGCCACAATTGTTGAAGCGCAAGTTTGGGCCATTGTGTTTCTACACCGAGCCATCAGCTGTTTTAAAACCTTTATGCTAGCTCTGGATGCCCCTCTATTACCGTCGTTCTTACATAGTTTTAAAGTTTTTAGACGGAGTTGGCATTTTAACTGTCTGAACGAATGATGGATTTCTTTAACGTAGTTGTCTAGAACTCTAGCCCGGCTTGAAAGGTTTGTTTCAAGGCCAGTACTTGTGACACTAGAGGGGTGATTGCCAACTCCCTGAGCATCCCCAGTTATAGGACAGCGGCCGTTGTTATCACCCCCAATCACGGCTGAGGGATCAGAGCGGGCCGTAAAAACAGGATTCCAGTGTGAACATCCAGGAGTTTGAGAGCCCTGATCATCGCTCGAGGGTGTTCCAAAACTCTGATTTTGCGTTCCGCTACACCCTATACTGCTGTCGGGGTATATTGATGATGATGGTGAAGACCATTGCGCACGGGCACTTGGCGCAGGACTGGTGGGGTCGTATGCCCCCGGGGGTGTATCGGGGGACATCAGACATGGGGATGCCGGGGCTTCAGAACTTTGGGTAGTACCAGCTAGAGCCTTAAGAAGCTCTATACAGTGGGAGTAGGGATCCTCTGCAGGGTGATCATTTTCCATGGAAGGGTCACATAACACAGCGGGGATAGTTGTACACCCTGGAGAGGTTAGGTCGAGGCCAGACACGCCGGTATTAGAACTCTGGGCCCTAGGGGGAGCCGGTTGTACCTTAACAAAATTTTTAAAAGACAGGTCTAGAGGCCCAGATTGTTGCTCAGGGTTCTGGAACTTCTTCCTACGATTCTTTAAGGACAGCCGATTTATTTTAGGGTTGCTGCACTGTTTTGGGGACCCTCCAGAGGCTTCACAAGGTGCAATCAGTTGGGCGCTTGGTGTTGTAAGAACGATAATGTCCGGATGGTCACACCCCAAACCCGGGATAGTTGTTGCAGAAGTGCCCGCTGTACTAGGTATTCCCTTTATGATGGATGATGTGGTGTCGTTATGAGTTGTACCTGGTCCAGGAGCGACGGATGTGGAGATGTTGCAGGGCGGGTCTCGGTGCTCTGGTTGGCTCACGAGTACCGATGACTTTGTGGGGTTTTGAACAGTCCCAGTGTAGACCTTTAAAGATGACATCCGCGGCTTAGGCTGAGGGCAGGCGTCTCCGGAGCTCTGGTGTGATGATTCTAGGACGTAAAGATAGCAAAATATAGATTAGGGCTAGTTAGAGCGGCTATACCTATGGGTCGGAAAGACGTTTAGACACACGCTGCACTGTATACACCAAACTCTACATTTTCTTAAACTCACCATGGTTTTTCCGGCTTGAGGGTCCCTTCTTAATGGGCGGGCCGTCCTTAGAACCAGGGGACTTCCTTTTGCGGGGCTGTTTTTTAAGCTTTCCATCCATATCCCGGCTCGCTTCATCCATAGGAGCCCCTCGGGATAAAAAACATAAAAAAATAATGTTACACATACAATATAATACATAGACTATACGAACTCACTGAGATGACCAAATATAGGTCTGATTGTTAGACCCTGTTAGGTTTTCAATGGGGGTACAAAAAGACCCCTAATATATACCTGCAGAAACGTTATCCTGTGACAAGGTGCTTGACCCCTCTTGAACATGGAGGATTTGTTGGAGAGAGGCAATCGCGCACCTGAGTTCTGCATCATAACCTATGCAAACACATGGGTGCCCATTAGAAGTAAAATAAAAAAATAACATTCCTGACAACGTCGTTCAGAACGACCAAGGTCCTGTAACTCACCTTGCTGCACGGTCTCCATTTGCACAGGGGGTTCCCCAGACTCTTGACAGTCCTGTGTACAAGAGAGACAGATTTACCTTTAAACATACCACAATTCATCTTCTACGTCCGAACCCTTCATAAAAGCACAACAAGGGTAGGACAAAAAGAAAAAAAAAAAAATTTAAAAATAAATTTTAAAAAAATAAAAAAAAATAATAATAAATAAATAAAAAAAATTATAAATAAAAAAAATTTTTTTTTTTTAAAAAAAAATGTATCTATCAAGATTCAAATTGTTGAATCCCTATGTTCTGTAAGTATAAATACATATTGACAACTGTAAAACTTTTCTCAAAAACTATACACGGTTTAATAAACAAATTCCACATGGTGGCGCTCTTGCATAATACTACCTCTAGGACTGTCTCTATAAGACATAGACTGGAAAGTGGATCCTAGGATCCAGGCCTGGTTTTCACCCTAGCTGAACAAGGCTGTGAACCATGTGTGGGGCGGAGCTCAGTCTAAACTCCTAGCTGAGCCAATTCCAACACCACACAGTCTTTGTTTTAAAAGAAAAAGAAAATGGCCGGATGTGGATGCAACATGTGTGAGGTCCTGGGTTTTTTCAAGGCAACAAAATCAGATCCAAAGCCATCCTGAACTACGGTGAGTGGTGTGGGGTACTTGAGGGGTCTGAAAAGCTTTTAGCAGGGATAGTTATTTTTTAATCATTATTATTTTAATTTATTTCAATATTTTTTTTTATTTATATGCTTTTAAAAAAAACGACCTTGTAGGCCCCTAAACCCCTGTCCACACTTGCCACACAAACACACACAGATATATATATATATATATATATATATATAAATAAATAAATATATATATATATATATATATATATTTTTTTTTTTTAAAGGCTGCCACATGGCGGCCTGGGGGTCTCTGAGCCCTGTGCTCAGGGACCTCATATATGTATTTGTATTTTTTTTTTTAAATGCTGCCCTATGGGGCCTTGGGGGCCCCAATCCCAAGGCCCCCAAAACGCTATTCATTTTTATTTCTTTTTTTTTATATTTGTATGGGCCCTAGGGCCCTAGCGCGCGAGGTCAGGGCCCCACAGACCCGGGCCTCGCGCCATTACTATATTTTTTTTTTTTTTTTTAAACAAGCAAATGCCGCACTCTGGCGGCAAGCGATCGGATCCCCGAGACCTTGGGAACCCCACGAGGTCTTGGGGATCCGATCGGATGGTTTAATTAGAGAGAATACCGCGCTGAAACACGCACGGCATTCTCTCTAATTAAACTTTCAACGCGGCTCTCAGAAGCCGCAGGGGTGTTCCCCAGCGGCTTCTGAGAGCCGCGTTGTTAATAAACCCATTTAAAAAAAAAAAAACTGCCGGTAGAGGTCTCCGAGGCTGTAAACGCTCGGAGACCTCGTTATCAAGTTAGGAGATCTCTTCACGGAGGCATCGCGACCTCCGAGAAGAGATCTCCTAACTTGATAACGCTGTCTCCGGGCTTTTACAGCCTCTGGAGACACGCGCTATTAACTTAACCCGAGCTGCTTTCAGAGACAGCCCGGTCTCTGGGAACAGTTTTGTTAAGTTAATAACGCGGGTCCCCAGAGCCCAGGACGGCTTTGGGGACCCGCGTTATTAACTTAACAAAGCGGCTTTCAGAGACCTGCAGGTCTCTGGGAGCCGTTTTGTTAAGTTAATAACGCGGGTCCCCAGAGCCCAGGACGGCTTTGGGGGACCCGCGTTATTAACTTAACAAAGAGGCTTTCAGAGCCCTGCAGTTCTCTGGGAGCCGTTTTGTTAAGTTAATAACGCGGGTCCCCAGAGCCCAGGACGGCTCTGGGGACCGGCGTTATTAACTTAGCAAAACTGGTCTCTGGGAGCCGTTTTGTTAAGTTAATAACGCCGGTCCCCAGAGCCCAGGACGGCTTTGGGGACCTGCGTTATTAGCCTAGCACAGCGGCTTTCAGAGACCAGCAGGTCTCTGAAAGCCGTTGTGCTAGGTTAATAACACCGGTCCCCAGAGCACAGACCGGCTCTGGGGACCACGAGTTATTAACCTAGCAAAGCTGCTTTCAGAGACCTGCAGAGACCTGCAGGTCTCTGGGAGCAGTTTTGCTGAGTTAATTACTCGAGCCCCAGAGCGCAGTATGGCTCTGGGAACCTAGTGATTAACTTAACAAAGCAGCTTTCAGAGACCTAGTGGCCTCTGAGACCAGTTTTGCTAAGTTAATCACAAGGGCCCCAGAGCTCAGGCCTGCTCTGGGGGGCCCTTGCTATGAACATTTTGGCGCGGCTCTCAAGAGGCCTCGCGGTCTCTTGAGAGCCACGCCGCAAAAGTTCATAACCTGGGCCCCCCAGAGCTATGGTTGACCCCTTGGAACGTCGTTATTAATTTTAGAGCTCTGCACCCCGGAACTCATTGCGCTGAGCTCTAAAATTAACAACTAGGCCACCCCCAAAAGCTCACCACTTAAACACACTATTGCGGCCATATAATACTGGCCCATACCATAAAATACACATAAAAAAATACATAAAGAGCCACATAACATTTCCTGTACAAATTAAATACAGCCCCACCACTAATACCATTAGCTACACAACCCCTGAACCATGACGTACACAATAAGCCCACCAAACTGCCATCAAAATAAGTGCAACCCCACAAAAATACAGGCCCCTACATAGTCCCAGAACCAATATGTACATATTAAGCAGTCCAAATACACCCCACATCGTAAGTGCACTCGCCCTGAAATACATGCCTATACATTGCACATTAACCCCCAAGTACCAATTAAACAACCCCTGCCCCACAAAACAAGTGCAGACTTTAAAAAATACCGACAGATACACAGCCCCAGAATCAGCAAGTACACATTAAAAGAACACCATCCCACAAAATGAGTGCAGATTTTCAAAAATACATGTCCATACACAGGTCCAGAACCAGCAGGTACAATTTAAGCAGTACCAATACACTCCCCAAAATAATTGCGCCCCCATAAAAATACAGACAAATACATAGCACAAGACCCTACTAGTACCATTTAAACAAAATCACCCCACAAAGTAATTACAGTATCTCAAAAATACACTAATAGCAGCTTTTACATTTTTTTTTATTTTTTATTTATTTTTTAAAAGCAGGCATTTTACATCTCTATGTATAGTTAAACAGATTGGTGCTAATGTCATTGTTAAACTTTAGTAAAACACATACACACATCACACTGTTACAGACCTTAAGTAGAAGATGTTCAGCATCACCAGTCTGAGCTCTGCCCTTCATGTTTCCAGCCATTATGTCCTGATGCGTCCCTGCTTGCCACAAATGTCAGTATGTAGTTCAGAAAAAAAGAGGCCTGTGAAGTTGGGGGGTTCTTATACTAGGATCACAGTGGTAATTATGCCTGGGCTCTGTGATTGGTGGGACCTGGAAATAGGCATCTGTTATAGGTTAGCAATAGTTGGCCTTTGGTGTGTTTCAACTTTTAATTACTGGGTCTGTTTTCTAATTTAACCCCACCTCTGTCACCCCTGGAAAGAATGTAAGCCCATCTCTGTTTTAGATTAGCCATGCCACAACAACCTCTGTTGTGTTTCAAACTTTTAATTACAGGGTCAGTTCTGGGAACCCATGAAAGAATGTAGGCCCATCTCTGTTTTAAATCAGCCATGCCCCTCAACCTCTGTTGTGTTTCAAACTTTTAATTACCGTGTCAGTTTCTAATTTAACCCCACCTCTGTCACCCCTGGAAAGAATGTAGGCCCATCTCTGTTTTAGATTAGCCATGTCACAACAACCTCTGGGGTGTTTCAAACTTTTAATTACTGGGGCAGTTCTGGGACCCCCTGAAAGAATGCAGGCACATATCTGTTTTAGATTAGCCATGCCACAACAACATCTGTTGTGTTTCAAACTTTTAATTACAGGGTCAGTTTCTAATTTAACCCCACCTCTGTCACCCCTGGAAAGAATGTAGGCCCATCTCTGTTTTAGATCAGCCATGCCCCTCAACCTCTGTTGTGTTTCAAACTTTTAATTACTGGGTCAGTTCTGGAACCCCCTGAAAGAACGCAGGCACATCTCTGTTTTAGATTAGCCATGTCACAACAAACTCTGGGGTGTTTCAAACTTTTAATTACATGGTCAGTTTTCTAATTTAAACCATCTGGGAACCCATGAAAGAATGCAGGCCCACCTCTGTTTTAGATTTACCTCTCTACATTGATAGGCTGGCTCTAACATAAGCAGCATTTGACCATTCCCACTTTATTTATTTTTTGGATTAGCCAACAGTGTGGAGGTTTGACCAGACCGCCCACTTTGCAGCCCTGTGCAGAGGCCCCCTAACTGGCACTTGGGCATGAATGTCTGACATGTCCAGACCTGTCCCTCTCAGGCTCTGAAACCACTTGCACAACACTAAGTCATACTTTTTTTTTTTTTACACAGCTCATAGGCCAAAACCCAGGGGCTAGGACCCAGACACGGGACACCACGTGTTCACAAACCACGTGACACCCCCATGCACGTCACTTCCGGGGAGGGCTTTCTGGGACACCGGAAGTCCCAGCCACCGGATATGACGTCATTTCCGGGGCGGGACAACTGTCACTTTTAATATGGTGATTAAAGGTATCCCTTCCTACTACTGGCGTTGTGAAATTCCAGCTTCAGCAGCAGTTAAGTTTGAGTGGGAAGGGAGACTTAAAGAGGGGCTTTAGGTTTCACCACTGAACCCGATTAGTGTTTATGTTGGCCCCTTCATAAATGCATCTAAGATAAAACCATGACAGAGCTGAGGGGGGGAGCAGAAGTCTGCTAAATGAATCAACTACAGTTGTGTAGACAGAGGAATTTGAAAAATGGGGATAAGGTGAGAGGACAGAAATTAAAACATAGAAGGATGAACAATAGCAAAGCTGAGGAGAAAGAAAGAAGTACGCAAGGGAGAGAACAAAAAAACAAGTAAGAAACATAAGAAATGGAAAGATAGGCAAAAATCAAAAAGAGAGTAAAAGAGGAGAAAGAATGAAAAGAAGAAATTCTTAAAATGAAAGGTCGAAATGGAGAATGGAAGAAAGACAGAAAAGAAGAACAAAGATAAATGAGAAATAGAGGAGAGAGAGTAAGAAAAGAAGAAAAATGACAATTGTGAAGATAAAGAAATAAAGAAAAACACAAAGAAAGAAAGAATAGCAAGAAAGGTTAAAGTAAGGGGAGATGGAAGAAATGAGAAAGGGAAAAGGAAGAGGAAGAAAAGAGAGGAAGTAGAAAGAAAGAAAGTATAGGAGGAAAAAAGCAAGGGGAGATGGAGGGTACGAAGAGGTGAAAGGAAGAAAGAGAAGAATGAAAAGGGAAAAAGAAAGGCAAAGGGAGAATAAAGGAAAAAAAGAAATAGCCAAATGAAGATAATGAAAAGGAAGAAAATGGGAAAATAGTAAATGACAGGGTAGAAGAAAAATAAGAGAAGCTGGAAATAAAGGAAGTAGAGTAGGAACGGGGAAGTGGGAAGGAAGGAAGGAAGAAAGAAAGAGAGAAAGAAAGAAAGAAAGAAAGAAAGAAAGAAAGAAAGAAAGAAAGAAAGAAAGAAAGAAAGAAAGAAAATGTGGAAAATGAAATGGGAGACTCCAAAAAGGGAAAAAAAAGAAAAATATTGGAAGATGTTGAGAAGGATCGAGGCAAAAAGATATAAGGATTAGGAGGGAAAAAGAAGAATAGTAAGTGACTGAGTTGGAACAAACAGACACAGAAAAATAAGAAAGGGGAACTAGAAAATGAAAAAAAGATAAAAGGATGCAAAACCAAGAGGAAAAGAGAGAAAGGAGTGGTGACAAGAAGCAAGACTGAGAAAGAAATAATGAAAGACAGAACTAAAAAGATTAACTATATGAAGGACATAAGGAAAGTGTTAGAAATGGGGTCTCTAGTTGGCAGTCAGTTTACACACTGTACAAGAAGGGACCCTCACTCTAGTCAGGGTAAGAGAGTCACACGCTTAAGATAAACCCTGCTCACCCCTTTGGTAGCTTGGCTCAAGCAGTCAGGCTTATCTCAGAGGCAATGTGTAAAGTATTTGTACACACACACAGTAACACAGTGAAAACATCACAAAGGGACTCAGAACCTGTTTAGAAAAATAGCCAATATTTATCTGAGTTAAACAGGACCAAAATGACAAAAATCCAACATACACATGTAGACATATTACTTTTAAGGTTTAAAAGAGTCTTAATCCTGAAGAATCAATGGTTGTATCATCATAACACACAGTACCTTGAATGCGCCAAAAACCAAAACGATGCAGGCTGCAAAGGAGGTGATGTGTTAGAAAAGCAAGTGATCCATTGATTCTTTTCCTGCCGGACGTGCGATGCATCAATTATTTTCCTGCTGGGTTGGAGATGCTTTGATACTTTTTCCGCCAGATTAGTGATGAGTTGATTCTTTTAACTCGCAGGAAAGGCAATGCGTGGAATCCTTACTGCGGTGCAGTGTCGAAGAAGCAAATGATACCTAGGAGTGATGCGTGAAAAATCCAGACGCATGGCAAAGAGGAATCCGCCCTGTGGCAGGAGATGCATCGAATCTGCAGCCACAAAAAAGGCGATTTGTTGATTTTTCAGCCGTGGTACAATTGCTGGGTCGATTTTTCTGCCGCAACGACCTGGTGCGTGGATTTTTCTTCAGGTCACCAACTTCCACTTCCAAGGGCCCAGGGACTGGATTTGGCACCACTTGGCAAGTCAGGACTCTCAGCAGAAGAGCCCAGGCACTGGCAGATGAAGTTGTTAATGTCCCTGAGGCTTCTTAACAGGAGGCAAGCTCAGTTCAAGCCCTTGGAGAACCTTGCACAGCGGAATGTAGAGAGCAGAGTCCAGTCCTTTCACTCCAAGGGCAGAAGCAGCAAGCAGCAGGCCAGCACCGCAAAGCAAAAGGGAGAGTGTCAGTTCCTCCGACAGCATCCAGCTCTTCTCTGTGCAGACTTTACTCAGTCCAGAAGTGTTCTGAAGTTTTGATTTCAGAGGCCCAATACTTCTACTCATTCCTGCCTCTGAGGTAGGCAAACTTCAAAAGAAATTATTTGTAGTGGACAAGTCCCTGCCTCTCCCTGTACTGGCACCAGACACACTCCAGGGGGTTGGGGACTGCTTTGTGTAAGGATAAGCACAGCCCTATTCACAGCCCTATTCAAATGCAAGTGTCAGCTCCTCCCAGCACTCTAGCCCAAGAAGACCCATCAGAATATACACAACATACCTCAGCTCCTTTTGTTTGACTGTCTAGAGTGAATTGACAAACAGCCCAACTGTCATTGTGGCCCAGACGTGAATTCAGCTGCCAGGCAGACCCACAGAATGGTTAAGCAAGAAAATACCCACTTTCTAAAAATGGCATTTTCAAACTTACAATTCAAAAAACAACTTTACCGAAAGATGCATTTTTAAATTGTGAGTTCATAGATCCCAAATTCTATATCTGCATCTGCTCCCAATGGGAAATTACACTTAAAAGATATTTCAAGGGAATCCCCATGTTAACCTGTGATAGGCCTTGCAATAGTGAAAAACAAATTCAGCAGTATTTAACTATTAGAACATGTAAAACACATCAGTACACGCCCTACCTTCTTTTAAATACACTGCACCCTGCCCATGGGGCTGCCTTGAGCCTATCTTAGAGGTGAATTACATGTAGTGAAAGGGAAATATTGGGCCTGGCAAGTGGGTACACTAGCCAAGTCGAACAGGCAGTTCAAAACTAGACGCACAGACACTGCAATGGCAGGTGTGAGTCATGCTTACAGAGCTATTCATGTGTGTTCACAATCAGTGCTGCAGGCCCACTAGTAGCATTTGATTTACAGGCCCTGGGCACACCTAGTGCACTTTACTAGGGACTTAATAGTAATTACATATATATATATGTATATATATCCAAAAACAAACAGTTGCAAGCAACTTCACCACCGCACTCCAGGAGGAAATTATTTATTTTTATTGCAGTCAGGATTAAATCACCATCCTTCACCACTGACGCGTTTCGACCTACTGGTCTTGATCACAGTATATATATAGATAGATACATATATATATATGTATATATAGATATAGATACCTTGTGATTCCAGTGAGCTTCTTTCCACCGCCAACAGCCGCACCATGGCATCAGATTCCCACACCATCATCTTTTTCATCAAAAATATGGAAATGCAGCACACAATCAATTCATTCCATTTATTTTAAATAAAGGTGCTTCCCCAAACAGAATGTCAACGCATTATCTCACATTGTGGTGTACTATATATTATCCTGGCCATCCCTGACATAGTTTTGTCAGCACTTTTAAGGTCCAGTGGTGGAATCCCCTTAATATGATGGTCACTGTTGACCTCTGATAAGTATGTTGACTATAAGAGGGCATCTTTCAAATTGGTAGGTACCTCAAACATATGATGAGCATTTTTGGTATGTGATTATGATTCATGTGAGGCAGATTCTGTCCATGGGGAGCAGTAGAACAGGTGAGTATTTGATGAAATTGACAACTCAGTATTTGGGGACCAATCCCAAGTTATTTAGGCGACCAAATGTACTATTTTCAAAACTTTGCAATATTTCATTTGAGGAGTGTAGGAAAGTACCATCTTGCCTGGCATGTTACCCCCATTTTCACTGTATGTATGTTTGTTTTTGCCTATGTGTCACTGGAATCCTGCCAGGCAGGACCCCAGTGCTCATAATGTGTGCCCTGTATGTGTTCCCTGTGTGGTGCCTAACTGTATCACTGAGGCTCTGCTAACCAGAACCTCAGTGTTTATGCTCTCTCTCTGCTTCAAAAATTGTCACTGCAGGCTAGTGACTAATTTTACCAATTCTCATTGGCACACTGGAACACCCTTATAATTCCCTTGTATATGCCTAGGTACCCAGGGTATTGGGGTTCCAGGAGATCCCTATGGGCTGCAGCATTTCTTTTGCCACCCATAGGGAGCACAGACAATTCTTACACAGGACTGCCACTGCAGCCTGAGTGAAATAACGTCCACATTATTTCACAGCCATTTTCACTGTACATAAGTAACTTATAAGTCACCTATATGTCTAACCCTCATTTGGTGAAGGTTAGGTGCCAAGTTACTTAGTGTGTGGGCACCCTGGCACTAGCCAAGGTGCTCCCACATTGTTCAGAGCAAATTCCCCGGACTTTGTCAGTGGGGGGACACCATTACACGTGTGTACTACATATAGGTCAATACCTATATGTAGCGTCACCATGGTAACTCCGAATATGGCCATGTAACATGTCTAGAATCATGCGATTGTCACCCCAATACCATTCTGGTATTGGGGGGACAATTCCATGCATCCCCGGGTCTCTAGCACAGAACCCAGGTACTGCCTAACTTGCTTTCCTGGGTCTCCACTGCAGATGCTGCTGCTGTCAACCCCTCAGACAGGTTTCTGCCCCCCTGGGGCCTGGGCAGTCTGGTCCCAGGAAGGTAGAACAAAGAATTTCCTCTGAGAGAGGGTGTAACACCCTCTCCCTTTGGAAATAGGTGTGAAGGGCTGGGGAGGAGTAGCCTGGAAATGCTTTGATGGGCACAGATGGTGCCCTTTCTGCATAAGCCAGTCTACTCCGGTTCAGGGATCCCCCAGCCCTGCTCTGGCACAAAACTGGACAAAGGAAAGGGGAGTGACCACTCCCCTGACCAGCACCTCCCGGGGGAGGTGCCCAGAGCTCCTCCAGTGTGTCCCAAACCTCTGCCATCTTGGATACAGAGGTGTTGGGGCACAATGGACAGCTCTGAGTGGCCAGTGCCAGAAGGTGACGTCAGAGAGCCCTCCTGATAGGTGCTTACCTTTCTCAGTAGCCAATCCTCCTTTCTGGGCTATTTAGGGTCTCTCCTCTGGGATATTCCTCGGATAACAAATGCAAGAGCTCACCAGAGTTCCTCTGCACTTCCCTCTTCGACTTCTGCCAAAGATCGACTGCTGACTGCTCCAGGACGCCTGCAAAACCGCAACAAAGTAGCAAGACGACTACCAGCAACATTATAGCACCTCATCCTGCCGGCTTTCTCAACTGTTTCCTGGTGGTGCATGCTCTGAGTGCTGTCTGCCTTCACTCTGCACTGGAAGCCAAGAAGAAATCTCCTGAGGGTCGACGGAATCTTCCCCCTGCTAACGCACGCACCAAACTTCTGCATCACCCGTCCTCTGGGTCCCCTCTCATCCTGACGAGCATGGTCCCTGGAACACAGGAGCTGGGTCCAAGTGTCTCCCACAGTCCAGTGGCCCTTCTGTCCAAATTTGGTGGAGGTAACTCCTTGCCTCCCCACGCCAGACAGCAAATCTGTGTACTGCGTGAGCTGCAGCTGCTCGGGCTTCTGTGCACTTTTCCAGGACTTCTTTTGTGCACAGCCAAGCCTGGGTCCCCAGCACTCCGTCCTGCATTGCCCAACTCGCTGAGTTGGACTCCGACGTCGTGGGACCCTCCTTAGTGACTCTGAGTTGACCCCTGTCCTCAGATCTTTTAAGTGCCTGTTCTGGTACTTTCGTGGATGGTGCCTGCTTCTGTGGGGGCTCTCTGAGTTGCTGAGTGCCCCCTCTGTCTCCTCCTCCAAAGGGTGACATCCTGGTCCTTTCTGGGCCCCAGAAACACCCAAAATCCTCAACCATGACTCTTGCAGCTAGCAAGGCTTGTTTGCAGTCCTTCTGCGTGGAAACAACTCTGCATCCTCCAGCACTCCGTGGGACATCTTCTGACCAAAGAAAAAGTTCCTGGCACCTTCTGTTGTTGCAGAATCTTTGGCTTCTTCCACTTGGAGGCAGCCCTTTTGCACCTTCATCCGGGGTTTAGTGGGCTCCTGCCCCCCCCTGGACACTTGCGTGACTCTTGGACTTGGTCCCCTTCCTTTACAGGTCCTCAGGTCCAGGAATCTGTCTTCAGTGTTTTGGTAGCAGTTGTTGTTCTTGCAGAATCCCCTATCTCGACTATACTGTTTTTCTGGGGTAGTAGGGAACTTTACTCCTACTTTTCAGGGTCTTGGGGTGGGGTATTTTGGACACCCTTACTGTTTTCTCACAGTCCCAGCAACCCTCTACAACCTACCATAGGCCTGGGGTCCATTCGTGATTCGCATTCCACTTTTGGAGTATATGGTTTGTGTTGCCCTTAGGCCTATTTCTACCTATTGCATCCTATTGTGATTCTACATTGTTTGCACTACTTTTCTTACTGTTACTTATCTGATTTTGGTTTGTGTACATAAAACTTGTGTATATTACTTACCTCCTAAGTGAGGGTATCCTCTGAGATACTTTTGGCATATTGTCACTAAAATAAAGTACCTTTATTTTTAGTAACTCTGAGTATTGTGTTTTCTTGTGATATAATGCTATGTGATATAAGTGGTATAGCAGGAGCTTTGCATGTCTCCTAGTTCAGCCTAAGCTGCTCAGCTATAGCTACCTCTATCAGCCTAGAAACTCCTCTATTCTACTAATAAGGGATAACTGGACCTGGCACAAGTTGTAAGTACCACAATGTACCCACTATAAGCCAGGCCAGCCTCCTACAAGGAGTATTAGCATTATTTATTCCAAATGTAAAGCTGACATTTGAGAATACAATTTGTTTTCGAGGAAATGTCAGATCTATGTTTTTGGACAAAACGATCACACTTACAAAATGCTGCCATTTGGAAGATAATTTGTGCTGAGCTGCTGATGCCTCTTCACAGGTGCATGTAATCATGTGCAATGAAAAGGTATATAAGACATTATCATAAGCACCTCAGTCAGGGGCCAAAGCAACAGGAGTTACTTTATGGCTACATCAGCTGCATGAATCTGTATGATCTCTGCACCATAAGAGATCTATCTAGTGGGTGAGGTCTGTCTGACCCAAAGGATAGACCTGCTGTCAACTGAGGTTATGAAATGTAAAGTCCTATTTCTTCTGTTTTACTTGAGTAGATGTTCAGTCATAATACATGTCATAATACATGAGTAAATCTATTTGAAAGAACAGGAACAGGACAGTGGAAGGAGGGATGCTATATACACCCTTAAAAATGATAGACGAGGATGTCAAATCATATATCAAGATTATTTAAACTGTCTCCGCGTTTGTGCTGTTAAATGCAGTGTTGGCCCCGTACTTTAAAAATGTTCTTAGGGGAGTGGGAACTCCATCAACACCCTTAGGAAATATCAACCTCAGCAGGCAGTGTTTAAGAGTTTTGGTTTACGTCATGAATACTCATTGACAACTATTTAAGAGATTGAAATATTCTTAGAGAGAATCATCATCACCTCTCCTCATAAAGCTTCCAAATCACTGCTTCGCAAACTTTTTCAAAACATGACCCACTTTTTAGAACGACAAATATTCATGACCCACCTAGCTTTACTAAAGCATTGCACAGAGGTACAGTTTTACTGATAAAACTATATTGCACACAAATGATAATTTGTGAAATCGGATTTGAGTGAATATTTATCATTTGTACTTCAACAAGTATAGTGTCTTTAGTTATTTTGAGCCTATTAAGATCTTTCCTTCACACTTCAGAATTGCAAAAATGTGCTTCATTTGTGCTTTTCTAACAGCTGAATTTGTACAGTTCATTAACAGTATTTATATTGTGTAGTGTTACAAAAAGTAACATCCTACAACCTTTACTTTCACACTCCCTAAACCCAACAAAATTGTCACTTAACTCATTTTACTTCTCTTTCTCTGACTGCAAAGTTAGAGAAGGTTGTTAACACCAATCCCCATGTTCAAAAATAAGCATCAATTTGCCAGAAGTCATAGTCTGACATTTGATCACTGCCTTTGAAGCGCAGCAAATGTGAAAAGGTAAGTACAGAATTTAGAGGCATCTTTATTTATTGCTTGGACTTCCACAACCCACCAAAAATCAGCTTGTGACCCACCAGAGGGTCTCGTCCCACAGTTTTGAAAACACTGTTCTAAGCCATTAAAGTTCTGAGTCAAAAGGGGCAGAACTTAATGTTCTGGTCCTTCCTTGTCCCAAGGGAAAGGTTTCCATCACTTTTTTGGTGTTTAAAATTGTATTCCAATTTGCTTAGCAATTGCTAGCATTATTTTTGTATATCTTGCATGTATAACTGCAGCCTGGTTTCCAAAACCTTAAGAACTGATCCCTTGGAAGCAACCAAAACTGACTAATGCTTCACTGTGCATATGTGGTTGTTAGTTAAGACATCTGCCGAAGGTTGATATGACATGAGTGCATTAAGAGGTTGTTTGTTCATACTATTTGCAATGTATACTTTCTTTCACAGGTCTAGCTCAAGATGGTGGACAATGGCATGCGAAGCAATGCATGAATCAGGGACTTAGTAGCATGATAAAGTATAAAACTGTAAACTTTGCACTTGTATAGAGCACTACTCACCCGTTAGGGTCTCAAGGCGCTGTGGAACCCCTCCTGGCTTTTCCCTGTGAGGCACCCACTCCTGGACAGCCCCAGGGTGAAGCCAAGCATCCAAGCGCTGTGAGGGCCGTTGTGGAGATTAAGCAAGCTATTGCCCAGAGTTACAGAGTGGGACCCATTAATTAGATTAGGCACTGAGGCAAGAATTATCTGGTCCAAGGGAATTGAGCTCAAAAGTCCCCAAGGGGGGAATTGAACCCTGGTCCCAGACCAGATCTCTGCATCAGGGTCTGCTGCTCTAACCATTGTGCCACACTTCTCCACTTCATTGAAAGACCTCCCAGTATCTACTAACCAAACAGTAAGTGAAGACATTGGCACACATGCTAGTCATCTGCAGGATTGATGGTGGCAACGCCATTCTGGGAGGTCTTTCAATGAATCTGCTGACACCTATTGAAGCAATATTACATTCCTACACCTGTCTGATTTCAGAGAAAAAGAGAGTCGACCAAATCTCCCCAATACTCAGGTATATACAATTTTGAATCAACTGTCTCAGCATCAAAGCACTCCATGTACTTAATTAAAGCTAACTAGCAGATTCACTGATAATCTCAATAGGTACAAGAGACTCCAGGCGCAAACCCACTCTTCAATTGGAAATTTCAAAATTGTGAAGCACCCAAGCCCTAAAGCAAACCTTATCTGAGGCAGTTACAACCATCTGGGACTCCCTATCAATACAGTTAGTGAATTTCATGGGCACCTTGCCATTCAGAAAATAGCTGAAGATTAATTTTTTCAAGCTGTATCTAAGAAGAAGAGGAAAGAGAACCATGTGTTCACCAGTGTGGTGGAGTCAGCCCAAAAGAGATTCTGAATTGAGACAGACCTCGCTCATTGCCAATCGTCATGTTTTGTCATTCTGCATCCGCTGTCTGCCACTGTAACTTTGGTTGGGGTCCTTTTCCTCTGTGTGAGTATGCCCTATAAATCAAATGATGTGAAATGGTGGAAATAACACCTTGAGGAGGAACCGAAGTTGGTGACATGAATAATTGGTGTGAAGCTATCGAAAGGCAGTGATAGTGCCTACTCATGTACACCTATACTTCACGAGGTTGATAAGAAGTGGAAAAGCAAATGAAGTTTGCAATCTGAGCCAAAAGTGTCAAAGTTTTTAAAGTCCCATATTTCATTTACTCCTCATAGGCCAAAGGAGACCACATTTTGATCACAGATTCACTGCCCAAACTCCTCTCATGCTTCCAAAGGTGGGCGAGCTCCAGTTGGTTGAGCCTAGTCAGATCCTGTTTCAGATTCTGCCCAGACTGTCCCCTTCCCATGCAGATAAAAAACAAAATGCATGGTATCTTGCTCCCTATATAAAAAATGTGACTTAATCAACCTGTTCCACGTTAGTTTCCTGTCCTTAACCATCAAAACAAGCTGAAGGCTTTCCTTTAGACCCTAGAAGTGGCTAATTTGTGCAGATCGCTGCTGGTGGGCCCCATCAACACTTGTTAAAACAGGGACTTATTTGTGTGCAGGTATTTGCTGGTGTTCAGCACTGGTGGCATAGTGCAGCCAGTACTTAATTTGTGTTTGTTGTTTGCGGTGCTGAGCACCGGCACTTATTTTTGAGGACTGGAGCTTATTCTTGTCTCAAGCATTTGCTGCGAGCAAAAGACACCTATGGGAAAGATGGAAGAAGGGAAAAACAAAAAAGTGTCACAAAGGGAGAAAGTAGAAAGCTGCAAGAGTGAGCTGAAGGGTCAGGGAGTGGCTTTATATTGATTGAAGAGGCCCGAGATGGCTTCAGGATTACGCCGCCATAGTATTCCGTGTTCCCACATTTAATTGCAGCAGCCTCGTGTTTAAGAGGAGAGCTTCGGGCACCAGCACATTTTTATTTACAAATTAAGCACTGAGCGCAGAAATCAATTCTCAGACAATGAGCGGAACAAAGTGACCGCTATAAATTTAAGGGCTGGCAATAATAGAGACCAAGCTTTGACTAAGCCAATATGTCTTTTGTCCTTTGGGACCTATGGGCTTTGCCAGTGTGTTTTAGCTATGTTGCACAGCATCCCTGTTGCCATGTCATTTTGTAGGCATGCACACCACTCATGCACGCACCTACAAAATGACACAGGCACTTTTTTTTGTTTTTAGTTGCCAATCCGAATTGGATCAGTAACTGAAAAGAAAACTAACAATGGGGAGGGTCACAGAAAAAAAATGGTGGATGTTGGTGTTTTGGGAAGCAACACAGGGGGACAGAAACTACACAGGAGAGGCTGATAAGTGCATGTGAGGCAAAGCAACACAAGGGGGGAGCACAGAAAGACATGAAGCGACAGCAACATGGGGACTGGGGAAGTTCAGTGGGGGGGGATAGAAGCACACGGCGAGACAGAGCAACACAGAGACTAAAGAGAACATAGCACTACATGGCGAGACAGAGCAACATAGGGACAGAGAAGCACATCGTTTGACAGAGCAGCAAGAAGGTAAAAAAGGAAACAAGGTGGACATCTGCAAAACACACACACACTCCACTAGAGTGCTTAACTAAAAAAAAGTAGTATAAAAACAAAGCAGTGCAAGGACCTAGTAATGTGTTCATGATCCAGGTGAAGGACAAACTCACAAAGGGAGGGACTTTAAAGCCCACACAAGCCATCAAATAAGAAGCAAGCAAATGGGAGTGAAAATTAGGCCAACCAATGGCAAACAAAAGGTAGCTGATCACCTGGGACCAGTGGGCAGGCAAGGATGGTGGGTCAGCAGCATTCTCAGAGTGGAAGGTGGCGTTGTGCTGTAGTCAAAAAATATTCAGTAGTTTAAAACATTTTCATCCTTTGTGGCCTTTCTAGTAGAATTTCAACTGATTGTTTTGTCTCACTTTGCACACAGAGCTGCTGAGAACCCACAGCAAAGGTCTGATACGTAACAGCTTACTTGATACAATGTGGGCACTTTAGCTGTTGTTTCTCAGTTATAAAAGACTGTTAACTAAGTCTTTGAAAGAAGGATGAAACAAGGAGGTTTCCGGGGATAACCTACACTACCCAAACTTGCACCCATAAAATAACTTTTCCAATAGACATCATTGTTATGTGAAATATAGAGCTCTTCCATAAATGCTCTATAAGTGTTTGTGCCCTATCTCTGATCCAGAAGGCCATTACCACTTTTGAGTATAAGTAGTAGCCGTGACTCACGAGAGATGGAGAGCTGGTACATTGACTAGGTCATAATGTTCATTCCATCCTTAGTAATCAGTGTTTGAAATTGTAAAATTGAAGTGCAGGTACCTTACAGCAGAGTATCTAGAAGTGCTGGTACTCGCCAATTAAAAATATTGCACCTCTACTGAGAAGGGCAGGAACTCTCCCTCTCAAAATAAATAAGTGAAGTTACACAGTACCTGACCGTGTCGGCCCACTTGGAGCACTGCTAATAATATATATCCAAATGTTTAAAGTGTATGATGTGGATGAGTATGGATGAGCAAGTAGGTTTGTGGATAGATGGATGGATGGCTGTGAGTGCATAGGTTGATGCATGGCGGAATGAATAATTGGATGACTGCTTCTCTGTAAATAGATGGGGGCAGGGCAGGTGTTATCTTTCTCACTTCTCTTTTTCACCCTTCTTTGCTCTAACTCAATTCTACCCACTTTCACGTCTGAAATGGGTGCACTGGAAGGAAGATTAAATATGTACACGTGTTTTCATCACTGGTTTTACCCACTATTTCTAATGCACCCTCCTTATTCTGGCACAGCGCAAATCCACCACTGAAATGAAAAAAGCACGAATTCGAAAGCCCGCTAAATGACATCCGCTCCCCTCCCTATTTCACACATCTTAATTTCCTGTAAGCAGGGCTGCCACATGCTTGAGAAGGCCTCTCTTCAGCACTCCAGGCGCCTGCTATGCTCTGCCCCACTTGACTTTATTGTGGGCAAGCGGCTGTGGAGCAGGTGTGCGCCATCGTGATGTATGGCTGCCAGGGCGATAGATGCGATTAAGGGCAGGAAGCTGGTTGCTATGCTTTGCGTGTCACTGTTATAAACAAGTTGCTGCTGCGGCGTTGGCGATAACATCAGCAGTGCGATTCGAACAGTGTGTGCACTGCAAATTAGTATGGCACGCCCCGGTGTAATAACATTTGAACAAATAAGGGTAATTATGACAGGGGCCTGTGTGCTACAATAGCAGCCATGATGAACCCGCTATTTTTTATGAAAAGTCTGATCATAGGTTAACGAGGACCCTAGCAATTAGGGCCACGTTCGCTCGTCAAAGACAACACCGCGTTTTGCTAACGGGGCTTCCAGCAACAGCCAAGATGAATGGATGAATGTGCTGACTCATCTTGCGGGTGAGACCAATACAAGTATCAGCTTTGTAGAGGAAGCCATGCAACTGTTAATGAACCACAATTATAACTGAAACGTTTTGTGGATGAGAGGAAAATACATTGAACCTCTGCGTATACGATATTATGCACAGAATATATCGTCTAATACTTATTTATACACACAGGACGATACGGAAGAAGACATGGACCTGGGACCCCGCTGCTGATTTTGGGACGCAATCCTTTTAGGTCAATCCTTGGACGCTTTTAGATCCAGATTTACAAAGTTCGACGCGCACCCGACTCAAAATTCATTTTGGTATTTACAAAGCGTCGCAAAGGTCGATTTGTGCTGCTTTGCTTTGCGCTACTTTGTATCAGTGAGGCATCTCCCAGGTGGTGCTTGGGTGCTCCTGTGCAACCACCCAAGGATTTTGACACAAACCCATAGTTACAAAGAATTGTAGACATGAGTTTATACCAAAATGGTATGCCTGTCTGAGGCTTACATAGCAATCAGAAATATCTTTATTTCTTCCTATCTCCTCTTTGCATTTGTGTTACATTCGGCAGCGGACATACAAAAAGGAAAGAGCCTCCAAAGATATTTTGGGGGCATATCTACAAGCGCCTAGAGCCTCTTTACATCACCCTATAGTCATTTTTTACGCAAAGGAGGCGTCAAGGAGGCCTTTTCCCCGTGCCAGATTAACAAAGTGGTGCACTTTGTAACCCCTTGGGCCACATTATGCCTGTGCCAGGCCAGGCATAATGTGTGCAAGGGGGTGTTCCCCTTTAGGAGGCCCAGAAAAATGGCACAGTGAAATTTACAAGATTTCACTGTGCCATTTTCCCGTCATTTTTAACACCTGTACAAGGCAGGCATTACAATGATGCTCCTATTGTTTCCAATCAGCCTCCCCACGCATTGCTGGACTAGTGCCATCATTTTGGCACAAGTCAACCAATGCGCACAACAGCATCAAAAATGTTGACGCTATTGTGCTAACATGAAACGTGGTGCGCCATATTGTAAACACGGCACTATCATGGTGACATTAGAGGGTGCAGGTGGGCACTGATGCACCACTTTAATTCTTGTAAATATGCCCCTTTGTGTGCAGGAACATACTATTCTGACCATAACACATGTACTTTTGCACTATGGTGCAAGGGTGTCTGCATTAGTGCTAATCAACCCAAAGTGCACCAATGAAGGGAAAGAGAAGAACTGCAGCATTTCTTTGAAAATATGACAGTACTTCTCTATCCCTTTCAGGCAGCGCAGCAAAGCAACTTCACTTGCTTCATTGCACTGCGTGAAATGTTTGTAAATCCATGCCAGAATTTCATCTCATCTCCCCACCTCAGAGCACAATCCTAATCCAGTCATGGCTGCACTCACTCACTCACTTGCTCACTCACTCAGTCACAAACGTATTTTATTAGCAGTATCTTTGTGACTGTGGAATTCCACACATAAAAAGATAGGACTGTCCTGTCTTTTTTATGTGTGGGGACTTCACAGTCAAAAAGATACTACTAGTAAAATACCTTCTGAATAGCAAACAGTCATAAATTTAACAAAAGTGTACATTTACCTTTGTGAATCAGGGCATAATGTACTGGATTACAAGCCTATGGTCGATAAATAAATACAATCTCTCTACTTCATGCTAGATAGCAATATGAAACTTTATGCGCACATAAATGCAATAACAAAGAGTCCTCACTGCAAAATTAAACTTTTGAAAGCAAGAAGTTGAGAGCACGCAGGAGCGGGAGTTACAATCTTTCAACTGACGGATCTTTTTAAGTTAATGGAAACATCGAAGGAATCAACAATAATAACAATTTATATTTCTGTGTAGCCAATTTGGGCACGCAATGAGGACCAAAAATCGAAAATTGAAGTTAAGTAATTTATTTCCAATCAATAATCAATCCAATATATATACAAATAATGAAAATGTAAAAAGGGTACAAAACTACAGTTGGCAAGCTGAAATATCACAATCGGTTCCGTCCCATCAACTTAACACATTAAGCAATAACTAGCATAGCAATACAGAAACCGAGAATTACAAATAAGTGTTCTATAAAGAAAACCCTGCTCTCTCACCTAATCATTAAATTATTCTAAAATAATCTAGTCAAAGTTTAGAATAAGGAAGGAGGATGATTGGGATATAATCTTAAGGAAATTCTGAAATGTGAAAAGGTGTCAGCATAACGTAGGCTTCAGGAGAAGTCATCCAGAAAAGGAATAGTGTTTAACATAAAACTTTACACTCACAAGAATAAGGGAAGCAGAAATGTCTGTATCCCTCAAACTCTAACTGAAGTCTGTTGTAGCTTCTAACAACATAAGCATTAATTAAAACAGAGTCTTCATCATCAATGTTATATTTCACTCCCCTTCAAGAACCAATCAGCTTCTGATCCATTGTCTCCATTTGCAAACCCACCTGAATTTCTCATCCCACAGAACTAAGGCAGTTACTGTAACCTTGAACATTCCCAGTTCCTGGGACACGATGAATAAGAGACTACAGCTGCTCATTATATCTTCATGTCTTCTGCCAAGTTTTCTTCTCTCAGACCTTACTATCAGCAACTAATACATAAGACAATACTCCTTTTCTCTAGCTAACAAAACCTTGAAACGCAGCTGCAAAGAGAGTCAGATAAGGTTAGCCTGACTCAATCTAACCATTTTAATGTGCATTTCAAATACATGATTATAGATAGACACATTAACTTTCAGAATAAACATAAAACATGAAGAAGAGGAATACCTTCTACTTCAATGAATGCAACGTAAAACGTAAATGTAAAACATTTATATAATGAATAAATGTAAGCATTTTATAGGAACATTAGCATGCATGTTTATAAAACTTCAGTCTTCCAGTGGTGACACTACATTATGCATCGAATCATACGTCAATTTTATTAAGGCATACAGTAAATATAATATCAAATGGAAATGCAAAATCTTGCATGATGATGACGTGTAAATGATGGAGTCTAAATGGTGCTTCTCCAATTCGCCTTCTAATGTCTGCCATCGCAATAACACACATATGAATCCATGTCAGGTGAGATAAAGTCAAGGACTTAAAGTTTTCAACAACTTCCGTCCAGTGTTTTCCAGATGCTTCAGGTCATCATAAAATGTACACTGACTCTCCTCCATATCCACATCCCTTCTTGTGCTTTTCAATCCCGTTGAATGTTGTCTTTCCTTCCTTGCCTTTGTATATTTATACCCCCTGAAGATGATGAACAGACATATCGCACAGATGGCAATAACAATAAGATGTCTCAAGGCAGGACCCACTATTCCAGTCCATAGGATTCAAAACAATCTGCCAATCCTAGAAAGCCCATCTCCAATTGCTTCCCAAACACCTGTAGCTTCTAATTCTTGTAAATCTCCTTTCAGGTCTGTAATGTCCTTAATGTCTTTCTTCAAGTCCTTAGTCTTGTCGGGGATGTAGGTGCAGGACTGCTGGACATTTAGCATCCTGCACACTCTCCCTCTTTCACGAGAAGGATGTCCAGTGCAAGACAATTCTGCAAAACTATGGATCTCATAGCTATCATTTCAGTGTCAACAGCCAACAATGAACTTACTGTACTCATGGACAATTTATCCACTATAGTGGGAAGTTTTCTAATCTAGAGATCATAAAAAACTAGCCCTACAATTAGGAATATTGCATTAAAAATGTCTCCCACAATTTCAGTCAGCACCACTAACACCTCGCTTAGTTCTAAGTTTCAACTCCACAACAGGATCATTCAGATGATCCACATAATAGATCTTTGGGAAAACTACACCCAAATAGCATGTACCATACCATTCTTTGGGCAATTTGAGATATGCATGATCCCCCACAAACAAAATAAACTCCAGGAATGATATGATCACATCCTTCAAAGAATGCAAGCCAAATATCTCCATATTTGAAATCATGGCCACATTCAGTCTTACCCATGAACATTTTGATAAGGGAAGATTAATTCCTACTCACACATAATTTCCCTTTGTGTTGCCAGTCAGTGTTTCGCTTCTTCTTCACCCCATTGTCCCTGATATCTTTCATCCTATCCCATTGTTCCCCTTTCATCCATTGCTCTCTTCCTGTCTTCTATTGAATCCAAAACTTTATTCTCAATTTAAGTTATAGAATATGACCAAATTGTGTCTATATGCATAAGCCGTGTTCAGTGTCGTGATCAGTTTAAGAAAACTACCAACTGTCTCCCTTATCTTAGCATGGAAGTGACAATTCAAATGCTTCAATGAAGGAACTTCAGTAAATACCAAATCATAATTAGAAAAATTAAACTTGTAATGTCCCGTTCCATAAAACAAATTTAACAGAAGACTACACAAAACACCATACACTAGAGGAATATGGTGATATGTAATTCCCTCTGAAGCTAATGCAGGTAACTGCATACTGACATAACAGTTCTTTGAATTGTGTCAACATATTCATAAAGCAATTTTAAATAGGCATTTGATGATTAATCTCCACTAGTTGCATCTACATGTAGAGCTTTATCATCTAGTGTGTGCAGACTATTGTCTATGGGACTCAGGGTCAAAGGGGTTACACTAGATTTAAGCTCAGTTACTGTAGAAGATGTAGGTTAGGATAATCCTGCAAAAGAATTATTAATACCACAATAGTGACAAGCAACACTCCTCCTAACATATATCTACATCTATATGTGATATCAGTTTCCATAACTTCTCTAGAATCAGACTGCTGAGTAGAAATTAGCAGCAATCATACTTTCTCTATAAGATTCTACTTGTTGAAATGGCAAAACAAAGTTCAAATACCGTGCAATGAATGTATGTACAAATTCTTCGTGAGACTTCCTTAGCCCTACTCTGTCTTCTTCTAAATGACACCCTTGCACTCCTTTTGCTGCCTCAGGCTTGGGAACTCATCTTAATTCTTTAAAATGATGTCATTTTTTATTATTTACAAATCAAAGTTCAATTCAAATGATCAAAAGTTTCTCGACTCAGTTTGTTCAATAAAAGTGCAGTTTGAACTCAGTTCGGGCAGCAATACAAATTTAGGGAGGATCACCTGGGGTCTCAATATTGTCTTTTAAATGACAAGTTCCCCTTTCATCATCATATCAGCAAAGTATGTCCATTCAGGGGATGAGTATCTCCAACATGGCACACTAGCTCTGTTTTGATCTCCTGAGTGCTGGTTGCTCACTTCTATTGTCACTCAGGTAGATTCCTCAGTATTCTCTGGGACAGTGCTCAGTTTTCATTCCATCTCTCTCTTTCCTGCCACCTCGGCCAATTATCTACAGTTTGCACTCAGCATGACACAGCACTAGGGGCCAGATGTAGCAAATGTTTGCAATTCGCAAACGGGCCGATTCGCAATTTGCGACAGTGCAAAATCGGAAATGGGATGCAAAAAGCCCATTTCCGACTCGCAAAAAGCGATGGGACCCGTTTGCGAGTCGCATGCGTTGCGACCCCATTTTGCGACCCGCAAATTGCAAGTCGCAATTTGCGAGTCGCAAACCTTATGCAATTGCAACTCGCAAATTGCGACTAGTCGCAAAAAGCCCAGTTTGCATGTCCCATTTACCACTAACTCAGAGCAGGTGGTAACCATTACCAAAGTATAAAAGGGGACCCAGAAGGCATCTGGGTTACTCAAGATGGCGGAGATATACCTGATAGCAGTGAGGAGGAGAGTCTACGCAGCCCAGCAGAGGAGGAGGAGGGGCCACAGACAGGAGAAGATATATAGAACCAGGCAGACTCTTTTTCAGCAAACTGAAGAGGAGATCTATGACAAATACCGCCTTAGCAGCGCAGCCATTCTAGAATTAATAGATTTACTGAAACCACAGCTAGAACACAAGACTCTGCGTGGCTGCGCCATCCCTACGCATGTGCAAGTGCTATGCGCACTGCACCTCTTGGCCTCAGGGAGCTATCAGGGGGTCATTGCCGTGGCAGGTGGGGTATCCCAAAGTGCAGTGTCAAGGTTCCTCAGGGCATTCCTAGATGCCTTAGTCACGCACATGTCTCACTTCATATACTTACCAAGGAATGAGGCAGAAATTAACAGCACCAAGCTGGACTTTTACCGCATTGTCCACTTTCCTCATGTCATAGGGTGTGTAGATGGGACACACATTCAAATATGCCCCCCTGCTAATCTGGAACACATTTTCCGCAACAGGAAGTGTACCCACTCACTCAACATACAGGTTGTTTGTGATGCCCATTATGTCATCACGGACATCGTAGCTAAGTTTCCTGGCAGTACCCATGACTCATACATTTTTAGGCATAGTGGGATACATCAACGCCTGGAACGTGGGGAATTTGGAGACGGTTACCTCCTAGGTAGAGCCACAGACACTTGCAGACATACACACAGGTCACTGTGCACGACAATCTGGACTTCCTAACCGTGTACTTTTGTGCCCAACAGGTGACAGTGCATATGCTCTCAGGCCTTGGATCATGACTCAGTTTTTAACACCCAGAACTGAATCAGAGAGGCAATACAACAGTGCGCATAGGAGGACCAGGAACCTGATCGAGCGCACCTTCGGACTGCTGAAGGCAAGATTCAGATGCCTCCACCGCAGTGGAGGCGCCCTCCAATACACCCCCATTACCGCTTTCAAAATTGTGGTCGCATGCGCCATCCTCCACAACATAGCCACTCGACGTGGGCTACCTCTCACCCCTGCAGACCCAGATCCTGATGATGAAGAGCAAGAACAACCACATCGCCATCATGGGGATAGGAGTCTAGCTAATCAAGGCAGACTGAGACGGGACCACATTGCAACGCAATATTTTGGACGGTACGTGTCAACTCCCACCATACTCACCTATTAACCATTTGTTAAGTGGAACAAAAATAACTGTTTTTTTAATGTCATGAAGAAACTATATACAAGTTGAAATTGTCCATGGGCAGGAAGATGCCAACCAGTCATGTGGCACATTAACGCCATGTGCCACATGAATCTGTCCTGGCTGTTATCTATGATCTCCTGCCCCTCCTGCCAGCCTGGCTGGTCCCTGCTGCGTCCATGGTGCTGTGCCTACCACTCCTCAGCACCCTACTGTGAGTGGCAGAGACACTGCTCACTGTTGAGCCCTCCTCCCAGGTGTATTTGTTAACTTCCTGGCTGTGATGTCATCATCATGTGCCAGGAAGTGTTTCCAGGGTGTTCTGGTATGCTTTCTGGAGTGTTCTGCTGCATCTGCAAGCAATTTTGAAGGTATTTGCAATTTGCGACACCCACTCGCTAATTGCGAGTTCGTTTTTTGCACACTCGCAAACAGCGACCTCGCAAACTGCGGACTCGCACACAGCGTTGCGAGTCCGGCTGCGAGTCGCAAAATCGGATCGCTTTTTTTTCTGGCATTCCAATTTGCGACTCGCATTTTGCGAGTCGCATCAACTCGCAAAATGCGAGTCGCAATTTTTATTTTTGCTACATCTGGCCCTAGGTCCTTGATCAGGGTTTGAGTCTGGCTCAGGTAGCGGTTCAGGCCAAGAGTCCTCAAATGTCAGTTCATCAAGACCCCTCTCAGACTGCATAGGTGCTGTCACAGGCTCTTGCTGAGTCTCTGTACATTGTGCACCCTTGCCTCACTGTCTCTCAGTTTGGGTTGCACTTCTGGAAGAGATACTGGGGGTTATTCTAACTTTGGAGGAGGTGTTAATCCGTCCCAAAAGTGACGGAAAAGTGACGGATTTACCACCAGCCGTATTACGAGTCCATTATATCCTATGGAACTCGTAATACGGCTGGTGGTATATCTGTCACTTTACCGCCACTTTTGGGACGGATTAACACTCCTCCAAAGTTAGAATAACCCCCACTGTCACATCATCAAAAAGACACTCCACTCTTTCAGTGTCGGCTGCCTGAATCCAGTTGGAAAGACCCCCACACTTGACAGCTGTGCTTTTCACTGGGATATTGTCCACGCATCTAGGCTTCAGATATGACTTTTGAACATGCTTCTTCACCAGGACCCAGTCGCCAGAACAGAGGTCACGGCAATGCTCCAGATGTGGAGAGGAGGTAACATCTTCAACCTGGCAGGACACTGAAATGACCACATCAGCTAGTCTCTTCCAATAGTCAAGAACCATGTCACCCATAATGTTCACAAGCACATTTGTAGACACTGCAGGCAGTCTCATGGCACGCCCCATGATTATCTCATGAGGCGACAATCCTGTTTTTCTGTCAGGGACACTGCGAAGACTCATTAACACAAGAGTCAAAGCATCTGGCCATTTCAGAGATGTTGAAGCAAACATTTTGGCCAGTCTGGCTTTCAATGTCCTGTTCACCTGCCCGATGGTACCAGTAGCCTCTGACCAAAAACTGAAATGTAGTCTTTGCTCCACCTGTAATGCTGCACACAATATTCTCAGGACCTCGTTACTGAAATTAGTTCTGCGGTCTGAATCCAGCGAAGCTGGGAAACCAAACCTAGTTATCAACTTCCTCAACAACAATTTGGCTACCGTGAGACTGTCATTTCTCCTGGGTGGGTGGCCCTCCCCCCCCTCCCCCCAACGCGAGAAGAGGCACACAATCACCAGGACATACAGTATCTTAGCCCATTGCACACAAGCATTTCGATGAAGTCCATCTATATTCTGTTGAATTGCCCTCCTGATGTTCCTATGTGACTCAGTGTCACTGGAGTTCTTTTCCCTACGTTTATCTGTTGACACACAGCACATGTGTGACACAATTCTTCAGTCACCAGTCTAAATTGGGGGTTGAACCAATGTTGTCTGAATTACGTCCCTCCCCGTATTGAACCATTTTACGGAGTGGTTAAATCAGAGAACTGATGATATTCAAATCAGTGTTACGAGTAGCTGTCAATCTATTTTGTTTCTTGATGTAGAGATTTTTCCTCTGTATGGTAAACTAGCAACCACTCTCCATACAAAGTCAACTGGTCGCAACAAGGCATTGCTTTACTCCAGTCATCATCCCTGTAGTCTAGGTGCTAATCTGCCCTAACGGCAGTTTCTATGGATTAGGCAAATTGTTCTGAAAAGACAGCTAATGAGTATTGTGCTAAAAAATTGAGTGAGAAATAGATTTGAAGAATTGGCATTTGATTGAAAAAAATGATAAATTATTTGTGAGACCGTTGTTTGCTTTTAAGAAAGACCAGAATATAGGAAGCCAGTTAGTACGAACTTGTATGTCACTGGCTTCTGTGAGAAAAGATTTGCAACAAGCATGGAATGTGGCCCCCATACAGGGGCAGCATAAATGTTCCTGTGTGTGCTGGCATTCCACCTTAGAAGGGAGAGAGATTGCGCATAAAAAACAAATGCAGTAATCTTGAATTCTCAAACTGTAAAACAAAAAAATTAATTTATGGTATTGCAACAAATTCTAGCAAATATTAGGAAGACCACTCAAGAAGTACAGCAACTAATCATTCAACACAAGTCTAGGATCAAGCCCAGGGTGATCACAGCAACTTTTGTGAGCAATTTCATGACAACCATATGTGTTTTGGACAGTGCTATCTGTTGTCAAGGTTGGATATAGAGGGGGTGATAAAGACTCCTTACTCAAGAGAAGAGAAGTAAATTTAATTTTGTGATTCAAAACTGCAACAGAAGGTTTGAATGAATTCAATGAGTTACAGGATTTACTGTGAACTGTGTTTGTAGTGTGGCCTTTATGGAGTTGCCAGTACTGCTGGAGCTACAGGGTCAGTCCTCTTATCAAAAGTGTGTGGCTATGAAGCCATTCTATATTTTTGGTCAATAGAAGTCCCTTATTGCTTGACATTAAAGGGGTTTGTTGTTGTGTGGTCATGAATTTAGGCTGCACAGCTATGACAACAGTTGAGGAATTTTATTCCAGGATTACAATTTCAGTCTTTGGAGTTTTGTACTGCTCCAGTTCAAAGGCAGTCCAATTTTGTTATTTATATTCAGGATTGTATAGGCAGTCTGGCTTTTCAATATGAGTTTGTATAGGAACGGTTAGCTTTGATGCCTAGAAGTGCGTTTAGACATTAGTGCACACTTGTGTGAGTGTCCTTTTTATCTGAGTTACAATTTTGCATTGTGGAGTCTGGAGCTTTACTGTGAAGTTTTTTGTATTCAAGATGGATGCTAAGCAAATGAACTTCAGTTCCCATAATCCTTCAGTTTTGATTCCAATTGACATTTTTGCAGAATATACATTTTTTTCAACCAAGTCCTCAAAGTAGGCATTCAATCTATCAAGGTTCACTCACATTGTTTGCAAAGTATCCTTTTCTCCTCTTTTTTGTGTAAGTATGACAAGCAAGGCGCAGCTGTCAGACATCATAGGTTAAGGCCAGCCAATATTTAACTCTCCACTGCATATCAGTGGTTTCCCTTCATGTACCCATTGGCTTGAACAGTTCTTGTTTACACAAGGTAACGGTTATTGCTGCCAAATGTAGCTGTTGCATTAGCTCTTAGACTTTGGTTTTTGGTTTCAGTTTATAAATGACCTTTCGCAACTGCTTATTGTAGGCCAATTACATAAAGAGAGTTTCACTTCTGGCGTTTCGAGTTGAAGAACGATTCACCTGCATTTGACACAGTAAGATTGCTGCTACATTGTATTGTTGGTGAAATGTATGCTTGTTTAATCGTGTTTTGGGCTGTGCCGTTTCCCCAAAGCCGTTCCCGCTTTAGTTTCAAGCTATTTAGTTTCCAATAAACGTTTCAACAACCTTTGCGGTTTATGACTGAATTCCAGGCACAGTTTTTCTATCAAATACTAGCATTTAGTAATGCTTTTCGATCGTGTGTTAAGTATTGAATTCTTGAAATGTTGTTATCATGTCTTCGAATTTCTCAATAAATTTGGCGTAAATGTTTTTCTTTTGTCCTTTAAGGTTGTTGGATTGAAATGTTGGCATGCTTTTTCCTATGTAATTAATGGCTGATGACTCTATTTAGCAAGGCAGAATTCCTCCAGGAACTTGTGGATTTTAGTATTTTTAGTATCAGCTTTTTGTAATGGTGGGCTTATTTTTTCTTTTAGAATTATGAAACCCTGAAGGTTCACCTCTGTTCATGAGGTTGGTAGTTCCTACTGATCAGGTACTTAATATTGGTGGATGGGTCCAGTGAGGGGTTTTGTTGGCACTCTTTTAATTCATATTTAAGTTGTACATGTATTTTTTTATGTTAAAAGTTCTGCCCAGTTCTGTGTCTTGAACTCAGCTGGTTCGAAATGCATCGATAGTTGAGAGAAAGTGGTGGGTGCTAATAAAGAAAAGTTGGCTCTCAGGGAGAATTTCAAGCACTGTCCTTTGAAGTGCATCATCCTTGACAGCACTATTGGAATGGTGAAAAAGTAGCGTCTCCATATATATGCTCTCTAAAGGAGTGAACCTAAAAATGTGGAAAGCCATCTGGTTCCCCATTATTTTTACATTGCTGCAGTAGTAGTAGTAGTAGTAGGATTTGTAGTCACAAGTGGTTGTGTTATTGAGTGTTTTTCATATTTTGTACTACTGTTGTGTTCTCCATGTTAGTATTGTCTATGCTGTGCCAAATGTTTTCAAAACTTTTATGTTAAGTAAGTGTTCTTTGTTTTGAGTTTGTGACAAATATGTTGATATAATAATTCCATTGTTGTTTTGAAAATTGTAAAGTATTGTTACATGAGTAGGTGGGCTTCCTCACTTTAAAAAAGTTTGAACAAGTAATTCACAGCGTTGGCTTTTAATTTCTTTGTTTGTCCTTGGGGAATAGTATGCTGTCAGGCAACACCAGTCTGCCATCTACAGAAACCCATAGATCATCATCTCTCTTCACACATCCTGCTCTGATCCAACCCTGCTGTTCTGCCGCTGACACTCCTCAAATATCTTCACTTCCTCCAAGGTACCAAGTATCAGCTATTGACAACAAAAGGTTATAGTTGGACTCACCTTCGGATTCATTCACATACTCACCATTGAAGGTTTGTGACTCATATGCACAATATCGAGGAACCCCATCAGCATAACGGTTGTCCACAGTCACATAATCATCACCACTGCCGTGAGCAGAGCACTTCACAACAGCAATTTGTGCAGGTAGCTGCAGTACTTCCTGTAGTCTCATAACATACTCCCATTATGGATTGGAGAGCCACATGATGTCATAAATCCTCTTTGTGACCATGTCTGCCCGAAATCATGAACAACACCACTGCCCTACTGACTGTCTGTAACTATAGTCACACTCAACTGGTCAGAGACACAGCAAACTCTGGTACGAGCTACCAATTCAGCCAGTTGTGCAGAAAACTCCCATTGAAGCCAGGAAGCTTTGACTACTCTTGAGACTGTACAAACTGCATAAGCAGTTCTCAAGTTTCCCTCATTGTCTCTTAGACAAGACCCATCCACAAACCGTATGTAATCAGACTATACTAATGGCTCATTCTGTACATCTGGTCTAGGCTAGGTGCATAGTTCAGTAATATCAAAACAATCATGCTGAACCTCTCCATCATCATTTTCACTCTCTGGGAGAGGCATACGAGTAAAAGAATTCAAAGTAGCAATCCTTTTAAAAGTGCCATTTTCAGCCACAAGCAAAATCTGTTCATACCTCATCAAGAAGCTGTTTGTATGGTTCAGACTGCAAGTACATGTCAACAGTATCTCAACTGAATGTGGCACAAGAACAGTCGGAGGATGTCCCATCACAATACTCTTGCATCATCCTATGTTAACACCTACTGCTGGCATGGCTTTAAGACATCTAGATAGTCCTGCAGCTACAGGGTCAAGAGTAGCAGAGAACTATGACACAGGACATCTCGTTTTTCCATGTATCTGTGAAGCACTGAGAGAGCGCAGCCCTCTCTCTCACTGCAGAAAAGTGTAAAAGCTTTGTTGTAATCAGGCATTCCTAGTGCTAGGGCATGACAGAGACTTTGCCTCAGCTCTAGAATGGCAACCAAGTAGTAATTATCTCACGGTATCTGACCAGACACATCCTTGTGTGTCAGCCCCTGTAAGAGCTTGGCCACTAGGGAAAAGTTGCATGTTCACTGGCAATAGTATCTCACCATTTTTAAAATCATCCTGACTTCTCTCTGGGTGGTTGGTGGATTCATTTTAAGAACCGTAGTTATTCCTACTTGTGACACCTTCCTTGCTCCTTTCTCAATGTGATGTCCTAGATACAGAACTTCTTTCCATCAATACTGCAGATTTTTCAGCGACACTTTGGCCCTCATTATGACATTGGCCGTAAGTACCACTTACTGCCATGCTGACTGCTGCCAACATACCGCCGCCGCAGCGGATTACCGCCACCCATATTATGACCCAAGCATAGCAATCCGTCACTATACAGCCAAACACACAAGTCTGCTAGCCCAAAGGTCAGTGATAAACAGGCCACCCCACAAACACAGGACAATCAGGGACCTGGGGTCAGTGGCAGTGGGCACACGGTTCAGGGGACAGAGGCACAGGACAACAGGGAAGGTGGGAGGACTGCTGTGCGACAGGGGAAGGACAGGCCCAGGGAACCGACTCTTTAGGAGGCACTCACCAACATCCTGGGAGCATACCACCATTCCCAGGAGATGATGGGCCTGATACTGGACAAGTTGCAGGATACCCAGCGGCTGCAGGAGGGACAATACCTGGGGATCAGGGAGGACTTGAATGACATAAACACCACCCTGGTCACCATTGCAGGGGTGCTGGCAGACATGGCCAACACCATGAGGGAGGCAGTGGCACACCAGTGGGCCCCTGACACTAGCCAAATTGATGAACAGCCTTCCACATCCGCTGCCACTAGTGGACAGGAGGCCCCACCACAGGAACAACAGGCCACCAACACCTCACCCCCTGCAGAAGGAGGACCACCTCACAAATGGTCCCTGCGATCCAGGCAGAAGCCAGAGACTATTGCCAAGACCCCCACCAGGAAATAAGACTCTCCTGATTGTCACCCTTGCGTCCCACTCTGTAACCCTGTCCACCTTGAACTGCCATGCTCCACTTCCTGTGCCCCCTTGGACAATGCACCTGTGATACAAATAGACTGGACTCTTACCTAGACATTCCTCCACCATCACTGCAGCCCATTGCACATCCCCCTCTACTGATTAGAACTTAAATAAACACAATTTGAATAAATACAAGTATGGATTCTGTCAAATGATTGAACTATGTATTCATTTAACAAGCTTTAAACACTGCAATACAACTGTACAATAATGTATACATAGGAATGACCTGTAGTTGGCTGCAGTCAACACACCAAGAGCGATAGTGAGGCACAAATATCTGAAAATAGAAATGCCAAAGGGTACAGTAAGTGGACATAGAAGTGGGAAAATCAGCCTGCCAGTGACAATTTCAAACACAAAACTGTCAGTGTAAAGTGAAATTACAGTGTCTTACCTGTGTGTCAATGGAAGTATTGTCGTATTATAGCACTTCTGTTGTCCTCATCCTCATCCTCTGCCTCCTCATCTTCACTGTCCACAGGGTCCACTGCTGCCACATGCCCATCACCAGCCTCATCCTCCTGCAGAAATGGCACCTGGCAACGCAAGGCAAGGTTGTGCAACATACAGCATGCCACGATGATCTGGCACACCTTCTTGGGTGGGTAGGACAGGGATCCACCTCTTAGATGGAAGCAACAAAACCTGGCCTTCAGGAGGCCGAATGTCCTTTCTATTATTATTCTTGTTCGCCCTTGTGCCTCATTGTAATGTTCCTCTGCCCTTGTCCTGGGGTTCTTCACAGCGGTCAGTAGTCATGAGAGGTTGGGGTAACCAGAGTCACCTGCAAATATTGAGGGACTACTGTTAGACACACACTAACCCTTAGGGCCCATACCATACCCATACACCAACACCTACTGGGTGGGAACCAGGCTCACCTATTAGCCACACCCTGTGCCTCTGGAGTTGAGCCATCACATATGGGATGCTGCTATTCCTCAGGATAAAGGCAACATGCACAGACCCAGGATACTTTGCAGTGACATGGGAAATGTACTCGTCCGCCAGGCACACTATCTTGCACATTCATGGAGTGAAAGCTCTTTTGATTTCTGAAAACCTGATAATTTCTTCGGGGGGGCACAAATGCAATATGTGTACTGTGAGAAAGTAGCCTCTTTCTAGCCTTGTTACCCCCACTTTTGGCCTGTTTGTGAGTGTATGTCAGGGTGTTTTCACTGTCTCACTGGGATCCTGCTAGCCAGGGCCCAGTGCTCATAGTGAAAACCCTATGTTTTCAGTATGTTTGTTATGTGTCACTGGGACCCTGCTAGTCAGGACCCCAGTGCTCATAAGTTTGTGGCCTATATGTATGTGTTCCCTGTGTAGTGCCTAACTGTCTCACTGAGGCTCTGCTAATCAGAACCTCAGTGGTTATGCTCTCTCATTTCTTTCCAAATTGTCACTAACAGGCTAGTGACCAATTTTACCAATTTACATTGGCTTACTGGAACACCCTTATAATTCCCTAGTATATGGTACTGAGGTACCCAGGGTATTGGGGTTCCAGGAGATCCCTATGGGCTGCAGCAGTTCTTTTGCCACCCATAGGGAGCTCTGACAATTCTTACACAGGCCTGCCACTGCAGCCTGAGTGAAATAACGTCCACGTTATTTCACAGCCATTTTACACTGCACTTAAGTAACTTATAAGTCACCTATATGTCTAACCTTTACCTGGTAAAGGTTAGGTGCAAAGTTACTTAGTGTGAGGGCACCCTGGCAGTAGCCAAGGTGCCCCCACATTGTTCAGAGCCAATTCCCTGAACTTTGTGAGTGCGGGGACACCATTACACGCGTGCACTACATATAGGTCACTACCTATATGTAGCTTCACAATGGTAACTCCGAATATGGCCATGTAACATGTCTATGATCATGGAATTGCCCCCTCTATGCCATCCTGGCATAGTTGGCACAATCCCATGATCCCAGTGGTCTGTAGCACAGACCCTGGTACTGCCAAACTGCCCTTCCTGGGGTTTCACTGCAGCTGCTGCTGCTGCCAACCCCTCAGACAGGCATCTGCCCTCCTGGGGTCCAGCCAGGCCTGGCCCAGGATGGCAGAACAAAGAACTTCCTCTGAGAGAGGGTGTGACACTCTCTCCCTTTGGAAAATGGTGTGAAGGCAGGGGAGGAGTAGCCTCCCCCAGCCTCTGAAAATGCTTTGTTGGGCACAGATGTGCCCAATTCTGCATAAGCCAGTCTACACCGGTTCAGGGGACCCCTTAGCCCTGCTCTGGCGCGAAACCGGACAAAGGAAAGGGGAGTGACCACTCCCCTGACCTGCACCTCCCCTGGGAGGTGTCCAGAGCTCCTCCAGTGTGCTCCAGACCTCTGCCATCTTGGAAACAGAGGTGCTGCTGGCACACTGGACTGCTCTGAGTGGCCAGTGCCACCAGGTGACGTCAGAGACTCCTTGTGATAGGCTCCTTCAGGTGTTGCTAGCCTATCCTCTCTCCTAAGTAGCCAAACCCTCTTTTCTGGCTATTTAGGGTCTCTGTCTCTGGGGAAACTTTAGATAACGAATGCAAGAGCTCATCCGAGTTCCTCTGCATCTCTCTCTTCACCTTCTGCCAAGGAATCGACTGCTGACCGCGCTGGAAGCCTGCAACACTGCAACAAAGTAGCAAAGACGACTACTGCAACTCTGTAACGCTGATCCTGCCGCCTTCTCGACTGTTTTCCTGGTGGTGCATGCTGTGGGGGTAGTCTGCCTCCTCTCTGCACCAGAAGCTCCGAAGAAATCTCCTGTGGGTCGACGGAATCTTCCCCCTGCAACCGCAGGCACCAAAAAGCTGTATTACCAGTCCCTTGGGTCTCCTCTCAGCGCGATGAGCGAGGTCCCTCGAATCCAGCAACTCTGTCCAAGTGGCCCCCACAGTCCAGTGACTCTTCAGTCCAAGTTTGGTGGAGGTAAGTCCTTGCCTCACCTCGCTAGACTGCATTGCTGGGAACCGCGACTTTTGCAGCTACTCCGGCCTCTGTGCACTTCCGGCGGAAATCCTTTGTGCACAGTCCAGCCTGGGTCCACGGCACTCTAACCTGCATTGCACGACCTCCTAAGTTGTTCTCCGGCGACGTGGGACTACTTTGTGCGACTTCAGGTGAGCACCGTTTCACGCATCCTTGTAGTGCCTGTTTCTGGCACTTCTCCGGGTGCTACCTGCTGCTGAAAGGACTCCTTGTCTTGCTCGACGTCCCCTCTCTCTCCTGGTCCAATTTGCGACCTCCTGGTCCCTCTAGGGCCACAGCAGCGTCCAAAAACGTTAACCGCACGATTTGCAGCTAGCAAGGCTTGTTGGCGTTCTTTCAGCGGGAAAACACTTCTGCACGACTTTCCACAGCAAGAGGGATCCGTCCACCAAAGGGGAAGTCTCTAGCCCTTTTCGTTCCTGCAGAAACCGCAGCTTTTTCTGCCCAGTAGAAGCTTCTTTGCACCCACAGCTGGCATTTCCTGGGCATCTGCCCATCTCCGACTTGCTTGTGACTTTTGGACTTGGTCCCCTTGTTCCACAGGTACCCTAGATTGGAAATCCACAGTTGTTGCATTGTTGGTTTGTGTCTTTCCTGCATTATTCCTCTAACACGACTTCTTTGTCCTAAGGGGAACTTTAGTGCACTTTGCACTCACTTTTCAGGGTCTTGGGGAGGGTTACTTTTCTAACTCTCACTATTTTCTAATAGTCCCAGCGACCCTCTACAAGGTCACATAGGTTTGGGGTCCATTCGTGGTTCGCATTCCACTTTTGGAGTATATGGTTTGTGTTGCCCCTATCCCTATGTTTCCCCATTGCATCCTATTGTAACTATACATTGTTTGCACTTTTTTCTAAGACTATACTGCATATTTTTGCTATTGTGTATATATATCTTGTGTATATATCCTATCCTCTCACTGAGGGTACACTCTAAGATACTTTGGCATATTGTCATAAAAATAAAGTACCTTTATTTTTAGTATAACTGTGTATTGTGTTTTCTTATGATATTGTGCATATGACACTAAGTGGTACTGTAGTAGCTTCACACGTCTCCTAGTTCAGCCTAAGCTGCTCTGCTAAGCTACCATTATCTATCAGCCTAAGCTGCTAGACACCCTATACACTAATAAGGGATAACTGGGCCTGGTGCAAGGTGCAAGTACCCCTAGGTACTCACTACAAGCCAGTCCAGCCTCCTACATTGGTCGTGCAGCGGTGGGATAAGTGCTTTGAGACTACTTACCACTCTTGTCATTGTACTTTTCATAAGAGAAAAATATACAAAACAAGGTCAGTGTATATACACATAGCCAAAAAGTTGTGCATTTCCTCTTTTCACTCTTTTCTAAGTGCTGAAAAGTACTTCTAACTTTCTAAAAAGTTCTAAAAAGTTTTAAAAGTTTTTTTCTCTGTCTTTCTAAAAGCTCTGACAAACTTTTTTCTCTTTTTCTATCACTTTAACTCTCTCTAACAATGTCTGGCACAGGCCAAAATGTTGATCTGTCCAAACTAGCATATGATCACCTTAGCTGGAAAGGAGTCTCTGCATAGAGAGAGGTTTGAGTGTAGGGAAGAATCCTTCCTTGGAATTGTTACTTAACATGCTTAGAGAACAAGATAAGGCAAGAAGTGCCCCATCTGTTGAAAAGGTAGCTAATGGTTCCCAATCTGATCCAGGGACTCCCCCAGGAAAAGATTCAGGAAAGAAACTTCCTAGCCTGCCCATTACTAGACAGTTTAGCATAGTTGGTAATGATGAAGAGCCACACCATACAAATAGTGTTGTCTCACATCATAGCAAAAGCATTTATTCTCACCATACTGGTAGTAATGTTTCTGTTAGCCAAGCTGTTAGGGTGGCTTCTGTAAGAGACAGGTCTCCTTCTGTTCATTCCCATCATACCTCTGTATCTAGGAATGTCCCTCCCACCAACCCTGATGACAGAATGTTAGAGAGGGAACTCAATAAGTTGAGGGTGGAACAAACCAGACTGAAGCTTAAAAAGCAACAGCTGGATTTGGATAGACAGTCTTTTGAACTAGAGAAGGAAAGACAGAAGTTGAGTTTAGAAACCCATGGTGGCAGCAGCAGTATTCCCCATAGTCATCCTGCAAAAGAGCATGATTCCAGGAATCTGCACAAGATAGTTCCCCCTTATAAGGAGGGGGATGACATTAACAAGTGGTTTGCTGCACTTGAGAGGGCCTGTGTTGTACAGGATGTCCCTCAAAGGCAGTGGGCTGCTATCCTATGGCTATCATTTAGTGGAAAAGGTAGGGATAGGCTCCTTACTGTGAAAGAAAATGAAGCTAATGATTACAAAGTTCTTAAGAATGCACTCCTGGATGGTTATGGCTTAACCACTGAACAATACAGGATAAAGTTCAGAGAGACCAAAAAGGAGTCTTCGCAAGACTGGGTTGATTTAATTGACCATTCAGTGAAGGCCTTGGAGGGGTGGTTACATGGCAGTAAAGTTACTGATTATGACAGCCTGTATAACTTGATCCTGAGAGAGCATATTCTTAATAATTGTGTGTCTGATTTGTTGCACCAGTACTTGGTGGACTCTGATCTGACCTCTCCCCAAGAATTGGGAAAGAAGGCAGACAAATGGGTCAGAACAAGGGTGAACAGAAAAGTTCATACAGGAGGTGACAAAGAGAACAACAAGAAGAAAGATGGTGAAAAATCTCAAGATAAGCATGGGGATAAGGGTAAAACCAAAGATCCCACTTCAAATCTTAAACACTCTTCAGGGGGTGGGGATAAAACAAATTCTTCCTCTTCTTCTCAACCTACACAATTTAAAAAGCCTTGGTGCTTTGTGTGTAAAAACAGAGGCCATAGGCCAGGGGATAAGTCCTGTCCAGGTAAACACCCTGAGCCTACCACCACTAATACATCAAGCTCTAGTGCCCCTAGCAGTAGTGGTACTAGTGGTGGGACTGCTGGCAACAGTCAAGCAAAGGGTGTAGTTGGGTTCACTTATGGGTCCATCATAGAAACTGGGGTAGTCAGTCCCAAGACAGTTTCTGTCACACCTAGTGGCATTGGCCTTGCCACACTGGCTGCTTGTCCCCTTACAATGGATAAGTACAGGCAGACAGTTTCAATAAATGGTGTTGAGGCCTTGGCCTACAGGGACACAGGTGCCAGTATCACTTTGGTGACTGAAAACCTAGTGGCTCCTGAACAACACATCATTGGACAACAGTATAAAATTATTGATGTCCATAACTCCACTAAGTTTCTTCCCTTAGCTATAATTCAGTTTAGTTGGGGTGGAGTTACTGGCCCTAAGCAGGTGGTGGTATCACCTAGCTTACCTGTAGACTGTCTCTTAGGTAATGACCTAGAGGCCTCAGGTTGGGCTGATGTAGAATTTTATGCCCATGCAGCCATGCTGGGCATCCCTGAGGAATTGTTCCCTCTCATTTCTACTGAAATTAAAAAGCAAAGGAGAGAAGGCCTGAAAACTCAGGATCCCTCTCCATCAACAGGTAATAAGGGTATCACAGTATCCCCTAACCACCCTACCATTCAGGATGCCATTCCTGTGGTGGGAGAAACCTCTCCTGGGGTGGCACCTGTTCCAAGGGAAACATCAGCTGACAAAGCTGTACTCCCTGAGGTAGAAGTACCTCTCTGTGGGATAACTAACATTGGTGAGAAAAAGAGCACCATTTTAGTTAACATGGAGCATCCCTCCAACCCTCCCAGAGAAACTTTAGTGCAGAAACTCTGCACTGCCTCACAACACTTAGGACAGCATCCCTGCCCTAGTGTGGAGCTCATAGGACAGCATCCCTGCCCTGCTCCAACCCAGGAGAAACATCATCCCTGTTCTCTCTTCCAGCCATATGGACAAAGTTTTTGCCCAGCTATGGCTTTTCTGAGACAGCATCCCTGTCTGGCATTTCCATCACTACAAATAGGTTCAGTGGACAATTCCCACTGCTCTAAACTAAAACTTACTGATAGAAACTCTGAAAATACATCTTCACATTGTTGCTTAGCTAAAAAACTTCAAACAGGGTGGTTTACATCCCCACAGGGAAGTAACCATATAGTGGATGATAAAGGGAGTAACCAGTCTATTGCAGAGCTACTCTCTACTTATCACCACTTAGACAATAAAGTCTCAACTGGCCAAGGTTAGCCTTATTGTCCTTCGTTTGGGGGGGGGTTGTGTGAGAAAGTAGCCTCTTTCTAGCCTTGTTACCCCCACTTTTGGCCTGTTTGTGAGTGTATGTCAGGGTGTTTTCACTGTCTCACTGGGATCCTGCTAGCCAGGGCCCAGTGCTCATAGTGAAAACCCTATGTTTTCAGTATGTTTGTTATGTGTCACTGGGACCCTGCTAGTCAGGACCCCAGTGCTCATAAGTTTGTGACCTATATGTATGTGTTCCCTGTGTAGTGCCTAACTGTCTCACTGAGGCTCTGCTAATCAGAACCTCAGTGGTTATGCTCTCTCATTTCTTTCCAAATTGTCACTAACAGGCTAGTGACCAATTTTACCAATTTACATTGGCTTACTGGAACACCCTTATAATTCCCTAGTATATGGTACTGAGGTACCCAGGGTATTGGGGTTCCAGGAGATCCCTATGGGCTGCAGCAGTTCTTTTGCCACCCATAGGGAGCTCTGACAATTCTTACACAGGCCTGCCACTGCAGCCTGAGTGAAATAACGTCCACGTTATTTCACAGCCATTTTACACTGCACTTAAGTAACTTATAAGTCACCTATATGTCTAACCTTTACCTGGTAAAGGTTAGGTGCAAAGTTACTTAGTGTGAGGGCACCCTGGCACTAGCCAAGGTGCCCCCACATTGTTCAGAGCCAATTCCCTGAACTTTGTGAGTGCGGGGACACCATTACACGCGTGCACTACATATCGGTCACTACCTATATGTAGCTTCACAATGGTAACTCCGAATATGGCCATGTAACATGTCTATGATCATGGAATTGCCCCCTCTATGCCATCCTGGCATAGTTGGCACAATCCCATGATCCCAGTGGTCTGTAGCACAGACCCTGGTACTGCCAAACTGCCCTTCCTGGGGTTTCACTGAAGCTGCTGCTGCTGCCAACCCCTCAGACAGGCATCTGCCCTCCTGGGGTCCAGCCAGGCCTGGCCCAGGATGGCAGAACAAAGAACTTCCTCTGAGAGAGGGTGTGACACCCTCTCCCTTTGGAAAATGGTGTGAAGGCAGGGGAGGAGTAGCCTCCCCCAGCCTCTGGAAATGCTTTGTTGGGCACAGATGTGCCCAATTCTGCATAAACCAGTCTACACCGGTTCAGGGGACCCCTTAGCCCTGCTCTGGCGCGAAACTGGACAAAGGAAACGGGGAGTGACCACTCCCCTGACCTGCACCTCCCCTGGGAGGTGTCCAGAGCTCCTCCAGTGTGCTCCAGACCTCTGCCATCTTGGAAACAGAGGTGCTGCTGGCACACTGGACTACTCTGAGTGGCCAGTGCCACCAGGTGACGTCAGAGACTCCTTGTGATAGGCTCCTTCACGTGTTGCTAGCCTATCCTCTCTCCTAAGTAGCCAAACCCTCTTTTCTGGCTATTTAGGGTCTCTGTCTCTGGGGAAACTTTAGATAACGAATGCAAGAGCTCATCCGAGTTCCTCTGCATCTCTCTCTTCACCTTCTGCCAAGGAATCGACTGCTGACCGCGCTGGAAGCCTGCAACACTGCAACAAAGTAGCAAAGACGACTACTGCAACTCTGTAACGCTGATCCTGCCGCCTTCTCGACTGTTTTCCTGGTGGTGCATGCTGTGGGGGTAGTCTGCCTCCTCTCTGCACCAGAAGCTCCGAAGAAATCTCCCGTGGGTCGACGGAATCTTCCCCCTGCAACCGCAGGCACCAAAAAGCTGCATTACCGGTCCCTTGGGTCTCCTCTCAGCGCGACGAGCGAGGTCCCTCGAATCCAGCAACTCTGTCCAAGTGGCCCCCACAGTCCAGTGACTCTTCAGTCCAAGTTTGGTGGAGGTAAGTCCTTGCCTCACCTCGCTAGACTGCATTGCTGGGAACCGCGACTTTTGCAGCTACTCCGGCCTCCGTGCACTTCCGGTGGAAATCCTTTGTGCACAATCCAGCCTGGGTCCACGGCACTCTAACCTGCATTGCACGACCTCCTAAGTTGTTCTCCGGCGACGTGGGACTACTTTGTGCGACTTCGGGTGAGCACCGTTTCATGCATCCTCGTAGTGCCTGTTTCTGGCACTTCTCCAGGGGCTACCTGCTGCTGAGAGGGCTCCTTGTCTTGCTCGATGTCCCCTCTCTCTCCTGGTCCAATTTGCGACCTCCTGGTCCCTCCAGGGCCACAGCAGTGTCCAAAAACGCTAACTGCCCAATTTGCAGCTAGCAAGGTTTGTTGGCGTTCTTTCGGCGGGAAAACACTTCTGCACGACTCTCCACGGCGAGCGTGATCCGTCCACCAAAAGGGAAGTCTCTAGCCCTTTTCGTTCCTGCAGAAACCGCAGCTTCTTCTGCCCAGTAGAAGCTTCTTTGCACCCGCAGCTGGCATTTCCTGGGCATCTGCCCATCTCCGACTTGCTTGTGACTTTTGGACTTGGTCCCCTTGTTCCACAGGTACCCTAGATTGGAAATCCACAGTTGTTGCATTGTTGGTTTGTGTCTTTCCTGCATTATTCCTCTAACACGACTTCTTTGTCCTTAGGGGAACTTTAGTGCACTTTGCACTCACTTTTCAGGGTCTTGGGGAGGGTTACTTTTCTAACTCTCACTATTTTCTAATAGTCCCAGCGACCCTCTACAAGGTCACATAGGTTTGGGGTCCATTCGTGGTTCGCATTCCACTTTTGGAGTATATGGTTTGTGTTGCCCCTATCCCTATGTTTCCCCATTGCATCCTATTGTAACTATACATTGTTTGCACTGTTTTCTAAGACTATACTGCATATTTTTGCTATTGGGTATATATATCTTGTGTATATTTCCTATCCTCTCACTGAGGGTACACTCTAAGATACTTTGGCATATTGTCATAAAAATAAAGTACCTTTATTTTTAGTATAACTGTGTATTGTGTTTTCTTATGATATTGTGCATATGACACTAAGTGGTACTGTAGTAGCTTCACACGTCTCCTAGTTCAGCCTAAGCTGCTCTGCTAAGCTACCATTATCTATCAGCCTAAGCTGCTAGACACCCTATACACTAATAAGGGATAACTGGGCCTGGTGCAAGGTGCAAGTACCCCTAGGTACTCACTACAAGCCAGTCCAGCCTCCTACATGTACCATCTATTGCCTCAATAATGTTGAGGATATGTCCCATTGCATAGAAATCTGCTTTCACTGTGGCCAAATTCTCCACCTGGGGGAAAACGATGTAGCTGCGCATGTGTTTAATCAGGGCAGACATCACTCTGGTCAGCACTACCGAGAACATTGGGTGAGACATTCCTACTGCCAAGCCCACTGTCACTTGGAAGGAGGCAGTTTCCAGGAAATGGAGAACTGATAGCACATGCACAAGACGGGGGATCCCGGTGGGCTGACGGATAGCAGATGTCAGGTTCCAATTAGGCACACAGCTCTGTGATTGTGGCCCTGTCCAGTCTATAGGTGAGGATACTGTGTCTGTCCTCCATTGTTGCCAAGTCCACCAGGGGCCTGTACACTGGGGGATTCTCCATCTCCTAATCATCCACAGCGGTTGCAATCTAGTTGGCAAACGGTGAGCAGCTGGTCAGTATTCCATATTTCCAAACACTACACTGCATTTCATGCTGTGACTGTAACAGTATATAGTTGGATAGGCCCAAATGGCGCATATATGTGCTGTGACGCAGTTAGGTTCCATGGCCTGCCCCCCCCTGAAATGGCGTCCACCTGTCCTGTATGGCGGGACATGTGGAAATGAGGTAATGCCGCTGACGGTGAGGGTCATTGCGGGAGGCAGTCGAGAACCACTGTGCAACTCCTCATTGGATACCATTAGGCCCTATGGGCTACAGTGCCCAATGGTGATGTACGCCGGCGGTGACGGTACGCACCACCGTGGACATGACTGCCATTTTCTATCTGTTCACTCACTTGCTACCTGACCTTCAACAGGAGAGGACCTAAACTGCAAGTGCTGCTGTGACCTGAGTCTGGAACCAACCATGGCTCGTGTCACTGGGGAAAGGGCCCCTACCTTCACCACTGGAGGGTTGGAGAGACTGGTGGATGGGGTCCTACCCCAGTACCAAATGCTGTATGAGCCTCCAGACCAACAGGTGAGTATACTGTGAGCACAATGCTTGGGGCATGAATGCATGGAGTGCTGTGTGTGAGGGCCTTGTGTAGGGGGGTTTGTGGAAGGGCCCTGGGCAGCTTGCTGCATGTATGGTGGGCAATGTCTGTGCGTAAGGGGATGTGAGGGCTATGGTGGACCATGAGTGTAACAGGTAGGACGGTCTGACTGATACTTTTTCCTATGTGTATTTCTCTGCAGGTCAGCACCCATCAAAAAAAGGGGATATGGCGTGCCATCACCAAGGACGTGTGGACCCTGGGGATCTACGGCAGGCGGAGCACCCACTGTCGGAAACAATGGGAGGACCTGAGACGCTGGGTATGGAAGGCAGCGGAGGCCCAGCTGGGGATGGCCTCCCAATGAGGAAGGGGATCCCCTTCGAACCCTGACCCCCCCGATGGTCCGCATACTGGCGGTTGTCTATCAGGAGCTGGAAGGGTCCTTGGGGGCATCACAGCAGCCACAAGGGGGCGAGTACAGTGCCCCAATATACTACTTGCGCATGGTGGGTTGGCATCCGGGTGGGGGATGTGGGTCTGTGGGTACCCCTAGATCAGGCTGGACATTGCAGGGTAGGTCCCATGTTGGGCAGGGTCTGATGTACACCTCCTCCAACCAAGCTAGTAGGCATCCACTACTGGGCAGGGGTCTGTGGGTCTCAGGTATGCTGCAATTGGAATTAGGTATCCCTGTCCATGGGCTGGTGACTAGCATTGTGACTGTTAGTGCATTGCCTAGTGCGTAGGGCTGTTTCCTGTGTGTGTGTGTTGTGTACGCCAAGGGTGGTATTGTTGCTGCCATTGACCAAGGGTATCCTTTGTCTCCCCCCCTTTTTGTTTTTGTCACCCTGTCCTTATGTGCACTATATGCATCTGGCGGAGGAGCAGAGGCACCAGCGATGGAGAAAGCTGCATCCCACAGGGCCCATGAGGCCGAATCCACCGATGGTGAGGGCACCAGTGGGACAGAAGGCGATGTGAGCACCACGGCTGAGACTGGAGGGGACAGTTCTGGCAGTGATATCTTCTCTGATGGAAGCTTCTGGGTACTGGCGTACACCTCTGTGCCCGCCCCAACTACAGGTACAGCGCCACCCCCGTACCAGCACTGCCCTCCCAGCAGCCCATCAGCATGTTTCGCATGCTCGCTCACCCAGAAGGGTGGGCATCTCCTTTGCCCAGTCACCTCAGGCCCTGCTCCGGTTAGCCCTGCTACCCTGAGTGAGGAGGTTATAGACCTCCTGTGATCCATCTCTGTTCGGCAGTCAACCATTGTGAATGCCATCCAGGGGCTGGCAGCCCATTTGCAACAAACAAATGCATTCCTGGAGGGTATTCACTCTGACATGGTGGCCCAACAGAGATCAATCCGAGCTCTGGCCTCCTTCCTGATGGCAGTCATTGTCCCTGTTTCTAGCCTCCCCCCTCCATCTTCCTCTGCCCAATCCTATTCCCCTCAACCCCAACCTATCCAAGCACACGGGTAGACCAGCATGCACCCAGGACAACACACAGGAGTGGTTCAGCAAACACAAGCACCACACATCATCCCACAGGCAATCACACAAACACCATCCAGATGCAGACATACCAACATCCACTGCCTTCACTGTGTCACCCTCCTCTTCGTCCACCTCCCTCCCAGTTGCGTCTACACTCACACCTGCATGCACTACATCCTCATCCACTACCACCATCACGCCTATCACTACACGACCCTCACTGGCAGCCACCACCCCCACATCCATGCACACTTCCCCTGTGTCCTCTCCCACTGTGTCTGTGCCCCCTCCTCCCAAAGTACACAAACACAAGCACTCAGACACCCAACAGCCATCCACCTCACAACAGCATCCAGCCCATACACCTGCACCCAAACACAGCAGACAGACACATCCTACAACCACTTCCTCTTCCTCTACTCCCAAACCTTCACCCTCTTCCCGCCCCAGTGTCCTTTAGGAGCATTTCCTCTCCACCCTTGACCTCTTCCCTACCGCTCCCGCCCTTCTCGTCGGCCCAGGGTGGTCAGAACAGAGCGAGCACCTCAGCCACCCAGTCCACGGCCACAGTAGTGTCGACAGCTATTGGAGGTGGGAGAGGATCCCGGGCACCAGGCAGCAAAACTGACAGGGTGCCTGCACCAGGTGCATCAAGGAAGGGCAAGGAGGCACCACCAGCTGCAACAGGGAAGGGCAAGGGGCCTGCACCGGCAGGCAGGAAGGACAGGAGGGCTGGTGCTGGGACTCCTTCAGAGCCCCCACCACCTACCGTGGTGGTTCAGCCGTCTGAGGCTGCAGGGGAATGGCTGGAGCCTCCCTCACTACTGCCAGCACTGCCACCAGCACTGCCACCAGCACCACCACCAGCACCACTGCCAGCAGCAGAACCCCCAGTGGGCAGCCGTCCGAGGCTGCAAGGGATGGGCTGGAGCCTCCCCCCACCACTGCCAGCAGTGCCACCAGCACCACTGCCAGCAGCAGCAGCCCCAGTGGGCAGCCGTCCGAGGCTGCAGGAGAGGGGCTGGAGCCTCCCCCCACCACTGCAAGCCCCGACACCAGCACCGCCACTGCCACCACTGAGCAGCCATCACCACCTGCGGACTGTGTGTAATCCTGCCCCCATGGGCTGTTTTGCGTCCTGGCCCCTGCAAACCATGTAGGTCTGACACCCAGGTGAGAGACCTTGCACTCCCCAAGATCTGCATCACAGGGCACAATGCCCCCTCCGGAACCAGTGGAAGAAGCCATCCACTCACCCCATCCTTCCCAAGATGAAGCACACTGGGCCAAGGCCCCCTTCAGAACCAGTGGAAGAAGCCATCCACTCACCCCATCCTTTCCGGGAGGAAGCACACTGGGCATAAGGCCCACTCCAGAACCAGTGGAAGAAGCCATCCACTCACCCCATCCTTCCCAGGATGAAGCACACTAGGCACAAGGCCCCCTCCAGAACAAGTGGAAGAAGCCAAACACTCATCCTATCCTTCCCAGGATGAAGCACACTGGGCACTATGCACCCTCCAGAACCAGTGGAAGAAGCCATTCACTCACCCCATCCTTCCCAGGATGAAGCACACTGGGCACAAGGCTTCCTCCAGAACCAGTGGAGAAGCCATCCGCTCACCCCATCCTTCCCAGGATGAAACACCCTGGGCACTATGCCCCCTCCAGAACCAGTGGAAGAAGCCATCCACTCACCCCATCCTTCCCAGGATGAAGCACACTGGGCACAATGCCCTCTCCAGAACCAGTGGAGAAGCCATCCACTAGAGAGACTGTGGCCTTGCACTCTCCAGGACCAAGCACAGGGCATGTTGCCCCCTCCAGAGCATGTGGGCAAAGCACCCACTTGAGAGACTGTGGCCTTGCACTCCCCAGGACCAAGAAGTGGGCAAACCACCCACTCGAGAGACTGTGGCCTTGCACTCCCCAGGACCAAGCAGTGGGCATGTAGCCCCCTCCAGGACCAATGGTGTTGTACCATCTTTGGGCTGAGGTGCCCGCCCATTCCCTGTCCCCCTGAGGTGCCTGTGTATTTGTGACCTGATGCCCCTGCAGTGTTCTCTCCGTGTTGTGGCAGGAGTGAGGTGGGGCCTTGGCCTATGTGATGTGGCCCTGTGGCCCATGGACATTGAGGATTGGGCAGTGTCCCTCCATTTGTAAATATGTATATACGTTTGTATTTTGATGCACTTATTCATGTTATTGTATCGTATTACACTCACTTTTTTCCAATCGTTTTGTCCTTGTATTATTTCTAAAGGGTACAGGGTGGATATGTAATGTTAGTGCATCTGGTTGTGTGTATGGTGTTGGGGGTGGAGGTGTTGCGTGTTGCATGTGTGTGTCACTCTCTTTTTCCTCCCCCTCCCTTGTGTGCTAGGCAGCAGTACTCACCGTGGTCGTCTTCACCGGCGTTGCTGTTCATAGTGCAGGAAAAGGTAGATGAGCATGGGAAATATGTGCAGCTCGGGCTCCATGGTGTCGTGGTTGTTCCCTGAGTCTCCAGAGGTGAGTCCTTTGACTTCTGTGTTCTGTTTCCGCCTTGCTTTTGATGTCATTGGTACCGCACCGGAAAAGGTGTCAGATAGGCCTGTCGTAATAGTGTAGGAGGTACATTGTCTTCCGACTGGCTGTTGGCAGTTACCACCATGGTGCTTGTTGATACCGCCATGGCGGTCGGTGTGTTAAAGTGGCTGTCTGCCTGTCTGAGCGGTTTCCGCCGTGGTCATAATTCCATTTTTGTTACTGCCGGCCTGTTGGCGGTATTACCACCGCTTTATCACCTACCGCCAGGATTGTAATGAGGGCTTTTGTGTCCATTCTTAGCTAAGTGTTTCATTAATGCAGTGGTGTCTCGTTTGTAAGCTTATTGAGTATCAGGCACCACCAACAGGTCGTCGGTGTACTGCATTAGGAGAGAATTACAGCACAGGATTAGGGCCTAAAAATTATTTTGGAGGATCTGATTAAAAATGGAGGGGCTCTCTGCATACCCTTGTGGGACTCAGCACTATGCCACAACATGGTTCTAGAACTGGAAGGCGAAGAGGTACTGGCTGTCCTCGTGCATGGGACCAGAAAAAAATGCCTGACACAAATGGATGACAGTGAACCACTCTGCCTCACATGGAATCTGAAACAAAATCACAGCTGGGTTCGGTGCCACAGGACAACAGGGAATAACAATGTTGTTGATCCTTCTCAGGTCCTTGACTGTGCAGTATTTAATACTAGGCTTCTAAAAGCCCATAATGGATGAATTACATGGACTCCCCATTATCTACTTCAAAATGTCCTGCTGTACCATTGACTCGATCACAATAGTAATTCCAGCAATTGTTTCAGGGATCAAATTGTACTGTGGGGTTCTCGGATACTCAACATTAGGCTTTACTTTTACGCAAACAGGCTCAACTCCTTTTATGAGACCAATGTTCTATCCTGAAAATCCCAGATCTGAGATCCTGTGGTAAATCCTCATATGTCCTTACAGGATACAGCTCAATCTCTAGCCTTTGACTCATCAATTTAAAGCCAACGTCCTTATCAGGGGTCTGGAACTTGACACCCTTCAGGATGCAATAGATAGTGCAATTTAACTTGCATAGCAGATCACTTCCTAATAAGCTCACAGGACTCGAATCACACACCACAAACTCGTGACTCTCCTCGAAGGCAGTGTTTAATTTGTGCTTATGGTTTCTGGTGCGGGGCACCGGCACTTATTTTTGAGCGACAGCACTTATTTTTCTGCCTCAAGCATTTACTGCGAAGAAAAGACACATATGGGAAAGACGAAGGAAGAGAAAAATGAAAAAGCATCACAAAGGGAGAAAGCAGAAAGCTACAAGAGTAAGCTGAAGTAGCAGGGAGTGGCTGTAAATGGATTAAAGAAGCCCAAGATAGCTTCAGGATTATGCTGCTTCAGTATTCCGTGTCCGCACATTTAATTGCAGCAGCCGCATGTTTAAGAGGAGGGCTTTTGGCACCAGCACATTTTTATTTACAAATTAAGCATTAAGCACTGCTCAAAGGACCCTGTTTTAACAGACACTTCTTCAGTAACGGGGTTAGTCATCTGCTTATTTGTGACTGCTACAACTTGGATTCTTTTTCTGGAGAGGGATGGGTTTGGAACCACCACTGTTCTAACAGTGAAGCGGCTAACACCAGTATCATTCAAAAATGATAGGGGGTGCTAGGCCACTCTGTTTTACCTCTAAGATTGCACCAAGTATGCAATCTTCCTCCCACTTAGGCACCGTCATTATGACTGGTCAGATGTGTAACCTTCAAAGGCATCAAACACAGGAAACTGCCAAAAGGGATTCTGATTTTGGAAGGAGTTTTGGCTTAAATTTGGGACTGGATTTGCATTAAATTGGAGACCACTCTAATTTTGTTGCAGCATTTGGGCTTGTGAAACCTGCATCACTGGAGCTTGAGACACATTGGAATTTCGAATTCTGGGCCTCTGGGGCTACTACTCTGGGGCTGTAAAAACCTTGAATCCTGACCCTCGTTCCCATTCATCATTCTGTTGGGATTAAGAAAACATTCCCACTTCCAATGGCCTACCTTGTTGCAATATTGACAAGGATTTCTTCTCTTCGAAGTTTCTACATGAATCCCAGTACTTTGGCCAATTGGAACACCACAACTTCTACCTCATTGTGGGAACTCATCTCCACCTTGCATCACAGGAACTCCCTGTTAATACACTTCTTGCATAAGACCAACATTCTCTACAAAAGGTTGACTTTGACTCCCTCTCTGTGTTGCTTTCATTTGTGCCACCATGTTAGAAATGTTTTTTTGGTTGGCTAGGGCATCCACCTAATCCAGGCAGAACCCACCCACTTTAATCAGGGAGAGGGAGCTACACACCCAAGATAACCCCTGCTCATCCCCTTGGTAGCTTGACACAAGCAGTCAGGCCTATCGCAGAGGTAATTTGTAAAGCGATTGCACAACACACACAGCACACGTGACACAATAAATACACCACAAAAGAAACATAACACCAAGTTATATAAAAAATAAACTGTATTGCATAAAACATCATTAGGCCAAACACAACATGTCAGTAATAACCTGCTACATAAACAGTTGTCAGAACATTACTCAGCTACTAGTATTCTGAAAAAGAGCCAGCAGTAATCACATAAACACATAGATTACTAGTTATCCTGAACATAAGCAGTAGTCAGGCTGTCATTGTACCAAAGATACACATATCATGGCAAACACATAATCATAAATGAAAAAACAACATCATGAATGCCCATAAAGTGAAACATCAGAAACGCTTATGGCATTATCGTAACTGCATCATCATGGCTGCACCTAAGAGGAAACATCACCCAAAAATACACATGGTGCAGTAAACGCAATATCAGGGGCCAGGACATTGACGTAAACACATCACCCAAACAAGTGTGTCAGGCCCAAAGCAAATGCACCCATGATGAAATTATTATCACCAGTCACAAGGGCATGATAAAGCATTTATCCTAGCCTATCAGGACCGGGGACCTCTGTCGAGGGTCACCCCCCCCCCGGCCTGGGTTTCCCTCTCGCCTGCGAGCCACAAAGACAGCAAGGGGGCCCGGCAGGAACGGGGACCTCTGATGAGAAGGGGGCCCTCCTGGCTCAGGACCCTGCCTTCATCTCACTGGAGCTCTATGGTCCTCCGGGGGCCGGGAGAGCCCTCCACAATCCTCTGGCGAGTGGAGCGCTCACCGAGGAACCACAGAAGCTGCCGCATGGCTACTAGCCCGGTGGTGATGCACCAAAGCAGGCACTCCCCACAGCACTCCTCACCTCGGGGGAACCATACGGAATGTGACCACTCCAGACTCTGTTCTCTGGCCCTCGCAACCTCTCCATGTCCGAGAAAAGGGGGGTGGGGCACAGCCACACAGACACGGGAGTGCTTTTGCGCACCCAGGGGGAGGACAACAAGCGCTTAATGAAAGTAGGCTGCGGTGCTCTGTAGCACTTCCCCTGCACTGCGTTTACCAGCAGGAGAATAAAAATGTAGCTTTCTCCTCACGCTTAGGGAGAAAAAACGTTCTTCTAGCACCTTAAGAAATAAAATGTCAGGGGAACAGGGGACACAGCACCCAGCCCCTGGCGACATCAAGAGGGGGCACAGGGCGGTAGGGTCCAAGCAAGCAGGCCAGCACAAAGGGTTGCACTCAGTGGCAGTTCCTCCTAGTGACCCAGCAAGTCACAGGTCAGCACAACAGAAGCAGTCCAAAGGCGGTCCCTGGTGAGGTCCTCCAGCAGCGTCCTGTGTCCAGGTCAGTCTATTAGTGTCTCTCCTACATGGGGAAAAATCCCTGTACTTATACTCATTTTTGCACCACTGTTACAAAGGGGGGAGAAGAGGTTACAGCCAGTCCTAACTGGTTGTAGGGGTGTCCCTGCTCTCCTCCAGTACAGGTTCCAGACATCATTAAACAAGCCCTTTGTGTGAGGCCAGGGCACAGTCTTTACAAATGCAAGTGTGCCCCGCCTCTCCTTCTCCCAGCCCAAGAAGATCATTCAATATGCAGTTGCACCTCTGTGACACCTCCACCCTCCCTCTGTATAGGCTGTCTGAAACGTATGCACAAAGCCCAGCTGTCACTGCCCCAGACATGGATTGGAGTCAAGCTGCAAAACACCAGAGTCATAAGCACAGAGAAATACCCACTTTCTAGAAGTGGCATTTTTATAATAGTAATAAAAATCCACCTACACCAGTAAACAGCATTTCTTACTACCATCGTAACCATACCAAATATGCCTACGCTACTCCTCATAGATCAGACGATACCACCTAGACATAAGGTAGGGCATTCCCAATGCAACCCTATGCGCAAGGCAGCACTTCCAGCAGTGAGAAACAAAATAGGCAGTTTGTCACTATCAGGCACATGTCCTGCCTTTTACATACATAGCACACTGCCCATGGGGCTAGCTAGGGTCTACATTAAGGGGGACTTACATGTAGTAAAAGGGGAGTTCTAGGCTTGGCAAGTAAATTTAGATGCCAGGACCCTGTGGCAGTAAACTGAGCACCCAGGCCCTGGGCTAGAAGGCCTGAGGCAGGTTTGAAAGGCTACTTCTGTGGGTGGCACAAGCAGTGCTGCAGGCCCACTAGTAGCATGTAATTTACAGTCCCTGAGTATAGGAATACTACTGTACAAGGGTTATGCCAATTAAGTGTAAGCCAATCATACCAAATTTAGAAGGGAGAGCACCTGCACTTTAACACTGATCAGCAGGCACTTCCCTCAATGGGAAATATGAAGTGCCCCCATCATCCCATAAAAGCGGAGGCGGCCCTTACTTCATTCTACTTCTTTTGTTCTTTCTTTTTCTTCTATCTCATTTCCCATTTATCCAACTCACTCAAATTTTGAATGCTATCAATGAATTCTTTAATTAGCATTTTCATTCCTGATGTCCTCATGCTACAAATGTCAGTCACATCAAAACACAGACAGTAACGTTTCTGCAGTCAGAATATTCAGTTTAAATCTATCTCATATGTTTGTGCTAATTGAGACAAATTACCATGAGCTCGGCCTACACATTTAGTAACGTCTTTACACATATACACAAGATCATCCTCCTGATAAGTGTCTAATTTGGAAAGATCTATGTCTCTGTGTATCATTTTATCCAATTATAACTTTCATTTAACCAGATTCATCATATTTTCCCTCATCGGGGTCTGAATTGTTTCTCTGCCTTAACCCTGAGCCTTCACCTTCTCTTGGGACCCACTGAAAAACCTAATCAGATCATCTAGTGCTTGAAAATTTGTATTATTCTGTATTCCTTCTCCAGGATTACTGTTGACCACACCTTGAGGTGAATTCTACATTGACATGTTAGGATTTTGCAATCTTGGGGTAGATTCTCCTGCAGGAGTAAGTTCTGACTTGTATTTACTGGAGTAGTAGCTATTCCAGACTTTACACAGGATACTGCACCATCCATTCCTTCAGGTTGGGCCACATTATATGGAGGTGGACACACTGATAACAACACGTCTAATATGTCATAGCTAGAATCACTATTACTATCTTCACCTAAACTCTCTGGATTTCCTGTCTTTTCAACCTTCTTTTTCCATTTCTTTTTTTTCTTTTTCTCAGGTTCTTTACTCGTCAATGCAGGGTACAATCTAGTTCACTCTATCAGATCAGTCTTCTTTCGCTTCTGTTCTGCATTCCATCTAAAAAGTTGAATAACATTAAAGAATTAAATTTTTTCAACAATAGTTTCAACAATCACAGATAGAATTTCAATTTCAACTGGGAAATCATTTGTTTCGTCCACAATTCTTGTTCAATGTTAACAGCCAATAGCAGCGCAGCACTCTATGATGTAGTCAACCAACAACAACGCTGCACCAACACACACCATCCAATCTCAGCGCAGCACATAATTATGTCTTTCTCACTCCTAACAGCAGCTCACCCCCCCTTTACAATTCTGCACAAACATTGCAATACAAGCACAATAACAATGCAAAGCAATATTTTAACAACGTTGTCTGCTGCACTACAGAATCAATAGTATTCAATCATACGAGAAATGGTCCGGAGTGACACTTTCCGGCCTACTCGGACTCACACTTGAGCGAAACTTCAACCAGTGTAGCTTCACCCCTTTCCAAAATTTTCCACCGTACCAACCACACCTTAATTTCAATAGTGTAATCGACGGCGCAACAAAACTAACAACACAAAACTTAGACAATCACAACACAGTGTATTCTAGACTGATAGCTTAGTACTACCCCAGGATCTTAGGCTAAGTGGAGCCTGATAACTACTTCAACTTCTTTACATTATGTGTTTCTCATCCACTCAACAACTTATAACATCTGTGCACCACACCACGCAAACTCAGCAAAAAACCACAAGCTAGACATAAGTATTTACAACGTACATCCATATTGATATTCACTTCTCTGCTGCTACAGCTTTATTCCACATTTCTGGAATATAACTGCTCCTCTGAATTGGAATATAGGCTTTGGGATTGGGTATGGGATTGGGTATGGGACTGGGCACAACTGAACTCTCATATGAATACAATTACTCCCTCTGTCTCAGTAACAGAACCATCCTCTGCTACCGCCTGAGAGGTACCTCAGGTGGAGGTTTGGGAGGGGGGTCCTTAAGTTTGGGTCTGGGTTTGGATGGGGGGCCATGGGTTTGGCTTTAGTAGGTGGGTCCTTAGCATTTGCCTTGGGAGGGGGGACTTTGGAGAGGGGTTGACTTCTTAGCAGGGAAAGGGACATGGGCAACACCAGGAGACACAGGGGAGGACTGGGAGGTGGAAGGGCTGGCCTTGGGGAGGGACACAATGTGCTTTGGGGTACCATGGGGTGGGGGAAGGGTAGGGAGCAGGGAAAACTCTTAAGTAAACCTTTCTTAGGGACACAAGGGCGGTCATGGGAAACAAGTTTGGGAGGAGAGGGAGTGGTCGTAAGATTTGTTCTTGTCGGTGTCTTGGGTGCAGGTGTGGGTATGTATTGAATGTGTGTGCTGGGTGTCTGTTGGGTGGATGAGTGCAGGCATTTAGGTGACTTGGGAGGAGGTGCTGGGAGATGCCATGCTGGATGAGTGACTGTATATTGGGGTGGTGTGTTCAGAAATCATACATGTGCTGCATGTGGGGGTGTTGGTGATTGTGGTGAGTGCGCATGTGGTGAACGGGATGGATGTATGCGGGTCTGTTATTGTGCTGACTGTGAGTATAATGGGACATGTGACGGGATCAAGGAGTGTTGGTGTCATGCCAGAAGGTGTGCGTGGTGTAGTGTCTGTGATGGAAGGGGCGGTGGGGAAGTCAGTGCAGGGAGTGGATGTTGTTGTGTCTGCAGGTGGGTGTTGTTTGTGTGCATGCCGGTGGTGGGTCTTGTTGTGGCTGGGTTTGTCACTGCGAACTGTGTCTGTTGATGTGGATAAATGCCTGTGTGAATGTGTGCTCTGGATGGGTATGGGGAGAGGAGCCTATGATTGGGAAGAGGTAGGTGGAGGGGAAACAGGAGACAAAGGGACACTGGCTGACTGGGGCAGGGGCAGAGGTGCCTGCTGCCAAGGAGACGCCCACCCTCCTGGGTGAGCGGGCATGGGCAATTGGGTGAGGAGCTACAGGGAGGGCTGTGCTAGTAAGGGGGGTGGTGGACAATGATGTTGCTGGGGTGGTCTCAGATGGGTCCGCTATTACCAGGGAGTGTCCATCGGAGGAGGAATCAGAAGATGATGTGATTGATCTGGTGTCCCCCCTGGCTCTCCCCTTGCCCTCCATCCCACTGGGTCCCTCAGCCTTGCTGGTATCAGCCTCCTGGGTCCTGTGGGTTGCTGGTTCCCTACTCACCTGTGCCCCTTCTCCTCTTCCAGACAATGCTGATGCACACAATGAGAGAGAGGGAGTGGGAGAGAGAGCAATAGGGGCCAAAGTGGTTAACCTACACCTCCAATTGACAGAGCTAATCAGGTACATCTGTCATCACACACATCATGGCTAGGAAATCAAATTTTCAGGGATACATTACCTACATCATGTCATTATATGGCACTACTTCCACACCTGCCTGACAACCCTCACACCTACATCAATACCAAGGACAGCACTACTAGAACCATGCCCATACTGCCAAACTATGCCCTTTTACACTGGCACAGCATGCCGTGGATGCACTACCAATACCATGAATGATTGCACATCTTACCTCACCATACCCATATCATCCATTGGATGTGCAGATTACACAATACACTGTAGTCGGCTACAGTGCAACACCTGATTAGTCCATGTCCACTGTCAAATGTCCATCACAGTGTAGTCAACTCCAAACACTGAACACACAACACACACCTGTCATTACACATGGCTGCCCACTCAGTATAGTGAGGCCATCATGGAGCAAAACTCAAATTTGGCCAAAACCGGTCAGACACCTAGACATTTCACATCAGATGTGTAATGCAATACCCAAACCACTCCCAATCTGCAACAACCTAATAGCCAAGCCAAGCTGTAAGAGTCACAGGCCATCACAAGTGCCACCAACTATACATGTCGACATGATGTAGGCAGTCAGTCAGCAATGCAGCAGAGGACAAGCCAAGACTTTGTTATGCATGCCATATACACACCTTGGAGTCACATCTGGGTTCCCCCAGGGCACTTACCACACCCAGTACCAACCCATACTTAGGAAGTACACATCCCCACAAGTATAGCCCCCAGGAATGTCAGAGATGTGCAATCATACCTCATCCAATCTGCATGTATCAGTGTCTCAGGTGGCCTACCTAGACATAGCCTACAGTCAGCACATTACCTATTTATGCCTCGTCAGCTCTCAGCCCAGTTCTCCTGTCCCATGAAGGGCAGTGCAGTGCTGGAACTGTAATTCCAGCCCCAGAATCCATCTACACTAGTTACAGGACATGATCTACAAAGTTCCAGGGATGGAAGGAGAGTTGCAGAGTCGCATATACATATTGTCCACATAGATGGGTGTGGACAGACACCCCTGAGCCACTGATGCAGCTGGCTAGAGCTAGTCATACACAACGCTTCGGGTACTGCTGACACTTGCATCCACTCTATGGCCAGGATGGAGTCACACATGTCTCCATGTCATTTGTGCATATTCACATTACAGACTTGGAGAGGTATGGAACAAGGAGATGACAATTCACTGTCAGTAGAGCATGGGGACACAACTACAACAGATACACCGCAAGGGTACCTATTGGCCATTATCAAATGTTGATGCACATGTGGCATTGACTTCAGTGCCACTTCGGTAGCACTTAGGCACCCACTCCCAATCATGGCCAGCCAGGCGAGTCCAAGATACAGTCAGTACTCACCCCCTTGTGGCTGCTGTGCTGCCCTCAAACGCCCATCCACCTCAGGGTAGACCACCACCAAAACGCGAGCCATAAGGGGGGGTCAGGCTCCAACAAGCACCCCTCCCTCGTTGGGCGGACATCCCCAGCTGGGCCTCTGCGGTCTTCCGGGACCAGCATCTCAGGTCCTCCCACCGCTTCCAACAATTGGGTGCTCCGCTGGATATGTACCCCCAGGGTCTGCACTTGTTTGGCAATGGCATGCCAAATCCACTTCTTTTGATGGGCGTTGACCTACATAGGTGACACAGACAGAAGGCAAACGTTATGTAGACTGGCACATTACCAACAGCAATGGACCTTAAACATCAGACCCACCACATGCCCACACATACCCACCCTCACGGTCCACACACCTAAACTCCATGCCCCCCACATGCATGGACTTTATGACCGGCACACGTACGCCATTCACCCTCACACACACCCCTATCACACATGGGTTTGCCATTAGGCTCACCTGCTCCTCTGGTGCCCCATAGAGCTGTTCATACAGGGGTAGGACCTCATCCCCCATTGTCACATTGGCTGCAGATGTGGCTGCATATATGTTGGTAGCAATCAGATCTCTCAAGATACAGATACAAGAACACATACGTGCTATACAAAATAGGGATGATAGGTACCCTATGACCACACATATGATACAACAACATGCTGGTATGGTTGATGTTTGGTTTCACAGGATAGATCATGTTCCCCACAATGTGGTGAACATGTGTGTGAATAGGAATATACAATTGATGTTGTAGATCTACATTGGTTTTCAGAAAAACAGGATTGTTTCTGTTTTTGGAAATAAACATTCAACGGGAAATGCACTTATGATTGTAATGTGGGCACCCTATGGAGCAGGAGGTTTCGACAATCTTCGCTTGGTTTCTTTTGGAAGAATCTATAGATGGTTCGAATCCGGTTTGTGACCTTTGGCGATGTGGGAAACATTTTAAGCTAAGTAGCGTGTATATTTAACATTAGAGAGATGTTTTTGTTGCTACATAACGTAAGATGTGACATTAGAGAGTTGAATTTGTATCTACACGAGGTAAGATGTGACAGTAAAGAGGTGATTTTGTAGCTACACGAAACAAGAACTGAATAAGAATATTCAATGGATTTTTGCAGACCTACTTCTGTTTTTAGAATAATAGGATTATTTCTGTTTCTGGAAATATTTACAAAATGCTCGACTTCTAGTGCCAAGGGCATTTCACTCTACCTGATTCCCTTTTGCAGATTTTATAGATAGTTCTGCTTGTGACTGTATGTGTTGAATCGAAGCAGGCAGTGCATGCATTTGACATTAGTGAGATAATTTTATTGTTAAGTGAAGATGTAAAACATAATAGGATTGTTTTTGTTTTGGAAATAAATACTAAGGCCCTCATTACAACCCTGGTGGTAAATGCCGTCTACCGCTGTGCTGACGGCTGCCAAAATACCGTGACCGCAGCGGTATTCCGCTACGGGTATTATGACCCACACAGAGAAATCCACCACTATACAGCCACCCACACAAGTCCGCCAGACCAAAGGTCAGTGATAAATTGGCGGTACCAAAACCCACACCGTTACTCCAACAGGAATACGCCCACAGTATCAGGACCCACGAATCACAAAGCGGTCTTTCAACCGTGGTAAACCATTGGCGGTACACACCGCTGTGCTCAAAATACACACACTGTAACAAAACTACACCACATTGGACTACTCAAACTACACACACCTGACACACCGCACTCACACACCCACACCACTATAAAACACACACCCACATTACCCACAACCCTTTCTATGAAAAAAAGAATTGCCAACAGAGAGAGACACAAGCCAGAAGCACCCACTCAATCTGAGCCACCTCACACCATCATCCATACACTATCCACCCACCTCACACCACAGACCCCAACACATCACCCCACACACCCTCACACATAGCACTCACACCACATCCATGGCAGCCCAAAGACACCCCAGGTTTTTAGAGGAGGAGCTAAGGGTCATGGTGGAGGAAATCATCCGGTTAGAGCCACAGCTATTCGGATCACAGGTGCAGCAGACATCCATTGCAAGGAAGATGAAGCTATAGCGGAGAATTGTAGATAGGGTCAACGCCGTGGGACAGCACCCCATAACAAGGGATGACATAAGGCAGAGGTGGAAAGACCTATGGGGAAAGGTGCATTCCGTGGTTACAAGATACCAGGTAGCCATACAGAGGACTGGCGGTAGACCCCCACCTCCTCCCCCACAGCTAACAACATGGGAGGCGCAAGTCTTGGCGATCATGCATTTTGAGGGCCTCGCAGGAGTAGCAGGAAGACTGGACTCTGGTAAGTCAAATCTTTACTACTATCACCCCCCCAACCTGCATGCCATCACATGCCCCCACCTTCACTCCCATCACTCCACCACCTCACATATACCCCACTATCACAACCCACCCATCCCAAACCAAGCTCTGCATGCCACAACAATCCATGGACCCCCATCACAGACCTGCATGGACACCCACCACCACCGAATGCCCATTAGAGAGAATCACCTAGCCCTAAAAATCACCACGCACACAAGGCAAAGCTGACAGGGCAATCACAACCATACAGGGAAACACACCGATGCACAAGATGGCACACACATATGCAATAACACTGCATTTGTATCCGCACAGGACCTCTACTCACCGAAAGGAGTTGCCAACAACATCCAGTCCCCCCCCCAGAAGATGCCCACAGTGATGACAGCAGCTCTGCACGCCTGGATCATGATGACCAACCTGGCCCATCAGGGACCTCTGGACAGTTGGTAGCCCTGCCACAGTCCCAACCCACCACAGAACCTCCCCCCTCAGGAAACACCACCACAGAACCCACCCAGCGGGCCCATGCCACTGTCCCCAGGACACGTCAATCAGCAGTGTGTCCACCACTACAGGTAACCCAGGCAACCCCACAAACCCAGGACGATGAGGGACAAGGGGTCAGTGGCAATGGGCACACGGTTCAGGGGACAGAGGCACAGGACAACAGGGAAGCTGGGAGGACTGCTGTGTGACAGGAGGCGGACAGGCTCAGGGAACCCACTCTCCAGGGGGCACTCACCAACATCCTGGGAGCATACCACCATTCCCAGGAGATGATGGGCCAGATACTGGCCAAGTTGCAGGAGACCCAGCAGCTACAGAAGGGACAGAACCTGGGGATCAGGGAGGACCTCAAACACATCTACACCACCCTGGTCACCATTGCAGGGATGCTGGCTGACATGGCCAGTACCATGAGGGAGGCAGTGGCACACCAACGGCCCCTGACACTAGTCACACCGAAGAACAGCCCTCCACCTCTGCCGGCGCTAATGGACAGGAGGCCCACCACAGGACCAACAGGCCACCAGCACCCCAACCCCTGCAGAAGGGGAACCACCCCGCAAATGGTCCCTGCGATCCAGGCAGAAGCCAGAGAACATTGTCAAGACCCCTGCCAGGAAATAAGACTCTCCTGATTGTCACCCTTCTGTCCAACTCTGTCACCCTGTCCACCTTGAACTGCCCTTGTTCCCCTTCCTATGCCCCATTGGACAATGCACCTGTGATACCAAGAAACTGGACTCTAACTGGATATTCCTCCACCATCTCCCCAGCCCATTGCACATCCCCCTCTACTTATGAGCACTGAAATAAACACCCTTGGAACAAATATGAATCTGGAGTCTGTCAAATGATTCAAATATGTATTAGTACAACATTAAGAAAGCATTGTAAGTCATATGTACAGTTAGATTTACATTGGAATGACCTTTACTGGGCAGCAGTAAACATACCAGGAGCCAGAGTGGGCCACAGAGATCTGAAAATAGAGATGCCAAAGGGTACAGTAAGTGGCCATAGACATAGAAAAATCAGGCTGTCATGTACAATGTCCAACAGAAAACTGAAAAGTTGAGTGAAGTTACAGTATCTTACCTGTATGTCACTCGAAGTACTGCTGTATAATATTACTTCTGTTGTCTACATCTTCTTCCTCTGACTCCTCTTCCTCACTGTCCACAGGCTCCACCGCTGCCACAAGACCATCTCCAGGCTCATCCTCCTGCAGAAAAGGCACCTGGTGTCTCAAGGCCAGGTTGTGCAACATGCAACGATGATCTAGCACACCTTCTTGGGTGAGTAGTACAGGGATCCACCTGTCAGATGGAGGCACCAGAACATGGCCTTCAGGAGGCCAAAGATTCTTTCAATTATCCTCCTTGTTCGCCTTGTCCTGGCATTTCTCACTGGGGTCAGTAGCCATGAGAGGTTGGGGTAACCAGAGTCACCTGAAAACATCGAGGGACAACTGTTAGACACACATTAACCCTTATGGACAATCCCATACCCAGACACCAACTTATACTGGGTGGGGACCTTGGGTTCACCTATTAGCCACACCTGGTGCCTCTGGAGTTGGCCCATCACATATGGGATGCTGCTATTCCTCAAGATAAAGATGTCTGCACAGAGCCAGGATACTTGGCATTCACATGGGAGATGTACTGGTCCGCCAAACACACCATCTGCACATTCAGAGAGTGATAGCTTTTTCTATTCCTGAACACTTGTTCATTTCTCCAGGGGGGGGGACAAATGCTACATGTGTACCATCAATGGCACCAATGATGTTGGGGATATGTCCCAGGGCATAAAAGTCAGCTTTCACTGTGGCCAAATCCTCCACTTGGGGGAATACGATGTAGCTGCGCATGTGTTTCAGCAGGGCTGACAACACTCTGGTCAACACGTTGGAGTGCATTGGCTGAGACATCCCTGATGCCATGGCCACTGTTGTTTGGAAGGAACCACTTGCCAGGAAATGGAGCATGGACAGGACCTGTACTAGAGGGGGGATACCTGTGGGCTGCTGGATAGCTGACATCAGGTCTGGCTCCAATTGGGCACACAGTTCTTGGATTGTGGCCCGATCAAGTCTGTAGGTTAGGATAAGGTGTCTGTCCTCTATTGTCGCAAGGTCCACCAGAGGTCTGTACACTGGAGGATGTCACCATCTCATATTCATCCTCAGCGGTTGAAGCCTATGGAGGAAAACAGTGAGCAGAGGGTCATATTCACACATCAATTGAAATAATGATGGATCTTTTCCTTTACAGAACCAGTATGTGAATCCGAGAGTCAGTTGCTGTGCCAATGTCTGCTGTGACGCAGTTAGGTGCAATGCCCTGTGCCCCCCTGAAATGGCAGCTGCCTGACCTCTGAGGAGGGACAAGTGGAAATTAGATAATTCCGCTGGTGTTGTGTGCCGTTGCAGTAGGCGGTCGCCAACCACGGCGCAACCTTGCATTGATAATCATTGGGCCCTGTGGGTTCCAGGAGCCAATGGTGATGTATGCCGGCGGTGACGGTACGCACCGCCGCGGACCTGACCGTCATTTTCTATCTATTCACTCGCTTGCTATCTGACCTTCAACAGGAGAGGACCTACACTGCAAGTGCTGCTGTGACCTGTGTCTGGAAGCGACAATGGCTCAAGTGTCTGGGGAAAGGGCCCCTGCCTTCACTGCGGAGATGTTGGAGAAACTGGTGGATGGGGTCCTACCCCAGTACACGTTACTCTACGGTCCTCCAGACAAACAGGGGAGTACACTGTGAGCATGATGCATGGGCCATGAATGTATGTATTGCTGTGTGTGTGAGCCACATGTTGGGGAGCTGAGGCGTCCTGGCCAGAGTGCTGCATGTATGGTGGTCAATGTAAGTGCGTCAGGGAATGGGAGGGATCTGGTGGGCCATGGGTGTGACGGTCCGGGCGGTTAACTAATTCACTTTTCTGCTGTCTTTTCCATGCAGGTCAGCGCCCATCAGAAAAAGGGTATTTGGCGTGCCACCGCCAATGAGGTGCGGACCCAGGGGGTCTTTGACAGATGGAGCACCCACTGCTGCAAACAGTGGGAGGACCTGCACGACTGGGCAAGGAAGACGGTGGAGGCCCAGCTGGGGCTGGCCTACCAACGAGGAAGGGGTGCCCGTCGTACCCTGACCCCTGATGTTCCGCATCCTGGCGGTGGCCTATCCAGAGTTGGATGGGCGCTTGAGGGCATCACAGAAGCCACAAGGGGGTGAGTACAAATACAGATTCATTATTTCTTGTTTTGTCACCCTGTCCTTGTGTGCATTAGCATCATCTGGCGGAGAAGCAGAGGCACTGGCGATGGAGGGAGCTGCATCCCACATGGGCCTGGAGGCCGAATCCACCGACGGTGAGGGCACCAGTGGGACGGAGGGCGAGGGGAGCACCACGACGGGGACAGGAGGGGACACTACAGACAGCGACTCCTCCTCCGATGGAAGCTCCCTGGCAATGGCGGACACCTCTGTGCCCACCCCAACAGCAGGTACAGCCGCCACCCTCACTACCAGCACCAGCAGCCCCTCACCGTGTTTCCTGTGCCCGCTCAACCAGGAGGGTGGGCATCTCCTTCGGCCCAGGCACCCCAGGCCCTGCCACAGTCAGCCCTGCTGCCCTTAGTGAGGAGGCTATTGACCTCCTAAGATCTCTCACTGATGGGCAGTCAACCATTCTGAATGCCACCCAGGGTGTCAAGAGGCATTTGCAACAAACAAATGTATACCTGGAGGGCATTCACTCTGGCGTGGCGGCCCAACAGAGAACATTTTAGGCTCTGGCCTCCGCACTGATGGCAGCCATTGTCCCTGTCTCTAGCCTCCCCCTTCCAACTTCCTCTACCCAGTCTATCTCAAGCACACCTTCAGGCCAGCATTCACCCAAATCAACACACAGAAGTGGCTCAGGCAAACACAAGCACCACACTTCATCTCACAGGCACTCACACAAGCACCATTCCCCCATGCAGACACACCAACATCCAGTGCCTCCACTGTGTCCCCCTCCTCCTCATCATCCACCTCCTTCCCAGTAGTGTCTCCACTCACACCTGCATGCACTACCTCCTCATCCACTACCTCCATCACTAGCACGCCCATCACTACTCACCCCTCCCTGGCAGTCACCACCCCCACATCCATGCACACGTCCCCTGTGCCCTCTCCCACTGTGTCTGTGACCCCTCCTCCCAAAGTACACAAACCAAGTACCCACCCACCCAACAGCCATCCACCTCAGAACAGCATCCAGCCCATGCACCTGCACCCAAACTCAGCAGACAGACACCTCCTACAACCACTCCCTCTTCCTCCACTCCCAAACCTTCTCCCTCTTCCTGCCGCCGTGTACCTAAGAAGCTTTTCCTGGCAAACACTGACCTCTTCCCTACCCGTCCCCCACACCCTGTCCTTTCGCTCGGGCCAGGGTGGCCAAAACCCAGCCCAGCACCTCAGCCACCAAGTCAACATCCGCTGTGGTCCTTGCAGCTGTCAGAGGCTCAAACGGGGCACCCGTCAGGCCAGCCAGTGTGCCACCCACCCCTGCAAAGGCCAAAACCATTCCACCTCCTGGAAAGGTGAAGAAAGGGACAGCATCCAGCAAGGGGAAGGAGCCACAACCACCCAGTAAGCCCACCTCTAAGACTCCAGCTGCCAGACCCAAGGTGACACCACCATCTGCCAAGGTGAGGAAGGGGCACAAAACACCAGGCAAGGCACTTCAGCAGTCCCAGGCTGCAGGTGAAGGCCTGGTGTCTACCAGCACAACCGCCAACACTGCCACCAGCACGGCCACTAGCACTACCGCAAGCACTGCCACCTGCACCGCCACCTTCACCGCTGCTAGCACCACCACTGTCAGCAGCAGCAGCCCCAGTGGGCAGCCGTCCGGGGCTGCAGGAGAGGGTCTGGAGCCTCCCTCCACCACTGGCAGCACCGGCACCTGCACCACGGCCAGCACCGCCGCTAGCACCGTCGCAGGCACTGCTGGAAGCACCGCCACCTGCACCGCTGACAGGAGTACAGGAGTGACCCCTTACGTGCCTTAAAGCCAGGCACCACTCTACACGCCGAGCAGCTCCATCAGCCTGCCCCCGTGTCCCCGACCCCACCCTCCCTGCTGCCGCGAGTTCAAGGTCCTCCCCCACCCAAGGCACCCGTCTGCGCCTCATCCCTGGTGTCTAGTGGTTGCCGTAAGTATTGTGTGTGTGTCCTGTAATCTGTCATAGTGCTTTTTGTGCCGTTTTTCTGTGCCTTTTTCTGGTTTTGCTATACTTTGCTTTGTGCCTTCCCTCTTTTGTCTCTGTTTATTGCCTTTTTCGGTTTATTGCCTTTTTTTTGCCATTTATTGCCTTTTTCTGTTTTTTGCCTGTTTATTGCCTTTTTCTGTTCCGACCTCTCCTTCTCCCCGGTCCTGCCGCTGCGTCTCCTGCGGCCCACCCCCCTTGCGCCCCCATTTGCCACCGCCTCCCGCCTCCCAGCTTCTCTTCCGTCCCACCTCCCCTTCTTAACGGCGGCCACTGCGTGGTGCTGAGAGTGACCCATGACTTGCCTTAAGGCCAGGCACCACTCTACACGGCGAGCAGCTCCACCAGCCTGCCCCCGTGTCCCCGACCCTACCCTCGCTGCTGCCGCGAGTTCGAGGCCCTCCACCACCCGCAGGCACCTGCCTGCACCTCATCCCTGGTGTCTAGTGGTTGCTGTAAGTATTGCGTGTGTCCTGTAATCTGTCTTAGTGCTTTTTGTGTCTTTTTTCTGTTCCTTTGTCTGGTTTTGTTATACTCTGTCTTGTACCTTCCCTGTTTTGTCTCTGTTTATTGCCTTTTTCTGTTTTTTGCCTGTTTATTGCCTTTTTCTATTGCCTTTTTCTGTTCCAACATCTCCTTCTCCCCGATCCCGCCGCTGCGTCTGCTGCGGCCCTGCCCCCCTCGCGCCCCCATTTGCCACCGCCTCCTACCTCCCACCTGCTCCTCCCTCCCACCTCCCCTTCTTAATGGTGCCCGCTGCGAGTGACCCCTGACCTACCTTAAAGCCAGGCACCACTCTACACGCCGAGCAGCTCCACCAGCCTGCCCCCTTGTCCCTGACCCCACCCTCGCTGCTGCCGCGAGTTCGAGGCCCTCCACCACCCGCAGGCACTTGCCTGCGCCTCATCCCTGATGTCTAGTGGTTGCCGTAAGTATTGTGTGTGTGTCCTGTAATCTGTTTTAGTGCTTTTTGTGCCATCTTTTTGTGCCTTTTTCTGGTTTTGTTATACTCTGTCTTGTGCCTTCCCTGTTTTGTCTCTGTTTATTGCCTTTTTCGGTTTTTTGCCTTTTTTTGCTGTTTATTGCCTCTTTCTGTTTTTTGCCGGTTTATTGCCTTTTTATATTCTGACCTCTCCTTCTCCCCGGTCCCACTGCTGCGTCCCCTGCATCCCCACCCCCCTCGTGCCCCCATTTGGCATCGCCTCCCGCCTCCCAGCTGCTCCTCCCTCCCACCTCCCATTCTTAATGGCAGCCGCTGCGCAGCGCTGAGAGTGACCCATGACCTGCCTTAAGGCCAGGCACCACTCTACACGTCAAGCAGCTCCACCAAAGGTAAGCCTGTCTGCGCCCGTCCGCACCTGGACCATGCCCAGCACCAGTCCCCCTGCCCCTCGCACCTCCCACACCGCCAGGCACCGCTGCACCGCAACAGAACTCCTCACGTTCAACCCCGGCCACCCCACCGCCTGTGTCCAGACCTCCCCTAGGCACACCCACGGACCTTTCTGATGCTGTACGTGCCACTTCACCTGCACTCAAGCCACCAAGCACCACAACAACGCCGCCCACCTCAACCACCTCCGCTGCATTATCCTCAACACCCGCTCCGTCCACAAGCACGCCATCGAACTCTGGGACCTGCTCACATCAACCTCCCCAGACATTGCCTTCCTCACCGAAACCTGGATTAACCCCTCATCAGAACCCGACATCGCCATAGCCATCCCTGAGGGCTACAAAATCACCCAAAGAGACCGCACCAACAAACCAGGAGGAGGAATCACCATAGTTCACAGAAGCTCCATCAGGATCTCAACCGACACCCACGACGTCCTAGATGCCGCGGAACATCTGCACTTCCAGATATGCGTCAACGCCAACACCACCCTGAGATGAACTCTCATCTACAGACCCCCGGGCCCCTGCCCACTATTCTGTAAAGCCATCGCCGACACTATCAACACCCATGTCCTCGCCACCACGGACTACATGCTCCTGTGTGACCTGAATTTCCACCTGAAGAACAGCGACAGCAACTCCTCAGCCCTACTGGACAACCTTAACAACCTCGGCCTCAAGCAACTGGTCACCTCGCCCACCCACTCAGCCGGTCACACACTCAACGCCATCTTCTCCTCCCGCAGCCATGTCACCTTCATTCACACCACCGAACTCCATTGGACCGACCACCGTAGTGTAATTTTTCCTTCCAGAAACCCACCATGCACCAGCATCGTATCCCTCACCGCAAGCGGAGCAAGATCTCCAAGGACCAATTGATCGCCAACCTTGCCCACACCCTACCACTCAAAACCAACAACCCCAACACCGCCAACGTCAACCTCAAGCGATGGCTCGACGACTGCGCCAACGCCCTCGCTCCACTCAGGAAAACCACCAACACCCGCGCCAACAAAAAAGCTCCCTTGTTCACCGCAGACCTTCAGGCCTCCAAACAGGAATGCCGGAAAGCCGAGAAGATCTGGCACCTAGAACAAACAGAAAGCAACCACGCCGCCCTCAAATCCACCTTCCACAAACATCACCATCTCATCCGGACCACCAAAGATCTTTCTGCAAAGAACAAATTGACAACAACGCACACAACAGCAAGGAGCTCTTCAGCATCATCAAGGAGCTCACCAACCCCAAGTCCTGCCCTGCCGACACCCTCCGCTCTCAAGACCTCTGCAACTCCCTCGCCACCTTGTTTCACCGCAAGATCACAGACATCCATGGAAGCATCCTGAGTGCCTGAACCCCCACCAACGACGAGGAAACCACCAAAACCCAGAGCATCATCCACTCCGGCTCTCCCGCTGACCCCTGCCCTCACTACGTCTTCAATAAAGTCAGCCAAATCATCACTCCCCAGCTCCGGACCATCATCAACAGTTCCTTCGAGACCATCATCTTCCTGGAGAGCTGGAAACACGCCAAAGTCAACGCCCTGCTCAAAAAGCCTACCCCGAAGACCTCAAAAACTACCGGCCCATCTCCTTACTCCCCTTCCCTGCGAAGGTCATCGAGAAGATAGTCAACAACCAACTATCCCGCTTCTTGGAGGACAACAGTCTACTTGACATCTCCCAGTCTGGCTTCCGCAAGAACCACAGCACCAAGACCGCCCTTATCGCTTGCACCAACGACATCAGGAGCAGGCTCGACAAAGATGAAACCGTTGCCCTCATCCTCCTAGACCTTTCCGCACCCTTCGACACCGTCTGTCACCACACCCTTCGCACACGCCTCTATGACGCCGGAATCCACCACAGAGCCCTGGAATGTCTCACATCCTTCCTCTCTGGAAGAACCCAAAGAGTCTGCCTTCCCCGTTCCTGTCTAAAGCCACCAAGACCATCTGCGGAGACCCCCAGGGATCCTCACTCAGCCCCACCCTCTTCAATGCTTCTGCAGGCAGGTCGCTCCCCGCTCTGCATCCGCGCCACCTCTACTCAGTGTCTTTTTTCCTCCTTTTTCCCTGCTGCTGCGTCCCCTGCGGCCCCTCCCGCCTCCCCCTCCTCCTCACCGTCTCTTTTTCCTTGTTTTCCCCACCGCTGCGTCCCCTGCGGCCCCTCCGCCTTCCCCCTCCTCCTCACCATCTCTTTTTCCTTGTTTTCCCACCGCTGCATCCCCTGCGGCCCCTCCCGCCTCCCCCTCCTCCTCACCGTCTCTTTTTCCTTGTTTGCCCCGCCGCTGCGTCCCCTGCGGCCCGTCCCGCCTCCCCCCTCCTCCTCACCATCTCTTTTTCCTTGTTTTCCCCACCGCTGCATTCGCTGCGGCCCCTCCCGCCTCCCCCTCCTCCTCACCGTCTCTTTTTCCTTGTTTTCCCGCCGCTGCGTCCCCTGCAACCCCTCCTCCTCACCGTCTCTTTTTCCTTGTTTTCCCCGCCGCTGTGGCCCCTGCGGTCCCTCCCGCCTCCCCCCTCCTCCTCACCGTCTCTTTTTCCTTGTTTTCCCACCGCTGTGTCCCCTGCGGCCCCTCCTGCCTCCCCCCTCCTCCTCACCGTCTCTTTTTCCTTGTTTTCCCCACCGCTGCGTCCCCTGCGCCCCCTCCCACCTCCTCCTCACCGTCTCTTTTTCCTCTTTTTCCTTGTTTTCCCCGCCGCTGCATCCCCTGCGGCCCGTCCCCCCCTCCCCCTCCTCCTCACCGTCTCTTTTTCCTTGTTTTCCCAACCCCTGCATCCCCTGCGGCCCCTCCCGCCTCCCCCTCCTCCTCACTGTCTCTTTTTCCTTGTTTTCCCCGCCGCGGCATCCCCTGCAACCCCTCCCACCTCCCCCCTCCTCCTCACCGTCTCTTTTTCCTTGTTTTCCCCACCGCTGTGTCCCCTGCGGCCGCTCCCGCCTCCCCCCTCCTCCTCACCATCTCTTTTTCCTTATTTTCCCCGCTGCTGCGTCCCCTGCGGCCCCTCCCGCCTCCCCCCTCCTCCTCACCATCTCTTTTTCCTCTTTTTCCTTGTTTTCCCCGCCGCTGCGTCCCCTGCAGCTCCTCCCGCCTCTCCCCTCCTCCTCACTGTCTCTTCTTCCTTGTTTTCCTGCCGCTGTGTCCCCTGCGGCCCCTCCCACCTCCCCCCTCCTCCTCACTGTCTCTTTTTCCTTGTTTTCCCCGCCGCTGCGTTCCCTGCGGCCCCTCCCGCCTCCCCCTCCTCCTCACCGTCTCTTTTTTCTCTTTTTCCTCTTTTTCATTGTTTTCCCAGCCACTGCGTCCCCTGCGTCCCCACCCCCCCAGCCCTCTCATTCGTCAAGCCCTCCCTCCTCCCAGCTGCCACTCCCACCCTCCCCTCCTCTTAGGACAGCCACGGCGCGGTAACAGGGAGCAACCTTTGACCCTGCTTCTGCAGGCAGGTCGCTCGCCGCTCCGACATCCACGCCACCTCCACTCCGTATCTTTTTTCCTCCTTTTTCCCCGCTGCTGCGTCCCCTGCGGCCCCTCCCCCCTCCTCCTCACTGTCTCTTCTTCCTTGTTTTCCCCGCCGCTGCGTCCCCTGTGCCCCCTCCCACCTCCTCCTCACCGTCTCTTTTTCCTCTTTTTCCTTGTTTTCCCTGCCGCTGCATCCCCTGCGGCCCGTCCCCCCCTCCTCCTCACCGTCTCTTTTTCCTTGTTTTCCCCGCCGCTGCATCCCCTGCGGCCCCTCCCGCCTCCCCCTCCTCCTCACTGTCTCTTTTTCCTTGTTTTCCCCGCTGCGGCATCCACTGCAACCCCTCCCCCCTCCCCCCTCCTCCTCACTGTCTCTTTTTCCTTCTTTTCCCCACCGCTGCGTCCCCTGCGGCCGCTCCCGCCTCCCCCCTCCACCTCACCATCTCTTTTTCCTTATTTTCCCCGCTGCTGCGTCCCCTGCGGCACCTTCCGCCTCCCCCCTCCTCCTCACCATCTCTTTTTCCTTGTTTTCCCCGCCGCTGCGTCCCCTGCAGCCCCTCCCGCCTCTCCCCTCCTCCTCACTGTCTCGTCTTCCTTGTTTTCCTGCCGCTGTGTCCCCTGCGGCCCCTCCCGCCTCCCCCCTCCTCCTCACTGTGTCTTTTTCCTTGTTTTCCCCGCCGCTGAGTCCCCTGCGGCCCCTCCCGCCTCCCCCTCCTCCTCACCATCTCTTTTTTCTCTTTTTCCTCTTTTACCTTGTTTTCCCAGCCGCTGCGTCCCCTGCGTCCCCACCCCCCAGCCCTCTCATTCGTCAAGCCCTCCCTCCTCCCAGCTGCCACTCCCACCCTCCCCTCCTCTTAGGACAGCCACGGCGCGGTAACAGGGAGCAACCTTTGACCCTGCTTCTGCAGGCAGATCGCTCCCCGCTCCGACATCCACGCCACCTCCACTCCATATCTTTTTTCCTCCTTTTTCCCCGCTGCTGCGTCCCCTGCGGCCCCTCCCGCCTCCCCCCTCCTCCTCACGTCTCTTTTTCCTTGTTTTCCCACCGCTGTGTCCCCTGCGGCCCCTCCTGCCTCCCCCCTCCTCCTCACCATCTCTTTTTCCTTGTTTTCCCCGCCCCTGCGGCCCCTGCGGCCCCTCCCGCCTCTCCCCTCCTCCTCACCATCTCTTATTCCTCTTTTTCCTTGTTTTCCCTGCCGCTGTGTCCCCTACGGCCCCACACTTCTAGCCCTCTCCTTCGTCAAGCCCTCCCTCCTCCCAGCTGCCACTCCCACCCTCCCCTCCTCTTATGGCAGCCGCGGCACGGCCGCACCGCTGGCGCGCCTGTCTGCACCCGTCCGCGCCAAGACCACGCCCAGCGCCAGTCCCCCTGGCCCTCTCAGACACACCTACTCCCCCTCACCCTCCACTCTCTCAACCCAGGCCCCCACCCCACATGCACCCCATCTAGTCCCACACACACTCATGGCCCTTTCACCTGCCACACCTGTCACTTCTCCTGCTCCTCATCCCTCACACCACACACCAACCATAGCGACCCCACCTTCAACAAACACAACACCCCCAACGCAAGACTCACCCGCCCTGCCCCCACCAACCAACCCCACCGCACACCAGCCTACAACCAGAACACACCCCGCAACAACACCCTCACGCACCACACCAACGCCACCCACCACAACCACCTCAACTGCCTGCTCCTCAACATCCGCTCCCTTCACAAACATGCCATAGAACTCTGGGACCTCATCACATCAACCTCACCTGACATCGCCTTCCTCACGGAAACCTGGACCAACCCCTCCTCAGAACCCGACATAGCCATCGCCACCCCCAAGGGATACAAACTCCAAAGCAAAGACTGCCTCAACAGGCCAGGCAGTGGCATTGCCATCCTACACAGAGAAACCATCAAAGTCACCACCAGCTCCCAAGACACTATTGACAACACTGAACACATGCACTTCCTAATCCACATTAACAACAACTCCACCCTCAGAGGTACACTAATCTACAGACCACCAGGACCACGCCCCGCCTTCTGCGACACCATCGCCGACAGCATCCGCTCGCACTCGCACGCCCTCACCTCCACAGACTACATCATCCTCGGTGATTTCAACTTTCACTTAGAAAACCTACAAGACCACAACACTGCCTCCCTCATAGACAACCTCACCGACCTCGGACTCCAACAACTGGTCACCGCACCCACCCACTAAGCAGGACACACACTCGACGCAATTTTTACCGCAAGCCAACACATAGCCTATACCCACACCACCGAACTCCTCTGGACTGACCACCACTGCATCCACTTCTCCTTCACCAAACCCTCCACACACTACCATCAACACACCACACCCTACTGCATGTGGGACAAGACCCCCACAGAACGACTAAACTCCCAACTGGCCCATAACCCCCCCCCCCCCCCCACGGGGAACATCCTTTTTTACGACTTTTTTTTTCCAAAAGTCGTGGTTAACGAAAGCTAACAACGCTTTTTTTAACCACGACTCCGTTTTTTTGTGCCTTAACTACGTATGTTCTGAACAACAAACATGCGTGGTTAAGGTACAAAGAAGTGAGTTGGCGAAGGTAAGTGGTGGGTTTAGGTTTTGGGGAGGGGGTGGGGGGTCAGGGGGTTTTAGGTTTTGGAGTGGGGTTGGGGGTGGGGCATTTTTGGTTTTGGGGATTGGGTGGGGGGTCAGGGGGTTTTAGGTTTTAGGGTGGGGTTGGGGGGGTGGGGCATTTTTGGTTTTGGGGAGTGGGTGGGGGGTCAGGGGGTTTTAGGGTGGGGTTGGGGGGTGGGGCGGTTTTGGTTTTGGGGAGTGGGTGAGGGGTCAGGGGGTTTTAGGTTTTGGGGTGGGGTTGGGGGGGTGGGGCGTTTTTGGTTTTGGGGAGTGGGTGGGGGTCAGGGGGTTTTAGGTTTTGGGGTGGGGTTGGGGGGTGGGGCGTTTTTGGTTTTGGGGAGTGGGTGGGGGGTCAGAGGGTTTTAGGTTTTGGGGTGGGGTTGGGGGGGGTGGGGTGAGGGATGTAGGGTGAATGGTGCCTATTGCTAATGATTTTATCAGGAATGCCTTTACAACGAAATATCGTTGTTAAGGCATTCGTGGTAAAATCATTAGTAGTAGCAACGAGGTCGGTGTTCCGACCTCTTTGTTAAGGCAGTAGTTGTTTTTGAAGTCGTTGTTTCGTCGTACAGTCCCCCCCACGCCAACGACCCCAACACAGGAGCACACAACCTCTCCAAATGGATCACTACCTGCGCAGACACACTAGCCTCCCTCAGAAAACACATCGCCACTCGCAACATCAAGAACGCCCCATGGTTCACCCCTGAACTCCAAGACTCCAAGAGCAAATGACGCCAATCTGAGAAAATATGGCGACTAGAACCTTCCACAACCAACTTCTCCAACCTCAAAACCACCATTCGCACCCATCACCAACTCATATGCACCGCCAAAAGAGATTACTACAAGACACGCCTTGACAACAACTCTCAAAACAGCAAAGAACTCTTCACCATCATCAATGAACTTGCCAAACTCAAAGCCAGCAACATAGACCCCACACACACACAGCCCCTATATGACGCCCTTTCCAACCACTTCCTCCACAAAATCCTGGACATCCACAACAGCTTCATATCACACACACCCACCACACACACCCCTCACTCACCCAACCCAACCCCCACTCATGATCCCCCCACCACACTCTCCACCTGGACCCCCACCAAACACGAAGAAACCGAAAAAAACATAAACTCCATCCACTCCGGTTCCCCCTCCGACCCCTGCCCACATCGCATCTACAACAAAGCTAGCCCAACCATCGCCCCCATACTCTACAACATAATCAGCTCCTCTTTCGACTCCGCCACCTACCCAGACCCCTGGAAGCACGCGGAAATCACCGCTCTCCTAAAAAAAAAACAAGCCAACCCGGAGATCTTCTCCAACTACCGCCCCATCTCCCTCCTCCCTTTCCCTGCCAAGGTTGCAGAGAAATTAGTCAACGCCCACCTATCCCACTTCCTCGAAGCAAACAACACTCTTGACCCCTCACAATCCGGGTTCTGCAAAAACCACAGCACGGAAATCGTCCTCATCGCATGCACTGATGACATCAGGACCAAAGTCGACAAAGGCGAGACCGTTGCACTCATCCTCCTAGACCTCTCCGCAGCCTTTGACACCGTCTGCCACCACACACACGCCTCCACAACATGAGAATTCGCCACAAAGCCTTAGACTGGCTCACCTCCTTCCTCACCGACTGGACCCAGAGAGTCCGCCTTCCACTCCAACACTACCAAGATCACCTGCGGAGTCCCCCAAGGGTCCTCCCTCAGCTCCACACTCTCAACATCTACATGATCCCCCTAGCCAACATCCTCCGAGCACACGGAATCACTATCCTCTCCTATGCAGATGACACCCAACTCATCCTCTCCCTCACCCGCAACCGTAATGAGGTCGGTGGTACATTGACTTCTCCCTGTCTGTTGGCGGTTACCGCTGCGGTGTTTGCTGTAACCGCCATGGCGGTCGGAGTGTTAAAGTGGCTGTATGTGTTGGCGGTTTCCACTGTGGTTGTGATTCCAATATTTTTACCGCCGGCCTGTTGGCGGTATTACCGCCGCTTTAACACCAACCGCCATGGTTGTAATGAGGGCCTAAATGCTCTATTCTTTGTGCTGAGTGCATTTCGCTTTAAAGAGCTTTGGTCACTTGATTTTTGCATAACATTAAAATAGGAGTGAAATTGGCGCCTGGGTTCTTTTACCATGGCGTTCTGCTGTGTGTTTGGAATATCCATGTGAGCCGCTCATCATTGCGTGAGAATGATTTAATACGGTGTGTTATTATGAATACGGTGCTTGAGGGCAGTATTTCACTAGACCGTCTTTTTGGTATTTATATATTCGGTGGGTTTGTTTCCCCTTTGTAACAGGAAAGGATTGATTTTTGAGTTGCTTGGAGGGCGACTTGATTTAAACAACTGAATTAAATGTTAATACTGTCAGGCCCATATTTTATTATCTTTGCGAAGAAACATTTGCGACATGAACGCTGTCTATGTTCAAGAATTTGAATTTTGTCACTCATTGGGAACGAGGTTTAGAGAACAATGAGCGCTGCTTTTAAGAGGGTTTCTCTCACAAAATGTTGCCTCACAAATTAGAGTGGGATTTGAATATGTGTCTTTTGGAACGCTGTTCAAGTGATATTGAACAGGTGGTCTCACAAGAATGTTTTATAAGTTGCGGTTACAATGTTATATGTGGATATAGTTTTTTGGTTTTATGAGTACCAGAATGGAAATTATACTCAGTAAGGGAGAATGATATGGACTTCTATATTTGACTCAATGTTTGGTAACATATATACATATATTTCTTTTTTCTTAGGAGTTACTATATGGTGTGTAAAGGGCACATCATGCTGGAATGTGTGTGTGAGGCTGATATACTTGGTGATTACAATGTATCACATTGCTGAGAGATATCTATGGTACGTAAATATTATGAGGAAGTGAGGGTATGTCCATTTATGTAATCGATTAAGATTTGATATGGGGCGAAGTACCTTTAGGCAAAACTTATGGTAACAACTTTATATAAAAATATATGATGGCACATATTTTCCATGCCCGATCTTTTAGGAATGTATGGCATGTTCAATGAGAAACCCCTCATGACCTTTGGTAAAATTTGAGGTAACTTTATATAAAAACATATGGTGGTACTCCCTTTTCCCGCCTGATCCTATAGGAACGCATGGTATGCTCAATGAAAAATCCTTTATGACCTTGCCCCCCCTTTTTGGAAAATGTTGTTTGATAGAGATTAACTATAGCATGTGGAGAATATATGTTTCATTATTTATGTCCATTTTGAAGAATGTTTTAGTTGACTTCTAGTTATTTAGCAGAATTGCTACAATAAGGTTGCTGAAAAAGTGGCATATAAGGATCAATGGTTAAAAATATTTTAGGCCTATGTCTTAGGTGGAGGCATTTTTTCAGTTTGCATTTGCTTGTCTAAAGGGGATAGTATATGTCTTTATGTTTTTTGTAACCTTGTATGTGAATTTTGACACAATTTTTATGTGTTTTAATGTTTTTGTTGAATAACTGTATATATTGTCCTTTCCTATTGGTGAGTGTCAGCTCTTGATGGTGTATGGTGTTGCAAATGCAAACTATGGATATATGTTTGTTCTTTACAGCCCTGAGGAAGTTCACAGATGGTGAATGAAACATGTTGGCTGTCTTTTGTTTGTTGAAGAAAGTAAAGGAGTCATTGGAAAGATATGTTTGGATGATTTGAACTTGATTAAAATATTTTTGACAGTGCCTGGCCAACTATAACACAAACTTTGGACCTCTTTTGGTTTGTACCTTAGAAGTAGCAGGTACATTGGTTGGGGCACAACTCCATGAAATATTTTGTGACACAAGGGGGAGGTGTGGTTGGACTATTTGGCTCGCTGCTCTGGTCACATGATAAGTGTGCATGCATGTTCTATATACTTTGGTTACTGTGCACATTGTGGAGTTTAGCACATGAGAGGTGCTATGTACTGTGTTTGGTGATGTTTTTCCTGCGACTGGTGCTATAGTGGCATTATGTGTTGTCCCCTGTTTAGTTGTCTGCTACACTGAGCATGTCCACATGACTTTAGCTGTCACCATGACTACTATCCTGATGGTGATCTCTGTAATGGTCTTTTTGCTTGTTGGATGTCTAGATATACTCCGGTTTGTGGCAAGACTAGTGACTCCCTTACATCAGCCCTGGAACATATCTGCTGTACTGTGTTGAAGATGATACCTCCCTCCTCAGGAGTCCTTTACACTGCCTGTTGGATTGTGGCCTATTCCACTTTGACCTTTTGGAAAACATACTTTTGTTACTGTACAAATAAACATGCATATGCAGTGGCTGTGATCAATGGTGTTAATTGTGACTTGAGTGACAAACAAGAGATGATTGGGGTCATGGTAGATGGAATCCTTAGAGTAGGTGGCACAGCTGTAGGTAGCACAGTTCCAGTGTCCATGGGCCATTTGAAAATGGAGTGATGTCATTAAATAGTCAACAGGGTGTCTCAGTGGCACACAGGGGAGAGTAATCAGGGGAGGGTCACTTCCTGGCAGTGGGTGTGGTCACTTTGCGTGGGAGGGTCTTCAGCTACAGAGGGAGAAGTGTCTGGGGCCTGTACCTTCTCTGGCTGGGCCTCCATTCCACTAGCAGCCACAGATGTTGAGGGTAGTGGAATGGGCCTGTTGGTGGGTGGAAGAAGCATGCAGGGTAGTGTTTATGTCCCTGAGCATACCTGCAATGGAGGCCATGGAGGCATTGATGGCCTGCCACTGCTGCATGGCCTCCTGGTGGTATTCCCCCTGCAGCCTCTGGTTTTCCTCCAAGATGGTTATGATCTGGCTCATCCTGTTCTGGGATTGTTGATATGATCCCAGGCCTTGGGATATAGTTTCCTGGTCAGAGGCCTCCCTTGGCTGCCCTGTCCTCTGGCTCACAGGTTTCCTCCCACATCCTCTGCCCCCATGTGCCTGTGCCCCTGGCATGGTGTGTCCACTTCCGGTTTCACCAGGACCTTAATTGTCTGGGCTGTGAGGTGTTGACTCAGGTCACTGTACTGTGGGACACACTAGTGATTGACCAGTCCGTGGGGCACAGGTTTGGGGACGAAGGGTTGGCTGAGTTGTTGTTGCCGCAAAGAGGTGGGGGGTTTGTTGTGGGCAGGGTGAGGCAGGGAGTGGTAGACTGACCAGTGAGCCCAGATGGGCCAGGTAGGTTGTCTCTGACCAGACATCCAGCGGCATTGTTCTCACTGGGGTCTTCATCCTGAGCAGGGCTGGAAGTCTCTGGTAAGCTCTCCGTTGTTGCTGTGGCAGGAGTGTGGATGAAGTGAGAGTTACATGTTGTAGGTGTGTATGGCTGTCTGTTAGTCTGATGCATACAGTGGCTTGACTAGATTTCCAGCAATGGCATTTACAGGTGCAGCACTGCTAACACTGTTTGTGGATGGTGAATTGAGACATGTGCCATGCTCCTTGGCCTGTTTGCATCAGGTTTGGTCACTTTGGTTGGGTAGGGGAGTTTATGTTCCTGTGTGATGGTTCACTTGACAGGTCTGCCCTGTCAGCTGATGGGCATTCTGGCAATGGCTGTACATTGCAGTATGGTGTCCAAATGGGAAGTGGGTATGTGTGGATATAAGGTTGTTAGTCCTGTCTGTGCCTGTTGTACATGGAGTATACCTCCTTACTGTCATGGCCAGGACTAGTCCATACCAGGCTAGTATGCCAGGATTAGGGGCCCTTTAGATTGGTGACAGTGCTGTGCCTGTGTTTGGGCTAGTTTTCCATTGTGTAGTGCATTCACATTGCTGTCATTGCCATGTAGTGGTCCTCAGTCGAAGCATCTAGTTCCTGTAGCTAATGCAATTGTCATACGTGCAAGAGGTGTGATGTGGCATGCACAATGCAGGTTTCGTGGTGGATGGGCTAGTGCATTGTGGGAGTCATAGTGATTGTTAGTGGCAGAGTTATCCGTACACTTGGCAGGGAGTGTGTGGACATTGGAGGTGGGTGGTGGTGTGGCATGCAGGAGAGGGGTGATTCGTCAGGACCTATGAAGGAACAACCTAAATTTCACTGTCATGTAGACACATACCATATGGTTAAGTGATGATATGGTAATTTAAGCAGGAACACTCCTCAAATCAGAAGCATGGGCCCAATGGGGATAACACTGGGCTTGCGTTGTTCAACAAACATATTAATCATATGATGAATTGAAGATATGGTAATCTAAGCATGAATCCTCCTCAAATCATAAGGATGGACCCAATGGAAATAAAACCGGGCTTACGTTGTTCAACAAAAATATTCATTTGTTTCAGGAACAATATCTTCTGGTACACCTATTCCAGCTCTGTGCTCCCCGGAAGTGTTAGTTACTCACCAGAGTCCAGTCCTCCTGGTATTCCAGTCAGGCCCTCAGGATGCAGGATGTCCAAGACCCTCTCCTTCCACAATGTGAACTCTGGAGGAAGAGGTGGGGGCCCACCGCCAGTCTTCATAACTGCCAACTGGTGCCTGGACGCCACTGAACACACCTTCCCCCGTAGTCCACCTCTTCCTGATGTCCTCCCTTGTGCATGGATGGCTGCCCACTGAGTTGACCCTATCAACTATTCTCCGTCAAAACTCCATTTTTCTGGCCATGAATGTCTGCTGAACCTGTGCTCCAAAGAGCTGTGGCTCTACCCTGAGGATTTCATCAACCATGACCCGCAAATCTTCATCGGTGAAGTGTGGGTGCTTTTGGCCTGACATGGTAGTTGTGTTATGGGGGGGGTTGTGTGTGTGTGGGGTGCAGTTTAATGTGCTTTGTGGGATGGGGGTGTTTGGCAGTGGGTGGTGGTAGATGGTGGTGGTTGTGTTCAGATGTGATGTGTGTATGGTGTTGGTGGTGCTGTGGTGGGGTGTGTAGTGAGTGTGATGTGTACGAGTGCCTATGGTGTGTCTGTTCGAGATGATTGATTTGCGGATTCTCAGGGTCTGTTTAACTTGTTAGTTGCATAAAGGATTGTGGGTTCTGGGGGGGTGTTATATAGTACTGTGAGTGGGTGTGTCTGGTGTGTGTATGTGTGTCGGGTGTGGGGTATTCGAACTGTCCAATGTGGTTGTGCGTTCTGACAGGATTGAGTTCTGAGCGTGGAGGTTCGGACCTCCAATGGTTTTCTGCCATGGAAGGACCACTGTGCTGATTTGTGGCTTGTAATCTAGTGGGTGGAAAGTTGTCAGCGTGGCGATGCTGGTGGTGCAACCGCCTCTTTCCCGCCCTCCTATGTCCTGGCGGTGTTGGATTTGTGGCTGTTTTTAGGTGGTATACGTTGTGGACTCTTAATATGGCGGACAGATACCGCAAACGACCGCCAGATTCATAATGAGGGCCTAAGTGTTTAGCATGAAACTTCACACTTGAACGAATAAGGTAAGCAGAGAGGTCTGTACCCCTTGAAGTCTAAGGAAAGTCTGTCTTCACTTCTAACAACATAAGCATTAATTGAAATTGAATTGAAACAAACAGAGCCTTCAACATCAGTGTTATCTTCTACTCCCCTCCAAGAACCAATCAGCTTCTGATCCGTCAATTGCATTCACAACTTGTTGTGTAGCCATTTTAGTTATAGCTTCATACACGTTATTTTAGAAAACTAGGCCCACCTCTCTGCACTCTAACCTACATATATTTTATTTAGCTCCATTTATTACTTTAACAATAGCCACATTTGCCGTCTTCTTTTGTTTCTCTCTATCTAGCTGTTCTTTGCCTAGGTCAGCACTGCATTCTTAAACAAGACATTTCTTTCACTCTGTGATTTTCTCAAGGCAGCAGTGAGATAGGTTGCCAGTAAACGTAGTAACGCTTTGTCTCTAGTGTTCATAGAAACATACACATCCTTAGGCGGGCCATTTTCTCAGAACATCAGGTGTTTTATTATAAAAACACTTCTCTGTCCCATACACATTAGAGGAAGATTCCAGCCAGATGACCACAACTCTATGCTGATTGCTGAATACTTCGTTACAGCTGCTTATGTAGACTACAGGCCTCTTGCTTATGTATGAGGGATGATGTCTCCCCAGGGGAACCTGAAGGGCAGAACTAGAGCTTAACATGCTGTGCTCTAACGTAGCCTAGCTAGGAATTATTTTATTGATTCTAGTGACAATATTAATACAGCGTTATTTTTATGCTTTACTCTCCTTATAAAAATTTTAATCCTGTCATGCTTTAACATCATAGTTATTTCAGTACATGCTTTATTATCTAAGCTGCAGCTGATTAATTAAAACCTTAATGAAACATATACTTCCTCTTATTATCTTTGTATATGTGAGACTAATGTAATTGAGAGAAAAGGATGTGATCTGAGTGACCATGATTTCCCTGAGGAATCAATTGTGTCATGTGCTCGGCTGCCCAATCATCCCTGCTCCCGGGTAGAGATGAGGCACTGCTAGTTAGCCGGAGCAAAACCCAGATTAGGCAGACAGGTGTCACCTGTAGTGGGTTCAGACTCAGTCCCCCACAGTGCAAGTGATTCTGCCGCCCAAATCCAGTAGTCTCATTAGAATAATGAGAGCCTATGCAACAAACTCAGCCTCAGACAGTTACCGTAACCTTGAACATTCCCTGTTTCTGGTACACAATGAATAGGAGACTTCAGCTGCTCATTAGATCATCACATCTCTTGTCAAGATATATTCTCTCAAAACTTACTATCAGCAAGTAGTGAATAAGACAATACTTTTCTCTATCCAACAAAGACTTGAAAAGCACCTGTAAACAAAGAGAACACACTATCTAAGCAAAACACATTTCTGAATTGAGGCCTTTAGTCAGTTAAGGTTAGCCTGACTCTAAATATTTTAATGCGCATTTCGAAAACATGGTTATAAATCGACACATTAACTTTCAGAGTAAACATAAAACGTGAAGAGGAATACATTTTACTTCAATAAATGCAACTTTAAGAGTAAATGTAAAATGTATATAATGAATACATGTAAGTATTTTATAGGAACATTAGTATGCATGTTTATAAAGCTTCAGCCTTTTAGTGCTTACATTATATTAATGCATTTACGTAATCACACGTGTCAATTTTATTAGGGCACACACTAAATATAATATCAAATGTAAATGCAAAACTTTGCACAATGATGACATGTAGAGGATGGAGTCTAACTTACGCTACTCCAAAGTCAAACCCTTTACACCAGCATCAGACTTCAAAACAGTGGTGCTATCACTTGCATTGTCAGTCAGTCAGTCAAACAACTTTATCCGTCAATTGCCATAAAAGTACAAACAAAGACACATGTTACAAATCTATAAAATAATTTAAAACACAGTTAAATGCCATAAAATAAATTTACCTAAATAGCACGTAATCATCCAATCCAAATACCCCTTTACGGGTAGCGGGTAGGTATACTAGACACAATTTAAAAACACAAAAATTTACAAAATCTGCAAACATTTTCTCAGGACATAGACTATTAACAACTACCTTAGGATGTTATACGGAAACTGTCACAGGCATATAAAGATTAGGTCGAAATGATCCGTTTCCTAATACTTAAAGAAGCTCTAATGAAATTTAAAACATGATAACAGGTTTGAATGTCTGTCAGTCTCTGAAAGTACAGTATAGCAGGGCTTCCTTGTAATGAATGGGTCTTTGTTGACATAAAATGGGTAAAATAAAATCCTTTCTAGGAGTAGTATTTAAAGAACAAAAAAGAAAAAAATGAAGAGTACTCTGTTTCGATCTAAAATCACAAGGGCAAGGTGGTAAATCATTTAGCCAAATACACTGTTTAGGAAAGGCCACCTTAAAATGAATCAAATTCAGTCTGAAAAAGGTTAAAAGAGAGCTTATTTTAGTGCATGAAAACCAGGTCAAATAAGGTTCCATGCATGGAGCCTTGGCAATCTGGACATAAGGATCAAAAGATTTCAATTTCAGGTAGCCATAAAATCTCAGATCTGAGGTATACTCAAGATGAATTGATTTCAGAACAGACCTAGAATTTGTAGTTAACAGTTGGGGTTCTTCAAACATATACCTGAGCCCCAGCTTCCCAAACGATTTTCGCAAATACACAAGCCAGGGAATCCTATTTGAATTGTCCAACTGTAAGCAGTCAGAAATACAATCCTGAACAAGGCTTGCTGCTGGGTTCAGCCAGCATATAATCCAGAGCAATAAAGCGGCAATGGAAACCCTATCCTCCAGAAAACATTGTCCAATTTCCTCATGACTGATGATATTTGCTATGCACTTAGGTACCATCAATAGCCTGCGCAAAAATTTATTTTCAATACATTGGAGGGAGGGTACTTTGTTATAGCCCCAAACTCCTGCCCCATATAAGACTGCTGCAACACACTTGGTATTATAAAGTGTTTTCATCTGAGCGAAAGGTCTGTGGCCTAATTTACGAGTAAAGCGGAAAATCGCTTCATTATTCCTTGCCATCTGCTGGGTCTTAAAATTTAGGTGAGTACTCCAGGACACTTGCATTGTCAATACTCGGTCATGGAAATGCTCTCCTTACAGTTATGAGAAAGGGCCCCTTTTTGCATGGTCAATGATGTGGTTTCAAACTGTAGGTGCCCTGTACCCCTGCTTAACAGGTTCCCAGGGCTAGATCTCTTTTCACAGAACTGTACTATGTATTGGCATTTCAGCCACCCTTGTATGTAAGTGGTACCCCTGGCACATAGGGCATGGGTACTGAAGAGTGCCCCCCAGAGCAGCAGCACCAATTATGCCACTCTGAGAAACCCCCACACCAGCCTCATGCAGACTACCATGACCAGGTGTGTTTAAAAGTTGCAAACTCGACATGGCACTCACCAAGAGTCCCCTGTCCTCTAACACTGCATGCATTACAGGTAGGTCACCCCTCTGGCAGGCCTTGCAGCCCAAAGGCAGGGTGCACTACAATGCATGTGAGGGCATACGCTTTCATGAGCTAATATGTCCTTACTGTGTCTTTACAAAGAGATAGTAGGTGTACAGGGAAATACATGTGCTGGATACTGGTCTTTACAAGTTCCCCAGATACCTGATGGCTTCTCTGAATACTGGGTTGTTTGCTATCAAACAAATCAGAATGATAAACCAACACTGATGCCAGTGTTGGATTTATTATAGCATGTTCCCTGAGGACAACATTGAGATGTTCCCACAAAGCCTAACAGCCCGGCCATGGTTGCTGACTGGATTTATCGATTGCCACCACCAGACACAAATCTGGATTCCTGGGGTGAGAACCTCTGCTCTCAGGAACCAGAAAACATAGCTTTTCCTGGGTGGAGGTGTTACACCTCCTGCCCCAGGCATGCACCCAGGCCCAGCCTTCAGCTTCAAAGGATTTACCTCCTTTGAAACCTGACCTCTGATTCTGCTGCTAGCAGCAGATGGCCACCCAAAGGTTTTCCCCATTTTGAGTGGGAAAACCGATGGGAAGATTTAGCCAGAGTAGGATGAGTTGTCACCCCCAGCCTGCACCACCCCCCAGGTGTGGCAGCGAGGTGAGCACTCCATTTCCTTTTCCTCCAGGCAGGAAAATAGCCAATCAGTGTTAGGGATGTGACCTCTTCCCACGGAGGTGGTCACATAGTGGGTGTAGCCACCTTAAGGTAAGTGACCCATTGGCCACCACCAGGCACTCCCGTTAACGCCCACTAAATGCAGTATTTAGTGGGCACCCCTAGACCTGCAGATCAGATTCAATGGACACAAGAATGTCAGTGACGAAGAAGAACGAAGACTTGAGAACAGAAGTCCTACTGCAAGACGAAAAAGGTGCCAAACCGTGCATACTACACCCAGGACTTGACAATTGCTGCTGAGGGGTTGACTGGACATTGGACAGACTCTAAGAAACCCCAGAGGACTTCCAACCTCCCTCCAGAGTGAAGGCATCTCTCCCTGCACCGACTGGCAAGAACCAGTGAAGTCCAGTTCTCTGACCAGCCACTGACCAATGAACCAGACACAGCAGCTAGACCAAATTCCACCCAATGGACCCAGATAAACCTTGTCAGTGTACCGAGTTTGGTGGCACTGCACCCTCCAGTGGCTGAGACGTGCTATAGCCTGAGGTACTGGACCCCCAAACTCAGACACCCAGAAGAAAAGTCCACTCCAGACTCTCCAAGGACCAGAAGCAGGCACTAGTCAAGAGACTTCTGGGCACCCAAGAACCACCCCACAGAGTGGCCCTGCTGACCTGCAATCCACCCTCAAAATGACCTGCACCTGGCTCCAATGACCCTACAACACACGACCCTTAGCTGACCTATCTGCACTGCACCCGGCCTCCTTGACCCCTGCATTGGAAAACCAGCTGTGCTCTACGGGTCCCTAGTCCCTTGCGACCTCTACACTCCAAGGGGCCCAGCAGACTTTCTTTTAAGCCCTACTGTGCAGACTTTCAGCCGCTGCTCCTGCTTGAACCGGGAATTGCCAGAACATCTCCGGCTGACCCACAGAAATTGTCGATGACCTCGACCTAAATATAGAAGGTGACATTTGTGAGAGCATTGCCTGATTGTATACGCATTTTAAAAGTTTCCAATGGTACGTAACTACTCACAAAAATACTATTTTTGTTAAACTTTGAAAAATCATAACTTAAAAAGTACTGAGCAATTTTGATGATCTTTTTCTTAAAAATGTCATGAAAATCTGAAGCATTTTTGTAAATTGGTCTTGAGTTATTCTTTTGAGTGTGTGTCCACATTTATTGATGCAAGGGGTTCAACAAATGCTTAGCACATCTCCTAGGTTGGCCTAACTGCTCAACCAAGCTACCCCTAAAAATAGAGTATTGAGTGGTCTACTTAATAATTCTGGATACGAACGTGGGGTTGCTTGGACTCTCTACACAGTGCACATCGTTTTTGTGCAATATATAGCGAGCCAAACTCCTACATCAGTAATTTCCAATCTACTTTGGCAGTAAGACTAATCATATGATTAAAACATTTTAAACACATCACTGCAATCCTTGCTACTTTCATGTGGCTTCCCATTCAACCAAGAAGCATATTCAAAATACCAGTACATGTTCACTGAAATTCCTGATACAAAAATCCACCACTTTTTGAGGGTGTAGCTCCCTCCAAAGTTATAAATCCTTGCTCTGGATCTGGTTTAGGTACTAAGACATTTGGGGCCAGATGTATGAAACTTTTTTGCACTCACAAACGGTGCGAATCGCAAAATTCGGCCGTCTGCGAGTGCAAAAAAAAAGGTCTGCGATGCCTGAAAGGCAATCGCAGACCAAAAATAAGAAATCGCAAAAATTGCGACTTTTTGCGTTGCGACCTGGTTTTGCGAGTCGCAATTTGCGATTCAGTATTTCCAGTAGGAAATTGCGAGGCGCAAATTGCTACTTGCAAAATCCAAGTCGCAATGAGATGCATAAAAAAATCGCAAATTGCGATTTTTCGCAGAATGGCATTTTGCACATGCAAAATACCATGAACTGAAACCAGGTGGTAACCAGGTGCAACCTATATAAAGAGGCCCAGAATGCCTCAGACGCTTTTCAACAATGGCTGCACTCTACGTCATGGCGAGGAGGATGAGGATCTTAGCAGGTTTGAGGAGAGGGAGGTGGAAACAGGAGCGCATTTTCAGAGTGCGCATTACACTTTTTAACCTGACAGAGGAGGAAATATATGAGAGGTATAGGTTGAACTCAGCCATGATACTTGATCTGATAGCTGAGCTACAACCCATACTGCAGCGCAGAACACTAAGGACTCACTGCATACCCACCCATGTGCAGGTATTATGCACCCTCCACCTACTCGCCTCAGGGAGCTATCAAGGGGTCATAGCAGCAGCTGGAGGGGTATCACAGAGTACCCTCTCCAGATTTTTCAATGCATTTATCAACGCCATGCTGAGCAAACTACAGCAGTACATCAGATTCTCCCACACCCCACAGGAAATACAGCAGACAAAAATTTAATTTTATCAGATAGCACAGTTCCCCCACGTCCTAGGTGCCATAGATGGGACACATGTGGCAATCTGTCCACCATCAGCCACAGAGTATGTGTACCGCAACAGGAAATACCAACATTCAATGAATATACAGGTGATTTGCAATGCCTCCTACATCATTACTGATCTTGTGGCCAGGTACCCAGGGAGCACACATGATTCGTACATCTTTCGCCATAGCGGCATTCACACATGACTGCTAGCTGGGGAGTTTGGTGAAGGATATCTACTAGGTATTGTCCCTCTGTACACTGGCGCATTGATGGCGTGCTGATGTCAGATGGCTCAGTTACTCATCATACCCTCTGTCCCTTCCAGGAGACAGTGCTTACGCAGTGCGCACCTACATGATGACGCCCTACCTCAATCCTGCAACACCAGCTGAATGGAGATACAATGCAGCACAAAGGACAACCCGCAACGTGGTGAAGCGCACATTTGGACGACTGAAGAGTCGCTTCCGGTGCCTCCACAAAAGTGGAGGGGCACTACAGTACAGCCCAGAGACGACATGCAGAATAGTGGCTACTTGAACAATCTTGCACAATATAGCTACCACCAGGGGCATACCTGTAGAACTATGTGATACTGAATCTGATGAGGATGATGATCCCATACCACCCCTACATCCAGCAAACAGGACCAGTGCAGCAGAGGGAAGGCAAAGGCGTGCCGACATCACATACAACCATTTCAGACGTGAGTATAATTGACACAAATCCACTGACAACTGTACCTGTAGTGAAATAAATGTATTACCTTAAGTCAGGTAATGTTCGTGTGAGTAAGAACAACAAAAAGAATAAGTCAGAAACTCAATACAGTGAAGGACCTGAGTAAAGCACTATTACTGCATAGTGAAAACAGAAGTCCACTGTCAGTTTGAGTAATTTTTTTCGGCCACGCACACCACCCGGGTGCCCAGTTACATCACTGGCACCTCTATTGTCCGCCTCAGTGGCAGTGCTGTGCCTGGCACTGCGCCGTCTGGTGTCCACTGCTGGTACAGCTACACTGCTGTGGCTGGAACTGTCCTCAGTGTCCCCCAGTGCAAGCTCACTCGGAGTGGCTGACCTTGGTCCCATAATGTGTTCGATCACATTGGTGATCTGCACCAGTCCATTCACTATGTCCCTGCTGCTGTGTGCTGCCTCCACTTGCGCAGCCACTGCACGACGGGCAATCAGTGCAGTAGAATTTGCCACCCTGTTAGACGAACGTCAGAAGCTGCCAAACATGTTACGAAATCTGCGCTCCTATCTGCGCTGGCTCACCCTCTCATGGCGCACCTCCTGGCAGAGTTCACGGACAGCACTTGTGAGGTCCCTTGTGTCCTGTGATGCCTGCACTTGTCCCTCACGCAGCTGTACTATGTTGTCAAGTTGGCGATGCAGACCCACCATGTTGCGGTTATGTTTGCGCAAGTTCTTTTCTAATCCGAGGATCCTCTTATTTTGTAGGCACTGCTGCTGCAACATAGCAGCTTCCAGCCCACCAAAGATGGAGGGACCCTCACCTGCCTCATGCTGCTGTGCCCCGGAATCTGTCGCCATCCTGCGTGGTGCTGTGGTCTAATGACACCTGACCTCCTGCATCTGGCTGCGCCTGCCTGTTGCTGATGGGGTAATTGGCCCTTCCTGCTGCTCATCTGAGTCGTTGCTGAGCTCTGGCAGTGGCTGTGCCCTGGGCCTGCGTCGGACAGTTGCAATGTTGAGGGACCCACAGGTGTTGGAATCGGAGGCCAGATGGGTGTCTGTCTCGCCTACCCGTGCTGATTCTGTGGCTGCTGGGCCTGGCCCACCTGCAACAACAATATGCAGCATGTCAGTTATGTATGTTACATTTATGGTCAGACAATGGTAATAAAGGTACAGGTACTTCTCTACACTGTGTTGTGTGTGTTGTGTTCCTTTGGGTGTCACTCTACTTAAATACATTGTAAGTGCTACTTTCAGCTGTGGGTTGTGGACTGCCACTCCCATAATGCATTGTTGTGCTGCTTCTAAGATGTGGACTGGACTAATTCTCACAATGTTTAACAATACTTGCTAATTCCTAAGGGTGTTTTTGTGCTTACATATATGGGTTACAAATCAATATTGCACTTACCTTGGCTGGTACTTGTTGTGCCGGAGGTGTCGATCTCTGTGACCCCTGTCAAAGCTTCAGGGAGGTGTGTGGACTCAACTAGGTCCTCCAATGGTGTGGATGGTGCCTCTGTGGGTGGACCGCCTCCTGTGCCCCTGGCCTCCGCAAGTCTCCTTGCCACCCTCTCCTTCGCACTGGACCGCAGGTCATACCACCTCTTCTTGATCTCTTCAATGGAGCACTATGCCACTCCAATTACGCAGATTTTTGATTGTATATCCGCCCATAGTCTCCTTTTCTCACTCTCAGGCACCTGGAGTGAGCTTTTTCCAAATAGGTGGTCATGGTTCCTGACCACCTCCTCAGTTAGCACCTCAAGCTCCTGCTCGCTGAATTTCAGCTTGCGCTTTCTTTCTCCCTTCTCCTGTGCTTGGCCTGGGGTATCCATCCCTGCTCAGGTGTGCTGGCTCCTTCTGAGTGCTGCTCTGTGTGGCTGGGCTCCTCTCTCTCAGGATGCTGGTTTGGGTGTGGCACCTGGAACTGCCTGGGATGACTCATTTCTTGCTGGTGTGCTTTCTAGAAATTTCTCACAATTTGCGTTTTTTTACAGAATCGCAAAAAAATCGCAAGTTGCGAAAATGCAAATTGCGATTCGGTAAATGGGCCTCGCAAACCACAAATAGCGATTTTTAGGAAATCGCTAATTCCGAATCGCAATGTTGTTACATGGCCAATTGCGACTCGGAAATAGCGATTTCTTAAAAAACGCTATTTGCGATTCGCAAGCCAATGTTTTCATACATATGGGAGAGCACCAGTTGCTGGTAGAGGGGACAATAACCCCCAGCTTCAACATTTCATTGATTTCATTCTCCAAGGCCTGGCATCAGGCGGCTGGGACTCTATGGGGTCTTTGTTTTATGACAATCCTGTCTTCGGTAGGGAAAGTATGAACCAGTAGGTTTGTCTTCATTGGTTTATCAGAAAATATGGTAGATAAATGTTGTAATAGAGTGTCTAGGTCATTCCTTTCGGGTTTTTGTAAATCCGAGTTAATATTAAGATTGGCAATTGTGGAATAGCTAGGAATTACCACATCTATTGCCTTAGGTGGTGGCCTAGGCCATTTTTTAAGAAGATTAATGTGGTATGTTTGCTCTTTTCTTGGTGAGATTTGAAGTAGTTTGATTTAAATGTCTCACAATCCTATAGGGTTTCTGCCACTCATCTTTCAATTTAGTGGCAGACGTTGATAGAAGAACCAGGACCCAGTCACCAGCTTGATATTCCCTCCATTTCTTGCCCCTGCCGTAGAGGTTTTTCTGTTTCTGTTGGTTCTTCTCTAGATTTTCCTATGCCAATGCTCGGAATTTACCCAGACGAGACTTGAGGCGGTTGGAATCCTCTAACAAGGCCTCTGCTTCACCTTCTTCATCTTTATCCCATGTCTCTTTTGTGATTTTGAAAAGAGTGCGAGGGGAACGTCCAAAAAGGAGCTCATTAGGGGATATACCAAGACTACTCTCTACTTGTCCACGAAGAACAAAAAGGGACAGGGTTAGAAGCTGGTCCCAATCCCGACGATTTGCAGTCAACATTTTCTTTAGGGTTAATTTGAGGTTCCCATTATATCTTTTGACTAGCCTGTCAGTCTGTGGGTGATATACAGAAGTCCTCAGGTGTTTTATGTTCAACTGCTCACAGATCTGTTTCATTAGTCAGGATATGAATGGAGTTCCCTGATCAGTGAGTGTTTTTTTGGGGGAAACCCATAGGGGAAAAGATATAAATGAGGAGGACAATGGTTTTGGTGTTTGGTGTTCTGAGTGCTATAGCCTCTGGATGTCGCGTGGCATATTCCACAAGGACTAGACCATATTGAAACCCTCTGGCCAAGCATGGTAAGGGACCTATCAAATCCACCCCTACCGAAGAGTTTTCAAATTATAGAAAGAGTTTGTAATGGTACAGCTGGTGGCTTGTAAGTATTTTGCTTCTGGCACACTTCACAAGTTTGACAGCAGTCCTTCACTTGCTTGTGAAGCCCAGGCCAATAAAAATGTTTAAGAATTGTCTTACTGGTCTTTTCAACAGTGCAATGCCCACCCCATATGTGAAAATAGGCAAAGAAAAGCAGTTGGTCCCTAAAATCACTGGGTACTAATAGCTGGGGTTTTGTGTCCAGGTGGCATACCTGTTATAATAGGACCCCTTGTTCAATGAATTTAGTGTAGGAGAGTGTCCAACGAGTTCAGTTGGGCTTTCACAGAGTGCCAAGCATTGCATAGAGTACCATCAATCAGCTGGGGTGTCCTACATTTTCTATCACGGACCCTGGGTTCTGTGTAAGGAACGTATTTCTCGGGACGTTGGAACCATACCAAGATGATGAAGTCCTTAGCTGAGTATGTGACTAATCTAAAAAGAAGGGATTATCAATACCTCGGATAAGTCTTTTGGGCATGGCTGCCAGGATGCCTACTTCTTTGAAGCATTGTTGTTCTTTGGTATTCTGCAATCGTAACTGAGCCACCAGATATGTCTTTATATCCCCGTATACACAGTGGATTTGAACTACCTTCTGTGGAACTACTTACGGGCTGGACTAAGTCAGTTTGGATAACAGACTGTTTACAGCCTGAGTCTAACAAGGCCCTGATCAACTGACCATTGATTTGTAGCCTTATGCCAAATTTCAGTGTAAATCAGATGGAGCAGACACATAGCTGATGTCCTTTGGTTCTGCTTCATTTCTATCTTTTTTCTGTCTACAGAAAATATGGCCCCACTCCCCACACTCAAAACATTGTGGACATGGTGTCAGCACTATCTCTGTTGCATGAGTTTTTATTCTTAACAACCTCGGGGGCCTTTATAGGTTTCTTTTCCATTTTGGTATGAGCATTGAGTGGACCTCTAATGTTTATCTGCCTCTATGGGCCGGTCCTGTTGTTGAGAGAGTGAGGTAGCCATTTTGACTACAGTTTTCAGAGTGAGTCCTGCGTGCTGTCGAAGCCACCTCTGAGTGGGAAATGACAGGGCTTTCAAATATTGCTCCAGATAGATATTTTCAATAATTTTGTCTGTTTTTTTCTGCAGGTTTTAGCCATTGATCTCACGCATCTTTGATTTTAAAGAACAATGTCTTGGGTGTATTGCCAGGTGTTCCCCTTTCTTTGCAGAAACAAAGACAGAGGCTCTCATCATCAACTCCCAACTGATATAGGATTGTTTTCTTAATGTCATCATATAAGGATGTTCCATCCTTATTAGCTATCTGGTGTACGACTTGTGCCTTCCCAGTAAGTAAAGGAGCAAGGTAAAAAGGCCACCGTTCCTCTGTCATATGTTGGCTCTGGTGGTGCGCTCAAAGTTAAGAAAGAAGGCTACAGGATCCTCACTTGGGACGTACTTCTGTTGGGGAATTGGAGCAGTAGGAATGGAATGTTGCCTACACTGTGAGATCCCCGTGATCAAGCTGTTTGTCCTTCGGTCAACTTCGTGAGGTTGACGCTCTGAGTATGTGTAGCGCTTATAAAGATATTGCAGTCAATTTCTGCCTGATTCACATGTTTGGTGAAAGCCCACTCCAGTTTACGCTGTCCTTCATGGAGCTGGTGTACTACATCCTCCATCTTGTTCTGATGGCTAGGATGCCTGCATTCTCCACCATTTGTGGATATAGGTTTTCCTGGCGCAAGGGACCAACAGCTTGACAGAATATTGCACTTATTTTTTTATTATAACTTAAGTATTTATGCACAGTGGTGAGGTTTTCTGTATAATTCCTCTTCCTTCTCCTTCTTTTCCAGATGACACTTCCACCTAAAGAGGAATGCTATGCCAAGCACCTGCCAAAGCCTCGTTCCTCCTGGAACATGGCTGGGTCTGCAGGTATCTGACTGGGCTCCCGGTTGCTCTGTTTCCCAGGTAGCAGTGCTCACTGGGTTCTCTCTTGGCATCCAAAATGATTCGAGGAGATCTTCGGTAGGCGCTCGGCTGATTTTCTTCCTTCCTTGTCCCCAGAGCCTTTCTCCACGGCTGGCGTCCTCTCTGACAACTCCTCCCTTCCTCTTCCAGTATCCTCCTTCTTCTGTGATGAAGGGCATTTGGGAGTGGGAGTCCCAGAGAGGCTGCCCACTCCTTCTTGTCTTGCTCTTGTTTAAAGAACCCACACTGCAGAGTTATAAGAGGTGTATAGGAGTCGGCATCACAAGGCAGAGGGGAAGGTCTTGGCCGCATTATCAAGCCCTCTACTTCGTGACACAGACATGTACTCAGTCTCAGTAAATCAGTCATAGCTTTAGAAATCAATTTCCATAAAGGCTCTAGCATCTGAAATAGATGGAGTATTGGACACATATAAAAAATAGACTAAGGGGGTCATTCTGACCTTGGCGGTCCATGACCGCCATGGCGGAGGGCGGCGGAAGCACCGCCAACAGGCTGGCGGTGCTTCCTGGGCTATTCTGACCGCGGCGGTAAAGCCGCCGTCAGAAAAGGGGAACCGGCGGTTTTCCCCTGGCCCAGGGAATCCGCCATGGCGGCGCTGCTTGCAGCACCGCCATGGGGATTCCGACCCCCTTCCCGCCAGCCTGTTTCTGGCGGTGTCCACCGCCAGAACCAGGATGGCGGGAACGGGTGCCGTGGGGCCCCTGGGGGCCCCTGCACTGCCCATGCCACTGGCATGGGCAGTGCAGGGGCCCCCTAACAGGGCCCCACAAAGATTTTCACTGTCTGCTTTGCAGACAGTGAAAATCGCGACGGGTGCCACTGCACCCGTTGCACCCCTGCAACTCCGCCGGCTCCATTTGGAGGCGGCTTCATTGTTGAAGGGGCTTTCCCGCTGGGCTGGCCGGCGGTCTTCTGGCGGTTGCCCGCCGGCCCAGCGGGAAAACCGGAATGGCCGCCGTGGTCTTTTGTACCGCGGAGCGGTCTTTCGGCGGGAACCGCTTGGCGGGCGGCGACCGCCGACCGCCGCGGTCAGAATGACCACCTAAGTCCAGTGCAACAAATCAATAGAGAAACAGTCAGCATTCCTAATAGATACCCAGAAGGTCTGTCTTGTTCCCCGGATCAGGGCCTTTTATTATAAGTTTTACAATGGAAAGCAATGGAAATCCCACAGTCAGCATTCAGAGAGAAATTTATCAACACATTGTCAAATCACAGTACATTATTATTAGACGTCGTATAATGTCACCATCATAGCACTATCCCCCTAAATGAATATTAATCAGCTTCCCTCTGACCTAAGGTCATCAGAGGTGTTAGAACAAATCTAGTTACATAAACAATGAAAAGACTCATGTATAAATAGATTACAGCGAGTGAAGAGGAATGGCCTTGAAAAGTAATTAAAAGCTTCCTCCAGGGTTCTTTATCAGCATGTCATCACAAAGCATCAGTGTACATTTTGCTGTGTGCAGCATCAATGAAAAATATAAATGCTCAATGAACATCACAGATGCTTTAAGAAACAAGATGGAGTTGGGGTCCAACTGAGGACTAGTTTAGCCTATGCCCGGAAAATATGGTTCTATACACAACATTATTGTTTCAATTTCAAAATTAAATCTTGTTAATAGGCAAATATGTTTAGAATCAGAAAATATCTCTAAAAATGCATTGGCAAAGCAAATAGCTTGGCACTCTCATTGTGTTGGGATGGAATGACCCCTGCATGGTGAATGGGCATGTAGCACATGCCCTGTGTACCTGACTACATGTAAAACTGGTATTGTGACTTTTTGTTTGGCCCTGGTGTCACGCTAATCCAACATTTGCACAGAGGCCTATGTCAGTTCCTGTTTGAGTCTGATCTGTGACTTGAAGGAGAACATCAAGCATACCATCATAGTGGCCCTTAGACTAGTGCCCATGCCCGGGGAGCATCACATAAATTCTGTGTATATGACAAGTGCATATACGTGTAGTGTGAGTGTAGCACATGTATAGTGGTAGGATTCTTTGTGTTTTGTGAGTCTGTGTACTGAGACTGGTGGAATCCATTTTGGGTGTCCCTGGTTAAGCATGGCACCAGATGGAGGATGAGGAAAGCTTTCTCCAGACAGTGGAAGTATATTGCTTGCAATCCTGTGGCTATAGTGTGAAGACACTGAAGTAAGAGAGGATGAAGATATGGCTACTATTAGAAATTCAATAGTTCTTCCCAAGTACTGCCAATTGATAGATGGTGGGCGAAAGTGATGTGAGTGAAGTTTATAATGTTCAAGGAGAAAACGTTGCTAGGAAGGGCCTGCCTATTTGGATTACTGCTTCTGGAAGGCTGATGACAACCGGGTACAGAGAAGTCACTCCTCATTATAACCTTGATTTGTTTATTGGTGCTTGGAACTAGAATCATTGCTATTTGATGTGAGAGCTATTGCCGTGGACAAAGACTCTGCTTGAGAAGCAGCTAGAAAAGTACACTTCAAAGAGAACTAACAAACTACTTCTGAAAACTTTAACAGTGGATTCACATCCCCTTTATAAACAATGTGTATAAAAGTGTGATCCAAACCACACTACTCTGTTCCAGTTTCAAGATCTTAACCAAGAATGGTAGTGCCTAGTGCTGCTAAGTGCTCCTCCTGGTCTGTCTGAGTGGTTCCATTGTGAGTTGCGTTAAGAATTTTCCAGACCAAGTCCCACCGTTTCACCCAACAAACTGCTGTGGGCTCCAGAGACAGGAGCTGCCTCTTCCGACACTGGAAAATGAAGCTGCAGCTCCACTGAAGAAGAAAACCCTAATTTGCCCGGAGGCTGCAACTGCAGAATCTGAGCAACTGTCTGCAACATTCCAGGAAGGCCACTGCTGCTGAAGATGAATGCTGCCATGCAAGCCTGCCCCTTCAACTGCATCTGATTAGCTCTGTTTCAATGGAAAGCTGATTCTGTGTCCCTTCACAGAAGAGGAGCCACTGATGTGAGGTCAGGAGCACATATTACATCTGCTGCACCACTGCAACTGCAATGATCATCGTAAACCACCAGGCTTACTGTGAATCTGAGACAAGAACACAAATGAGTCTGTCACATAGGCTTGAGACTTTTGCTGTATAAACCCATTGTGTAAAATACATTGAACTGAGTAGTGTAACTCACAAGTGAGAGTATTTAATCACATTTGCCTAGTAGATGTCTATGCTTGTAGGGCTTTTAGACACTGTAATCATCGCATCCTGACCATAGTGGGAGGAAAATTCGGGAAAGGGCAAGGAAGAACCTCACTGATGAAGGCAAAGTAGGTTATAACCCTGTAATGCATATCTATTAAACTGGGTAATATTTAGATTTGTTGTGAGATTCTTTTACAAAATGAATAGAACTGCCTGGTCAATATGTTACTATGTTTGTTCATTGACTGATGAGTTCTGAGCTCTTGTCCCACACACTCCCTATCTGAAAATCCCTGGCCCCCCTGTCATAGCTATACCGAGTTAAGTCTGGAAAGGGTTTACTTGGCCCAGTTTGCAAAGCCATTGTAGGAAGAGCTGCAGAACACCAGAGGCATACTACTTAAACCACCATGTGTGGTCCAGTAGCAACTGCTTGCCCTGTGCTCCCCCTCCCGAATTCAGTCTGACACACTGTAAAGGCAAGACCTATTGGCTTTGATTGTGCCTGATTGTTTTTTTTTGGTGAAATGCCTTTAATGTGACAGGTATGCCAAGGGTGTGTCTTGTGCTTACTATTACCATTGGATCTCACCAATGAGGCAAAACAAGACTAAAACATGTCTGTTGTTGCTTATACGCAGGGCCACTGGATTTATGTGATTTTGGGGCCATTTTCGCATAATTATAGATTTGTCAAATAATCCATCATCTGCTGCATAAATTGCAGATCTTAACAAAAAACATTGTTTCAAGTTTAAAGGGTTCAAACGTTACTAAAAATGCAGTCCTACCTGTTGCTGTGCAGTGGAAGGCCCTTGGCAAAGCTGGACTGGTCATTTTTCTGTAGCTTTTGGCTGTATCTGGGTGTTAAACTGGTACTAATGAGGTGGAACCCATGACCATACAGTGTTTCCAAGATTAAAAATGACGAAATAATACATAATACTATTACAAAATGTGCTGCATTATACCACATAATTTGCCATTTCTTGCCTCATAATTTACTCAACACTGCAACATAATTTGTCCCTCTCCTGCCACATAATTCCATAGGCCCTGCTTATACTTTCTTGCAAAGCGGAATGTGGCCTACACATTTAGGCTGGACGGTCCCTAATAGGGTTAGGCCAAGACTGAATTGCATATGCTTGGCTCCTGTCAGCAGTTGCACTGAGAGCAAAAATGGTTACTAGTGGATGAGATTATTTCAAGCATTTAATCGATCCCCATTTTCTTTTGCTTTTTACTCTGTCGTTTGCGATACTCTCTGCCGTCTGCGGACAGCAGATGTTTTTTGTAACTTATTTAGTTGTTTGTTCCTCTTCACAAGTAAAGTGTTAAGCTGTTATTTGGTGCCCCACCGCGCTTAAAGCAAGTCTCTTGATACATTTAATAGTTATTTATTTGTTCTTTCCAGTGGCAAACATGAAATAAAACACACAAATGACTTAACATGTACAAACATTTACAACCCCTCTTGCTGATAACTATATCTAAATGTGCACTCGAAAGTATGCTGGCAATAATTCGCCTGTGGAAAGATTTTGCTCAAGGACTGTATAGGCTCGTCCTTTAAAAAAATGATATATTTTCGTGTTTAAAATATTAACTGCGTTTAGGTTTTGTTGCATCAACTGTGCTGAAATGTTTACACTTGTTGGCCCAAATATGAAAAAGGGTTTAAATATATCTCCACCGTATCCTGGCAGCTTTACATTTCAGAAGCCGAACATGTTTGACATGTTGTGGTTACAAACCGGAGCTCCAAATGTCATGTTATATGTTTGATCACCACAGCAACATGAAATGTGTTTTTGAGGGATGGGGGCATGGCATCCTGGCAATCCCAATAGCACGAGTAAATGTTATTAACTGACTCATTCGGTTCAATGGAGTTGACCTATATAGGTTGCCATTTTACAAAGCACAATAACAAAATGGAAATGAGCAATGTAGTCAATAAATCTCATTGAAACATCTCCTAAAGATGGAGAATTCTGCTAGAGAAAATATATTGCTCCAGAAAGAAAAAAAACGGTATTTTTTTCCATTCGAGGCTAGTGAATTACCCTGCTCGATAATAACCATCTCTGGCAGAACTGTCCTTTGTTCAAAGAACTCCACCGGGGGAAACTACGGGGCAGATTTAAGAAAAGTGGCGCTGCACCTAGTGCAGTGCCACTTTCCTTGCGCCTGTAAGCACCCCCCTACCGCCACAATGTGTACACCATATTCAAAGTACAACGCACCATGGTGCAGGGTAGGAGGAAATAGTGTCATTTTTTTTAGACTAGACTATTGATGTGCTCTGCAGAAGTACCACCAAAAGTTAGGGGTACTCCTTCAGAGTACATAGGGACCCATTGTATTCAATGACGTGCCCCTTAGATTTCCTTGTGCCATTTTTTCGGCCCCCTAATAGGGGAACGCTCCCCTTGCATACATTATGCCTGGCGCAGGCATAATGTGGTGCAAGGGTTTACAACGTGGCACAAGGCATGAATTGCGCCACCTTGTAAATATGGAGCAAGGAAAATGCCACTTTAGTGCTACCTAAGCGGCAAAAGAATTATGCTTTGGCGGCCCTAAGGTGGAACTTGGGGCTCTTAAATATGCCCCTAAATTTGGCGCCCCCTCCCACTCATCCTCTTTGATTGTCTGTTTTGAAAAGTTGGGAGGAGTAGGAGGAAGGTGAGAGGGCCAAAACTTAGAAGTCTCATGAAAAGACAAGTACTGGCAAAGCCAATAGGTCTCGACTTTGCAAGAACTATTTGCTTTGGCAATTTCATTTAGGGGGTCATTACAACCCTGGCGGACGGTGTTAAAGGTGCAGCAATACTGCAAACAGGGCGGCGGACCAAAAAAGGGAATTATGACCCTGGCGGAAACCACCAACAAAGACAGCCACTTTAACACACCGCCCGCCACGGCGGTACAGACAAGCAGCGCGGCGGTCACCGCCAACAGACAGGCGGAAGACAATGTACTGCCCATAGTATCACAACCCGCCAATCTGCTACCTTTTCCGGGGCGGATTCACCGTGGATAAAAACACGGCGGAAACAGTTACTGCAATGGGAAAACGCTCACCTCAACACATCTCACGAGGAACGAGGACTCCATGGAGCCCGAATTACACATTCTTCCGGCCCTTGTATTCCTACTCATCTACGAAGACCAACAGCGGCGCGGCCGAAGACAACGGTGAGTACAGCACCTACGACATCGGGGAGGGGGGAGGCAAAAGTTAGGGGGACACCCACGAAACACTCCCACCCCCACCCTCACATATTACAACATACACACCAATGCATCCAAAAAAATCACAGTAACAACCCACAATCCCCCCGGAAGAATGCAAAGACAAAGCGAAATCTGTTAAAACATTGTAATGTATCAATATACATGTCTGTCAAAAATATACAGATATATAAGAAAATCAGCCAGAAATATATACATTACGAGAAGTAGTGCAGATATAAAACATAGCAATGTCCGTGCACAACTAGTCCAAAAATGCATGGGCGAGGCCCACAAAAGATACCTGTCCTCAATCGGAGAGAACACTGCCGGGGCATCAGATAGAAATACTGCAGGCACCTCAGGGGGAAGGGAAGGGGGGGCACCTCAGCCGGATGACTGCAAAGCCAGATCCACGACGGGGCTCCATGCTCATTGATGTATCCTGGGGAGTGCAAAGCCACAGTCTCTCAAGTCTCACAAGTGGGTGGCTTGCCCACTGATCAATCCTGGGGACTGCAAAGCCACAGTCTCTCAAGTCTCTACAGTGGGTGGCTTGCCCACTGATCAATCCTGGGGAGTGCAAAGCCACAGTCTCTCAAGTCTCTACAGTGGGTGGCTTGCCCACTGTACCATCCTGGGGAGTTCAAAGCCACAGTCTCTCAAGTAGATAACATCCGCCAGTGGCTCTGGAGGGGGACTGGTGGCCAGACGGGATCAGTCTCCCCGTGAAAGTTCCTGTCCTGTCACTGTCCCAGATGCACATGGGATAAGGATGCTTGATGTGGCGGCCTTTACATTCTTACCCGGTGCATGCCCTGTTCAGCGGTGCTTTGCCATGGCGTTGTCTGGACTGTTCAGCTGTGCTTTGCCATGGCGGTGTCTGGACTGTTCAGCGGTGCTTTGCCATGGCGGTCTCTGGACTGTTCAGCGGTGCTTTGCCATGGCGGTTCTGGATCATACTGCCTGCCCTGGTGGCCGGTGCACTCCACATACCTTGAACAGGCACCACTGGTATTGGAGGCTTTTTGGCTGAGGCGCTACGACGGGACTGATGAATTAGAGGGCGGGTGGGGGCAAAAAGGTCAACTTTACACAGGGACAGTTTCTGACGAACACTGGGATGGGTAGTTGGAGGGGGTCTGGGAGTGGAGGAAGAGGAGGTGGTAGTAGGAGGTGTCACTTTAGGTGTTTTGGGTGCAGGTGCAGGTACTGGAGGCTGTCGTGAGGTGGATGGATGTTGGGTGTGTGGGTGCCCGCGTTTGTGTACTTTGGGAGGGGGCGTCACAGACACACTGGGAGAGGACACAGGGGACGTGTAAATGGCAGTGGAGGTGGTGAGTGCAGGTGAGCGGCTTGTGGTGCTCGGTGTCCTGGTGCGATTCCTGGTGCCTGTAGATGTGGTGCATGCAGGTGTGTGTGTAGACAAGACTGGGAGGGAGGAGGGAGAAGAGGAGGAGGGGGACACAGTGGAGGCAGTGGATGTTGCTGTGTCTGTATGTGGGTGAGGCTTGCGTGAGTGCCTGTGGGTTGTGTGGTGCCTATGTTTTCTTGAGCTACTTGTGTTTGCTGACTTGTGTGCATGCTGGTCTGTAGGTGTGCTTGGGATGGGCTGGAGTACAGGGGATTGGGTCTGGGTGGAGGAGGTTGGAGGGGGAGGCTAGACACAGGGACAATGGCTGCCATCAGTGCTGAGGCCAGAGATTGCAGGGTTCACTGAAGGACAGCCTGACCAGAATGAATGCCCTCCAGGAATGCATTACCGTGTTGCAACTCTCGTTCTACACCCTAGATGGCATTCACAATGGTAGACTGGCCAACAGTGAGTGACCTGAGGAGGTCAATGGCCTCCTCACTGAGGGCAGCAGGGGTGACTGGGGCAGGGCCTGAGGTGCCTGGGGCAAAGGTGATGCCCACCCTCCTGGGTGAGCAGGCACGGGGTGAACGCTGAGGGGCTGCTGGGAGGGGGGTGCTGGTAGGGGAGGTGGCGGCTGTACCTGTAGTAGTGGGGCACACAGATGGTGCCACCACCACAAGGGAGCCCCCATCGGCAGACGAGTCCGTGTCGCTGGTTGGTGATCCGGTGGCCGACGTGAAGCTCCCCTCGCCCTCCGTCCCACTGGTGCATTCTGAATCTGTGGTGTGGCCCTCCATGGCCATGTGGGATGAAGCTCCCTCGTGCTCCGATGCCACTGTACCTCCTCCTGATGATGCTGATGCACAAAAGAACAGGGAGAGCACAAAAATGGGGGGAAAGACAGAAGAAGAACAGGTTTAGTGCATGGCATACCGCTACCGTTGGCGGACAAGACAGACACAGCAGCCGCCTGCATTACGCCCTGCTCCTGGCCTCTGCATATGCAATTCCTGGGATATGGCCTACATCGCTATGGTGGAAATCTGCACACATGGATGCCACAGGGGCAACTATACCTGTACTTGGCACTGTACTGAGGTGGGGTAGAGTGCCACATGGGCTGCATTACAGAGGGGCCTAGTCTACGCATTTCTGGCTGGCCTAGGTACACCCACAGCCCTCCTCCCCCACCCAGACCCCTCTACTGCGCGCAAAGTCTGCAGAATGAGGTTGTACTCACCCCCTTGTGTCTGCTGTGATGCCCTCAAGCGCCCATCCAACTCCGGGTGGGCCACCGCCAGGATCCGGAACATCAGGGGGGTCATAGTCCGACGGGCACCCCTCCCACATTGGGAGGCCATCCCCAGCTGAGCCTCCGCCGTCTTCTTGCTGCAGCGGCGAATGTCCTCCCATCTCTTCCGGCAGTGGGTGCCCCGTCTCTGGTGGGCCCCCAGGCTCCGGACCTCCTTGGCGATGGCATGCCAAATGTCCCTCTTCTGGTGGGCGCTGACCTACATGACATGCACAAGGAAAGAGGAACAGTCATTACCTACTGCACCGTCGTTGTAATTGGCCCCCTCCCAACTCTATCCCTGTGGACCATTCATCCCCATACATGACTGTTCTATGTACTCTGCCCCCTTCCCTCATCCACCCAGCCCTCTCCACCCAGGCCTAGCCCATACAACGTGCTCCCTGTGTACTAACCTGTTGGTCTGGAGGACCGTAGAGTAGCGTGTACTGGTGGGCCCCCAGGGTCCGGACGTCCTTGGCGATGGCACGCCAAATGTCCCTCTTCTGGTGGGCGCTGACCTACATGACATGCACAAGGGAAGAAGAGAAGTCATTACCAACTGCACCGTCGATGTGAGTGGCCCCCCTCACTACTCTAGCCATGTGGCCCATTCATTGACATGCATTTGATGTTCCCTGAACTCTGCCCCCTTCCCTCTTCCACCCAACCCTCTCCACCCAGGCCTAGCCCATACAACGTGCTCCCTGTGTACTAACCTGTTGGTCTGGAGGACCGTAGAGTAGCGTGTACTGGGGGAGGACCCCGTCTACAAGTTTCTCCAACTCCTTAGCAGACGCAGCAGCCATCGTCGCTTCCAGTCCGAAGTCACAGCAGCACTTGCAGTGTAGGTCCTCTCCTGTCGAAGGTCAGGTATCTAGTGATTGAACAGAAAGAAAATGGCGGTGACGTCTGTGGCGGTGACGTCCGTGGCGGTGCATATTACCACCGCCGGCGCACCTGTTCATTGGCTCCTGGGACCCATAGGGTCCTATGTGAACCAATGCAGCATTGCGCCGCGGTCTACAACCGCCTACCTCGACGGTGTGCAACGCCAGCGCAGTTACCCCACAATCCCATTGTCCCAGTGTAGAGGTCAGGCAGGCGCCATTTCAGGGGCCCACATGGCTTCATTTAATTCTGCGTCACACATAGCTAGGCCTACACTCAACACACATACAGGAAGGGTTTTGTGTGTGGTGTCGTGTTCTGTGTAACTGTGGGTACATACCTGGATGAAAATTGACTTTATCGTCGCTCTTGTCCTTCGTAGGCGCCGTCAGCTGGGACATGTGAGAAGATGGTGGAATCCTCCGGTGTACCGACCGCTGGTGGACCTGTTGACAATGGAAGTGCGACATGTCATCATCACCTACAGGTTTGACCGTGCCACAATCCAGGAACTATGTACCCAGTTGGAGCCAGACCTGATGTCACCATTCCGCCATCCCACTGGAATCCCCCCTGACGTGCAGGTGCTGTCAGTGCTCCATTTCCTTGCAAGTGCCTCTTTTCAGACAACAGTGATCATGGCATCAGGGATGTCCCAGCTTATGCTTTCCAACGTCTTGTCCAGAGTGTTGTCTGCCCTGCTGAAACACGTAAGGAGAAACATCATTTTCCCTGAGGTGGAGGATTTGCTTACAGTTAAAGGTGACTTCTTTGCCCTTGGACATATCCCCAACGTCATAGGTGCCATTGATGGGACCCATGTAGCTCTGGTCCCCCCCACAGGAGTGAACAGGTGTACAGAAACAGGAAGATTTATCATTCTATGAATGTACAGATGGTCTGTTTGGCAGACCAGTACATCTCCCAGGTTAATGCTATGTTCCCTGGCTCTGTGCATGACGCCTACATCCTGCGGAATAGCAGCAGCCCTGATATGATGGGTCAACTCCAGAGGTACCGTGTATAGCTATTAGGGGACTCTGGTTACCCCAACCTTTCCTGGCTACTGACCCCAGTGAGGAATCCCAGGACCAGGGCAGAGGAACGCTACAATGAGGCCCATGGGCGGACTAGGAGGGTGATCGAACGCACCTTCGGCCTCCTTAAGGCCAGGTTCAGGTGCCTCCATATGACAGGTGGTTCCCTATTGTACTCACCGAAGAAGGTGTGCCAGATCATCATCGACCGCTCGATGCTCCATAATTTGGCTTTACGACGCCAGGTGCCTTTTCTGCAGGAGGATGGTCCAGATGACGGTGTTGCGGCAGCTGGGGAACCTGTGGAGCCTGGGGACAGTGATGAGGAGGAAGCTGAGGAAGAAGACAACGACAACAGGGAGTCAGTCATACAGCAATATTTCCAGTGACACACAGGTGAGAACATTTTCAGATTTTTCATTACATTCACTGTCACACGTCTTCCTCTATCCTGTGTGTAATTACTTGAGATTATTTGGTAATTGAGTTGTTTCTTTCCATTACGGTTTCACAGGTGTGGTTACCAACGTTTGTCATCTACTTGCATCCTTCAAGGACTTTTGATGTGTGACATTGGTATGTTGCTTTTACATTTCACAACGCATTTTCACACTGTCATTGATATTACATTTTAACAAATCATAGACTGACTCCAGATTGTTTTGTGTTTCAAGGGTGTTTATTGCAGTGCTCAGAATTGGGAGGGGGTTGTTAAATGGTGATGGGTGATGGCGGAGGAATGTCCATGGCAGAGTCCAGTCTATTAGTCTCACAGGTGCACTCCCCATCTGGGCATAGGAAGAGGAGCTGGGGCAGTTCAAGTATGGACAGGGGAACAAAGTGGGGCAGTGGGGGGACAATCAGGGTGGTCTCATTTCCTGGCGGGGGTCTTGTCATCTTGCTCTGTCCTGTTCCTGGATCTCAGGGACCGCTTGCGAGGTGGTTGTCAGTCTGCAGGGGGTGGGGTGCTGGTGTGGTGGTCCTGTGGCAGGGCGTCCTGTCCACTAGCGCCGGCGGAGGTGGTGGGCAGTTCATAGTCCATGCTAGTGTCAGGGGCCCCTTGGAGTGCCACGGTGTCCCTCAGGGTCTGCTGTATGTCCTTCAGCACCCCTACGATGGTGCCCAGGGCGGAGCTGATGGTCCTGAGCTCCTCCCTGAACCCCAAATACTGGTCCTCCTGCAGGCGCTGGGTCTCCTGAAACTTGACCAGGACCGTGGCCATCATCTCCTGGGAGTGGTGGTATGCTCCCATGATGGAGGTGAGGGCCTCGTGGAGAGTGGGTTCCCTTGGCTTGTCCCCCCCCTGTCGCACAGCAGCCCTCCCAGTTCCCCTGTGTTCCTGTGCCTCCGTCCCCTGGACCATGTGCCCACTACCACTGCCCCCAGGTCCCTGTTGGGGTGGTGGGTTAGCCTGGGTTCCCTGTAGTGGTGGACACACCGCTGATTGACCTGTCCTGGGTAGGGAGGTTTGGGCCCGCTGGGTGGGTGCTGTGCTGGTGTTACCAGAGGGTGGAAGGTCAGTGTTGGGCTGTGCCTGTGCGAGGGAACCGACTGTCCTGAGGCCCACGATGGTCCTGGCTGGTCATCAGGCTCCAGTAGGGCAGAGCTGCTACCGTCACTGTGGGCCTCTTCTGGGGGTGGAGTGGTGTTGTCTGGACGCTCTGGTGTGGTGACGGTCCTTCGTGTTCCTGCAGGGGCATAAGGGCATGATTATTGCATGTGTGTGTGTCATGGTGTGCAATGGGTGGGTGACCGTGTACCCCAGTGCTAGCATTCCTGTGTGGGGGCTTGTATGATGAAGGCTAGGGGGTTGTTCTGGGTATGTGCAGTGGGCATGCTTAGGTGATAGGTGTCCATGCTTCGTTGTGTCATGCAGGGATTGGTGTTGGGATGTGTAGTTTATGGTATTAGTACATTAGTGAGGATTTGGGGTGATAGGGGAGGGTGTGAGGGTGGGGGTGTGTGATAGCATGCAGGTAGGGTGGGGGATATGTTAGTTAAGATTTGACTTACCAGTGTCCCATCCTCCACCGACTCCTCCGAGGCCCTCTGGATGCATGATGGTCAAGACTTGCTCCTCCCATGTTGTTAGTTGTGGGGGAGGAGGTGGTGGTCCGCCGCCAGTCCGCTGAACCGCGATGTTGTGCCTGGAGACCGTTGAACGCACCTTCCCCCGTAGGTCGTTCCACCTCTTCCTGATGTCCTCCCTATTTCTTGGGTGCTGTCCCACAGCGTTGACCCTGTCCACTATTCTTCGCCATAGCTCCATCTTCCTGGCTATTGATGTGTGCTGTACCTGTGAGCCAAATAGCTGTGGCTCTACCCGTAGGATTTCCTCCACCATGACCCGGAGCTCCTCCTCGGAAAAACGGGGGTGTCTTTGGCGTGCCATGGGGTGGTGTGTGTGATGTGTGGGGCGGTGTGAGTGTTGATGTGTGTGGTGATGTGTCGTGGTGTGTGGTGTTTTGTGCGTGGATGTTGTGTTGGTGGTGGTGTTGTGTGCCTCTGCGGGGTGGGATTGTCTGATCTGTGCTGTGTCTCTGGCCTTCGTGATAGATTTTTGGTCGTAGGGGTTTGTGGGTGATGTGGGTGTGTGTTTTATATTGCGTTGGGTGTGTGGGAGTGTTGTTTGTATGTGTGTCAGGTGTGTGTATTTGGAATTGTCCAATGTGGCGGTGTTTTGGAGATGTGTGTGTATTTTGAGCGCGGCGGTGTGTACCGCCAATGGAATACCACGGTTGTAAAACCGCCGCATGGATTCGTGGGTCGTAATAGCATGGGCGTGTTTCTGTTGGCGTGGAGGTGGAGGTTTTGTTTTCGCCAGTTTATCACTGACCTTTGGCGTGGCGGACTTGTGTGGGTGTCTGAATTTCAGCGGTTTCTGAGATGTGTGTCATAATAGCTGTGGCGGAATTCCGCGGCCGCGGCGGTGTATTGGCGGTCTTCTGCACGGCGGTAAGCGTCTTTTACCGCCAATGTTGTAATGACCCCCTTAGTCATTTTGTACAGCAGAACTACTGCCATGCAGCATGGCTGAAACGTAGAAAAAAAGTGCTATGATGCAACCAGCGTTGGCTTAGTGTGTGATTATTCTCTGCCTTCATAAAAAAGAACATTTTCTGAAACAAATGACAATTGCACCGTATCAGCAAACGTAAACACCAAGAAATTAAAATGCATGAATTCATGCATCCATCTTTTTCAATGGAGGCAGGGAATGTGAGCCAAAGGCCGAGGGTGCTGTGCAAAACACAAACAAAGCAATAATAACAAAAACAAATGATACCCAATATTATGTCGGTGAGTGCCCTAATGATGCGCTGGTTGGCTCAATTCAGGCCACGGGTGCAATATGACAAGGGCCATTGAAATGAGACATGAGAGTCAGCTATGTTAGGTTAATTGGCTACATGACCGGTGGTCTCTTTTTTTTCTAGACCCTGCATTTATTAGCTATGTCAAGTGGTGCGTAGGACCGCACCACTAAACCCTCAGAAAAGGTAACATAAATAGGACACCCCTCGACCTCATGGGTGTGTCCTCACTACTTGTCTTGCTAGTCACGTCATTGGCAAGACATTGTAATCCTCCCTTATTTCAAAATAGGCCAAACACAAACTCTCAAACAAAGTTAAACACATGCAGAAATAACCTGTGGCTTATCACTCAACTTGTCATGCTATGTTCACATTCAAAACCAGTTATCATCTTTAGAGTCGGCAGTCCACACACTGATTTGACCATATTACAAAACATGTTTCAGCCTGGATCACAGTGCTTCCACCAAAACAGAGCCACAATTCCATGACGTGGTCTGTCAGGTGAGTAGAGGGAGAGGGATTACCCCGCAGTCTATATTTAGTACAGGTACTCTGACCCTCTCCCTGGTCTGGCGGATCTAGTCCATTATCAGCACTGGAGGGCACTTCAGCAGGGACTTCGCCATTGATTCTGCTTATCGGCTCTGGAACGGTGGTGGTAGAGTCAGTGTCATCCAAGACATTATCCTGGTCTGGCTTCAATCTTCCTCCATCACATTCAAGAGGCATCCTCATGTGAGAAGTGTTTGAAATGAGCAATATTTCTCTTGATCTCCTCCTCACATCACCTGGCAGTCACCTTGGTTCCGTGCATTTAGGTCATGGCCCAAGGGTGATGCTCATAGGGGAGCTGAAACTTGCTCGCTGAGAACCAGTCCTACTCTTCTTCCTGTGGACTGGCAGCTCAGCGATGATGTCAGAGAAAATCAGCAGGGCTGAAGGCCCTGGGTCTGTACTCTTCTTCGCAGTTGTATTCTTGAAGTTAGAGCATCCACTTTTCAATTCACGGGGCGAGTCTGTCCCTCTGAAGAGTGGAATGAGGGTTTGTGGCCGGTGGTAACCACAAAAGGATGTCAATACCCATATAAGTGGAAATTACAACACCCCCAGTGTATTGCTATTGCTGCCTTCTCTGTTTGTGAGTAACGCTGATCTGTCTGGGTGGGAGATCTGCTTGCAAATGCCACTGGCACCCATTCTCTGCTTTCTAGTCTTTGCATCAGAACTGCTCTGAGTCCCTTGGGGCCTGCAACCACAGCAATTCTAGTATCCCTCCAGGAATCGAAGTATATAAGGTGGTTTCTGATGACAGCGCTTTTTTAGTGGCTTGAATTGATTGTTCCTATTCCTCGTACCACACCCAGGGGACAGATGACTTGGTGAAGTCTCTGAAATTTTGAGTCAGTGTGGTCAGGTCCTTGATGAAACGGCCACAATAGCTTACCATTCCTAGGAAGCTGTGAGCTTCTGACACTGTGGAAGGTGGGGGAGCGTCTGTAATGTCTTTCACTTTCTTTGGGTCAGGTGCTGTGCCCTCTGCTGAAAACATGTAGCCAGAAAAAATTATTTCCTGCTTCAGGAACTCACACTTCAGTGCAAAGTGAGCACTGAGACCTGAATTCTTTGAAGGAGACTTCTGAGTCAACTGTGGTGCTCCTGTATGGACCGAGCTTACACCAGCATGTCATTACAGATGTTGATTATGCCCGGTAGACCTGACAATACATCTTGTAGGCCCATGTGAGTAGAGAATATTGTCATGTATCTCAACTCCTCATCTAGGGTGAGCTGATGGTATCCTGAGCTGAGGTCTACCTTCGAGAACCAACTGGCTCCGCTTAGTTCTCCAATCAGTTTGTCGATGGTAGGAGTCAGGTGACTCTCCCGCTTTTTGCGAAATCGAGGAGCCACATTTCTACGTGTATGTGCACTTTGCAGGGTTGTTTCGGGTTCCACGTCACCAGGGTGGGTGATACTCATGGGTTGGGGCCTGACACCTTATCTATGATCCCAGCAGCTTCCAATTGTTCTAGTTCTCTCTTGACCTGAGGTCTCAGGTGGAACGCAATGCAACTATGACATAGAGCCACTGGTTGAATAGACTGGCCGAGGTGCAGCTTTACAGTTTTTCCTTTTAGGCACCCAAAACCGTCAAATGCTTTTGGTAACTCATGAGTATCTGGGACACACCTTCCAGGTGAACTCCAAATACAAAAGTGACCACTCCTAGTGCTTCTGCAACATGCCTTGACCTCCTTTGGCAACATATGTGCATGAGCTCATTGTCTGGGACCCATGAGTTATGGGTGTTGTCAATTTTCCCAGCATGGGCAGTGGGGTGCTCTCCCCATATGGATATACTCAAACTGATGCTTTCTGATGAGGCGGCATCGGCACCATCGATTGAAATGCTTCCATGAACATGATGTTTATGGATGCAATGGGATCTACAATGGCTATGAGCGGGTGCACTCCTATCTGTCGGGCAATGAGGTAGTTGGCGTTGCGACTTAGCAGCAGCCCCTATTCTGAAGACTAGGTGTATTGCATGTTCTACACTTTCATCATTGTCCATGTCATTGTTGCTTTCGCAGGTTTCGGGTATTGTGTTGACGGTTGTGCGTGGTGGTAGCCTTTTTTTGGATCAACATACCTTGTCGAAATGATTGAATTTTCCATATCTAGAACACTGTTTGCTCTTCGCTGGGCATTCTCCTGGGCTATGGGCTGGTCTGCCACAATATCCACATGGTTTCACTGTTTTCTTTATGTGTTCTGGTCCTTTACGGCTTCAATTGCATTAACTGGTTCTGCTTTTATTGTCCTCTGTAGGGCCGCCTCCATGTGTGAGGTGCATGCTTTTGACAGTTCATTCAGATCATTCAGACGCTACAGAGGGAGGTCATAGCGTTCCGAGGGAAACTTAAAGCAATGTGCGCTAATAGGGCTGAACTATCACTCCTGGGCTTCAAAAAGAATACCTATGAACAGGGCAATAAAGTGGGCACATTGTTGGTGAGACAATTATGGATTTAGCAGGAAAGGGAATATATTCCCCAGATACAGGGGAATTGGGGCGACCCACTGTACTGAGAAAGAGGGGTGCCCTCTTTATGTTACCCCTTGTGAGGGTCTAGGGGTGCGGTTCAGCGCACCACGTGACATACTTACTAAATGCTGGTGCCTACAGGCCTGGTCTAGAACCCACCATACCCAAATCCACTGTCTCATTTGCTTGCTTTTATCATATTGCAGCTGTTGCCTGAATGCAGCTAACCAGTACATCATCAGCACACTCACCGACATAACATTGCAGATGATGGGGCCCTTTTTCATGCTGCCACAGGAGGATCTCGCTACAGTGCCGGCGCAAGTGGCAGCTGCATGCTCTCCCTCTAGATCACGGTGCTCGTGCCATGTGCTGTGTGCGTCCCTGTAGTGCTGGGAGCTTGATCGCGCTCAGAAACTGATCCGCCCGGCCCCCGGTGCACAGTGTGGTAGGTGGCCCAATTCAGCAACATGTGTTCTCTGGTGCGGAAGATGTTGGAGTAAACCCCACCAACTTTTCCTTGCATGAGGCCTCCTAATGTCTACTGTCTTCCGTCCTGCCCAAAATCAGTGCCACTGGTGAGAGGGGAACAGGAAAACCTCCTTTAAGCACTGGTAAGTGCAAGGAGAAAGTGTGAGTGACAAACAATGATTGGCATCAAAAATCACACAGAACACAAAATACAATTCACACAGATGCATGCTTCCCAAAGCCTGTGCCACCACCCTTCTCAGCGCTACCACCACCCAAGAGAAGCCGTCTTGATGGCCCAGATCCCCGCAATCCAGCCATTCGTGATAGAAGGGGCTCCGTCAGCACAAGCACCCAAATAGAGAGACTGGGTGGAGACAGTGGAACTGTTTTTCAATGCAATAGAAGTCGCAAATGAAAGAAAGTGAGCCATGCTCCTACACCTAGGAGGTAAAGATATCCATAAAATATTGAAAACCATCACAGATGGAACTCTGAAGACCCACAAAACATTCATAGCAACTCTAAACGCATACTTCAAACCAATGGTGAACCAGGACTATGAGCAGTCTATATTTCACCAGGCTCGAGAGAACCCAGAAGAGTCCATTGATGCCTTTTTTTTTACCTGAATATTAGAGTTGGCAAGAACATGTGGTTTTGTAGATGAAAGGGAAGAGATACAAGAACAGATCATTCAGGGTTGCACTTCAGTGAAGATGAGAGCGCACATCCTACAGGAGTCGGGAAAATAATTAATAGACATTCTGATCGTGGTGCGCTCTAAAGCCGCTTTGGTATTTTCAGAGAAGGTGCCAGCCTGCGTCCTAAGATGGTGTGTACTGTCTAGGGTGTGTCAAATATCAAATTGAAGTCACCCATTAGAATGCTATCACCCTCGGCAAATCCCCCTAGCATCGAGAGGAAGGAGAGGAGGAATTCAGCCTGACCGGTGCTAGATGCATTTATCCTGGCTATGGTACATAAACGGCCAATAATAAGTCCCTTAACCAATAAGATCCTCCCATCCTTATCTGATTTGTTGCTCGTGATCTGGTACTTCGTCAAAGAGTGGAAGAGGAGAGCCATTCCATTGTGTTTAGTGGTGGCAGATGACCTATGAATTAAAGAATAGATTTGTTATGTAGTCTGTTTATTGGGAGAGTTCAACCCCTTCACATCCCATGCTGCATATTAAGTGCCATATTGTGTTTTAAGTCCTGCCCCTACCAAACAGGCCCCCTCCAGAGAACAGGAACTAATGCATTCCCTCCCGCCCAACATCCCCCCCAATCCCCAAACCCCCCATCAATCTGGGATCAAAAGATCATAGATGTAACAAACTTGGAAATGAAAAACAAGAACAAAACATCGGGACATCACGCTCCCTTTGAACTGTGAATCGCATCAGAAAGGTAGACCAACAGGCATATTGGACACAAATTCGCCAATCCACACAGTTTGCTTGTAGAAAAAGGAATAAGGAACCCATTCGATGGTTGTAGTGAACCTAGTTCACCTACATGGCATTAACTAGGGCGGATCCCCTGGGATGCAATGGATAAAGTTCATGAAAAAGCCTTAGCATAGAGTTCTTGGGGAGCAATATCGGAGAGACATATGAGAGTGTGAGCGTCATGAGTAGTCCCTTTGCTACCTGAATGAAACAAATACTGTATCAAGAGGAAAAAAGGAGGGTGTCAGAAGAAAGCAGGGAACAACAGTCATCTCTTGCCATCTCATTGAAATTTTCTACATTGGAGCCAGGGTGCTGGATTGGTCTTGCCGGTGATTTTGGAAGAGAGCCCCCCCATCACTCTCCTCAGGGCTAGGGGAGGCCAGCAGTGCGAGGCCTAATGGGGAAGCTGCTTTCTCCAAGGTTGTGAAGTGGTGCAACTTGTTGTGAAATTTGAAGGCAGTACGAAAGGAGTATGTCCATCGGTATTTGACATGATTTATTGCGCAGGGCTTCCATCACTAGTTTAAACTGCTGTTGTTGTGCTAACGTCACAGGGGTTGCATCTTGGTTGAGGGAACATGTCTCTCCCTGGAAGGAAACTTGGGCCCTCATTATGACATTGGCAGTGAGTGTTAAAGTGGCGGCAATACTGCCAACCGGTTGGCGGTAATTACCACCAAATTATGGCTATGGTGGTGATAACTCCCATAGACAGCCAATGTACCACACCATCCGCCAGGGCATTAACACAACTGACCACGACAGTAGCCATCAACAGCCAGGCGTAAGACAAGGTACCACCCACCATATTATGACACTGCAAACCGCCAGGATTTTAAGGGCTGTACCAACGCCCTCAAAAGTCTGGCAGAATCACATCACAGAAGACAAAAGACTCACCAACAGAGACACAGAGAAGACCAACGCCGCGATGGAACCGGAACTGCAAGTCTTCCCGATGCTCCTCTATGCCATGCTTCACCTGGAACACCAACCCCGACGACGACGGTGAGTACAGCCGCCTAGCGCACAAGGGAGGGAGGGAGGAAAAGGAGAGTGAAACACACATGCATGACACACACCAGACACACACACACACCATACACACAATCAGCTGCAGACGTAAACCAATGGCACACAACGTACTGCATAATAATACAATGACTACAGTTCGGCAGCACTGACATTGTAATGGCAAGGCAACACCCACCATATGAACCAATTTTAGAACAAAGATACATGAACAATTGTCCAGAAAGGGCCAATGCCCAGTCCAAAGTACATAAGGCCCACATGGCCACAGTCCAAGCCCCAACTTCATCCTGACCAATTCCGCACAACACTGCAGAGGCAACTTCTCGGAAGTGGACAGGCACCTATGGGGGAAGAGGGGTAGGAGGACCCTCAGCTGAAGTCCGGAACTTGCCCACTGCTCCTGGAGGGTGCTCCATGTCCATTTCCCAATGCTGGGGAGTGCAAGGTCACAGTCTCTGCGGTAGGGAACTTGCCAACTGCTTCTGGAAGGGGCTCCATGCCCATTTCCCAATGCTGGGGAGTGCAAGGTCACAGTCTCTGAGGTTGGGAACTTGCCCACTGCTCCTGGAGGGGGGTCCATGTACAACAGCCCTGGAAGGTGTCCTACATGTCCTCTGCTGAAGGTGAGGACTGCACTGTCTCTGCTGGGAGAGGTGTCTCCTGGGCACCCTCTGCTGGAGGTGAGGGCTGCATTGTCTCTGCTGGGGGAGGTGTCTCCTGGGCAGCCTCTGCTGGAGGTGAGGGCTGCATTGTCTGTGCTGAGGGAGGTGTCTCCTGGGCACGCTCTGCTGAAAGTGAGGTCTTCTTCCCTGTCATTGGTGGTTGAGTGGGAACCTCTTCTGACATTGGTGGTTGATTGGGAACCTCTTCTGACATTGGTGGTTGAGTGGGAACCTTCCCTTTCCTGGCTGGTGGAGTGGGATCCTTCCCTTTCCTAGCTAGTGGAGAGGGAACCTTCACTGTCTTGCCTCCACGACCAGGAGGTGCCTCCACTGTCCCCGTGGACTGTTTGGCTGAGGTCCTGGGCTGGGTCATTGGGACCCTGCTCTTACGGGCAGGACAGAGGAGCGTGGGGGGAAGAGGTCAAGTTGGGCAAGGAAAAGCTTCTTAGGGACAGTAGGGCAGGATGAGGGAGGAGGGATGGGAGTGGCGGTTGAGAGAGGGGTTGTTGGAAGACTACGTCTGCTGAACTTGGGTGCAGGTGCATGGGCAGTGTGTTGATGTGAGGTGGATGGCTGTTGGGTGTCTGAGTGCCTGCATTTGTGTCCTTTAAGAGGGGGGGACAGACAGGGTGGGAGAGGACACAGGGGACGCGTGGATGGATGTTGCAGAGGTTTCTGCTAGTGAGGTGTGTCCACTATTTGGTGTGGTGATGCTAGTGGTGCCTGTTGAAACAGTGCATGCAGGTGTGAGTGTGGACATGACTGTGAGGGAGGTGGAGGAGAAGGGGGAGACAGTGGAGGCAGTGGATGTTAATGTGTGTGCAACTGTCTGTTGTTTGTGTGAGTGCTTGTGGACTGAAGTGTGGTGCCTGTGTTTGACACTCTTGTGCGTTGTCTTGTGTGCATGTACATCTTTATGTGTGCATGGGATGGGTTGGGGTTGAGAAGACTGGGACTGGGAAGTGGTAGTTGGAGGGGGCACGGTAGAAACAGGGACAATGGCTGCCATCAGGGAGGAGGCCAGAGCCTGAATCAATCTCTGTTGGGCTGCCAATCCACAGTGGATGCCCTCCAGGAATGCATTGCATTTCTGCATCTGGGATGGCAACCCATGGGTGGCATTCACAATGGTTGACTGCCCTACAGAGATGGATCTCAGGAGGTCAATAGCCTCCTCACTCAGGGCAGCAGGGCTCACTGGGGCAGGGCCTGAGATGCCTGGGCAGAGGAGATGCCCAACCTCCTGGGTGAGCGGGCACAGGCAACTCGCTGAGGGGCTACTGGAAGGGCAGTGCTGATACGGGGGTGGCGGCTGTACCTGCAGCTGGGGTGGTTACAGAGGTGTCCGCCACCACCAGGGACCTTCCATCAGAGGAGGTATCTGAGTCAGTGTTGTTACCTCCTGTCTCCTGGTGCTCCCCTCGGCCTCCATCCCACTGGTTCCCTCAGCATCGGTGGACTCTGCCTCCTGGGTCCTGTGGGATGCAGCTCCCTCTATCACCGGTGCCTCTGCTCCTCCTCCAGATGATGCTAATGCACACATGGACAGGATGACAGAAGGAGAAAGGGGGGAGGGAAAGAGAGTACCAGGTCAATTACAGCACCAACACCACAGTTGGCATACATAGGACCGTCACACACAGGCATCAGGCTTCAGCAGTATGCATTGCACTGGCATTGAATTGGCTAGATGCCGCAGCTAGATGAAGGCCAAACACTGTAAATGTAAATTAGCACTTGTATAGCGCACTACTCACCCGTTAGGGTCTCAAGGCGCTGTACTCATACCGCTATGGAACCCCTCCTGGCTTTTCCCTGTGAGGCGCCCACTCCTGAGCACCCCCAGGGTGAAGCCAGGCATCCAAGCGCTGTTGGGGCCGTTGTGGAGATTAAGCAAGCTATTGCCCAGAGTTGCAGAGTGGGACCCATGAATTAGATTAGGCACCGAGGCGAGAATCATCTGGTCAAGGGGAATTGAGCCCAAGACCTGCCGAAGCGGGACTTGAACCCTGGTCTTGAGCCAGATCTCTGCTTCAGGGTCTGCCGCTCTAACCATTGAGCCACACAATCTCAGAGCTGTGTGCCCAATTGAAGCCTGACCTGATGTCAGCTATCTGTCATCCCCCTCTTGTGCAAGATCTATCAGTGCTCCATTTCCTGGCAACTGGTTCTTTCCAAGTGATGGTAGGCTTGGCAGCAGGAATATTACAGCCAATGTTCTTAATCGTGCTGGCCAAGGTATTGTCTGCCCTGGTGAAACACATGTGCAGCTACATTTCTTTCCCCCAGGTAGAAGATTTAGTCACTGTGAAAGCAGGTTTCTATGCAATGGGACATATTCCCAATATTATTGGGGCGATTGACAGTACACATATTGCATTTGTCCCCCCCTGCCAGAATGAACAGGTGTTCAGGAATCGTAAGAGTTTCCATTCACTCAATGTGCAAATGGTGTGCCTGGCAGAACAGGTACATCTCTTACATTACTGCCAAGTATCCTGCGTCAGTGTATGACTCCTCATTCTGAGGAATAGCAGCATCTCAAATGTGATGACCCAATTACAGAGGCACAGGGTGTGGCTAATAGGCGAGCCAGAGTCCCCATCCGCTGTATGTCAGTGTATGCCCATAGTATTGTGTAAGGCTACATTTTGTCCCTCAACACTTGCAGGTGACTCTGGCTACCCAAACCTATTGTGGCTCCTGACCCCTATGCCAGGACAGGGGCTGAGAACTGTTAAAATGATGCACATGGGCGAACCAGGAGAATAATTGAGAGGACTTTTGGCCTCCTGGAGGCCAGGTTCAGATGCCTGCATCTGACAGGTGGATCCCTGTGCTACTCACTCGAGAAGGTCTGCCAGATAGTAGTGGCATGCTGCATGTTGCACAACCTGGCCCTCAGATGACATGTGCCTTTTCTGCAGGAGGAAGGGACTGGAGATGACCCTGTAGCAGCAGTGGACCCTGTGGGCAGTGAGGATAAGGAGGCAGAGAATGAGGATGAGGACAACAGAACATCAGTTATACGACAATACTTCCAATGACACACAGGTGAGACAGTGGAACTGACCAATGCTCTGACTATTGATGTTTTCTGAGTGGCTGTAGCATGAAGGCATTCACTTCTTTTGCATCTCAACTTACTGTCACCTATGGCTTGTCCTTTTACAGATGTTGGTGATATGTTTACTGCAGACAGCTACGGGTCATTATTTGTATGCTATCACAGTGTTCAGATCATTTGCACTAGATGTGACTGTTCCCACAAATGCACATTTTCAACACATAAAACACTGTCACTCAAGTTGTGTTTAAGGGTGTTTATTGTAGTGCAAATAATTGACTGAAAAGTGCAATGGAATGGGGTGATGGTAGAGGAAAGTTTAGGATATTGTTCCAGTCTATTTGTAGCACAGGTCCAGGATCCAAGGGCCATCGGAAGGAGAGCAGAGGCAGTTCAAAGTGGACAAGGTGCCTTGGTGGGACACTAGGGGTACAATTAGGAACCTCTCATGTCCTGGTGGTGGTCTTGGTCTTGGCAAGTGTCTCTGGCTTCTTTCTGGGTCGCAGGGAATGTTTGCGTGGTGGTTCACCTTCTGCAGAGGGAGGAGTGCTGGTGGCCTGTGGGTCCTGTGGCGGGGCCTCCTGCCCACTAGCTGCAGCAGAAGTGGAGGGCTGGTCCATAGACTGGCTAGTGGTAGGGGCCTGGGATTACTGGTAGGCCTCCAGAATCTTAGTGAGTGCCTTCTGGAGAGTTGGTTTCCTGGGTCTATCTTCCCACTGGCACACAGCGGTCCACTTAGTGTCCCTGTTGCCCTGTCCCTCTGTCCCTCTGTCCCTTGAACGGTGTGCCCACTGCCACTGACTCCAGGTCCCTGATTGTCTTGGAGGCGAGGTGTGGATTGGGGTCCCAGTACAGGTAGGCACACTGCTGATTGAAGTGTTCTGGGGACAGATGTGTGGGGACGCTGGGTGGGTGCTGTGGTGTTGGATACTGAAGGGTGAGGCTCTGTGGTTGACTCCGAGTCAGCTGGGGTGAACGACTGGCCAGTGGTCCCTGATGGGCCAGGTAGTTCATGCAGATTCAAAAGTCCACAGTTACAGTCATCATTGTCACAGTGGTCTTGGTGTCAGTCTGGTGGCAATAACTGGTGTTCGTAAAGGGTTGTGGGTAAAGTGAGTGTGTGTTTTATAGTGCTGTGGGTGCGTGGGTGTGGTGTGTGTATGAGTTTCAGATGTGTGGTTTTGGTATTGGCCAATGTTGTGTAGTTTAGTATATGGGTGTCCATTTTGAGCTCACTGGTGTGTACCGCCCATGATATACCACCATTGAATGTCTGATTTGAGTTTCTCTTTGAGGTCGTTCTTAAACACATAACACCACCCTCCGAGGGACTCTCGTCTACAGGCCCCTGGCCCATGACAGCAGTTCAGCGACTCCATTACCGACATAATCAGCATGCACGCTCTCGCATCCACTGACTACATACTCCTCGGGACTTAACCTTCCACCTCAAGAACACCAACGACAACAACACCGCCACCCTGCTCGACAACCTCTGCAACCTCAGCTTCAAACAGCTCATCACGACACCAACCCACTCCGCAGGACACACACTCAAACCTATATTTTTCGCCAGCAATCACGTCTCTTTCAGCCACTCCACCGAACTACTCTGGACAGACCACCGCTGCATCCACTTCTCCTTCAAGAAACCCACAACACACCACCACCCACAACGGATCCCCCACCTAAGTTTGAACAAGGTCACTGAAGACCAACTTATCGTGACCCTCTCCCACAACCCACCCATCGACACCACCGACACTGATGCAGCTGCCCACATCTTCAGGCAATGGGTGAACACCTGTGCCAATACTCTCGCCCCAATCAAGAATCCCTTTAACAGACGCACCAACAGAAAGGCCTTCTGGTTTACCGCCGACCTCCACGGATCTAAGCAAAGCTGGCGAAGACTCAAAAGAAAGTGGCACCAAGATCAGACTCTGGATAACCACGTAGGCTTCAAAAATGCCATCCGCAGACACCACCAACTCATCCGAGTCACCAAGAGAACTACCTTCAAAGACCGAATCAACAACAACGCACACAGCCACAAGGAGCTCTTCAACGTTGTGAAGGAACTCTCCAACCCCAGCTCCAAAGCCAACGACATCCCGCCAAACCAAGGCCTCTGTGACTCCCTAGCCTCCTACTTCCACCGCAAGATTGCAGACATCCATGACAGCTTCAGCACCCAGATTCCCTGGCAACCACCAACACCACAGATTCACCTCCGACCAACCTCCTGCTCTCCTGGACCCCCGTCAATGACAACAACACCATCGAAATCATGAACACCATCCACTCTGACTCTCCATCTAACCCCTGCCCCCACCACATCCTCAACAAAGCAAGCTCCGTCATCGCACCCTAACTAAGGAAGATCATCAACAGCTCCTTCGAGTCTGCCACATTCCCGGAGAGCTGAAAACACACCGAGATCAATGTCCTCCTCTAAAAACACAAGGCGGACCAAAAGGACCTCAAGAACTTCCAGCCTTTCTCCCTGCTCCCCTTCCCAGAAAAAGTCATTGAGAAGGCTGTCAACAGACAACTAACCCGCTTCCTTGAGGAGAACCGCACCCTGGACCCTTCCCAATCCAGATTCCTCAACAACCACAGCACCAAAACCGCCCTCATCGCCGCCAGCGATGACATCAGAACCACATCGGACAGCGGCGAAACAGCAGCCCTCATCCTCCTGGACCTCTCGGCCACGTTTGACACCGTCTGCCACCACACCCTATGCTCACGCCTCAGCAATGCTGGAATATGCGACAGAGCCCTGGACTGGGTCACCTCCTTTCTCATTGGTAGAATCCAGAGAGTCTGCCTCCCCCATTCCGCTCGTAGGTCACCAAAATCATCTGCGGCATACCCCAGAGTTCGTCCCTCAGCCAGACCCTCTTCAACGTCTACATGGCCCCGCTCGCTAACATCGCCCAATCCCACAACCTCAACATCATCTCATACGCGACAACCCTCTCCCTCACCAAGGACTCCGCCAAGACCAACCTCCTCAAAGGAATGAAGGCCATCGCCGAATGGATGAGGAGCAGCGGCCTCAAACTCAATTCCAACAAGACGGAGGTATTCATCTTCGGCTCCACCCTCTCTGCCTGGGATGACTCCTGGTGGCCTGCCACTCTCAGAACCGCCTGAACTCCCACCGACCACGCACGCAACCTAGGATTTATCTTGGACCCCTCACTATCCATAACCCAGCAACTCAACACCATCTCCTCCCCCTGCTTCAACACCCTCTGCATGCTCCAAAAGATCTACAAATGGATAACCACTGAAACTAGAAGAACAGTCACCCAAGCCCTCGTAAGCAGCAAGCTTGACTACAGCAATGCCCTCTACGCAGAAACCACGGCCAAACTCCAGAAGAGGCTGCAAAGCATCCAGAACGCATCTGCATGCCTCATTCTGGACATCCCCCACCACTGCCACATCACAGACCCACAGCTCCCAGTCAGCTCCCAGTCAACAAAAAAATCACCTTCAAACTCCTCACCCACGCTCACAAAGCACTGCACAACACCGGACCAGAATACCTCAACAGACAACTCTCCTTCTACACCCCGACCCAGCATCTCCACTCTGCCGACCTCACCCTCGTAACCGTCCCACACATCCGCAGAACTACAACTGGTGGTAGATCATTCTCACACCTCACCACCAAAATGTGGAACATTCTTTCCATCCACTTGCACCAGACCAAAGACCTCCTTACCTTCAGGAAACCTCTCAAAACCTGGCTGCTCAGGCAGTAGCAGTACCTCCCCTCTTTCCCTTTTCCCCTCCCCTCCTCAGCACCTTGAGACCCTCACGGGTGAGTAGTGCACTTTACAAATTCCTGATTGATTCATTGATTAAAACGTCTCAAGGCCATCGTTGTCTCTAGGGTAGGGTCTGTGGTATTAATTCTTGTTTCCGCTGAGGTGGAATAATTGGACACCCGGTTGCTCCGGACCTTCTTTGACACAGAGATATATCTTGGTAGAAGATGTGGGGTGTTCTATACAGGTGATGAACGAAAAGGAAAATCCCTCAGGCCTCCCCAGTCCCTTTGGCACTCCCCCCTTGTAAGGAAATGCCTCCTTGGCATGGTTACCCCCTGACGTTTTGCCTTTGCTGATGCCAAGTTATGATTTGAAAGTGTGCTGAGGCCTGCTAACCAGGCACCAGCACCAGTGTTCTTTCCCTAACCTGTACCTTTGTTTCCACAATTGGCACACCCTGGCATCCAGGTAAGTCCCTTGTAACTGGTACCCCTGGTACCAAGGGCCCTGATGCCAGGGAAGGTCTCTAAGGGCTGCAGCATGTCTTATGCCACCCTGGAGACCCCTCACTCAGCACAGACACACTGCTTGCCAGCTTGTGTGTGCTGGTGGGGATAAAATTACTAAGTCGACATGGCACTCCCCTCAGGGTGCCATGCCAACCTCACACTGCCTATAGGTATAGATCAGTCACCCCTCTAGCAGGCCTTACAGCCCTAAGGCAGGGTGCACTACACCATAGGTGAGGGCATAAGTGCATGACCACTATGCCCCTACAGTGTCTAAGCAAAACCTTAGACATTGTATGTGCAGGGTAGCCATAAGAGTATATGGTCTGGGAGTCTGTCATGCACGAACTCCACAGCACCATAATGGCTACACTGAAAACTGGGATGTTTGTTATCAAACTTCTCAGCACAAAAAACGCACACTGATGCCAGTGCACATTTTATTGTAAAATACACCCCAGAGGGCATCTTAGAGATGCCCCCTGAAACCATACCCGACTTCCAGTGTGGGCTGACTAGTTTTAGCAGCCTCTGTTGCTGGCCACATGGGGAGAGAGTGCCTTTGTCACTCTGTGGCTAGTAGCAAAGCCTGTACTGGGTGGAGGTGCTTCTCACCTCCCCCTGCAGGAACTGTAACACCTGGCGGTGAGCCTCAAAGGCTCACCCCCTTTGTTGCAGCACCCCAGGGCTCGACTTGTGGAGAACCAACACTACAGGGAGGACTCCCCGGCGACTGCGAGCCCATGAGTAGCCAGAGTTGACCCCCCTGAGCCCCCACAGCGACGCCTGCAGAGGGAATCCAGAGGCCCTCCCCCTGACCGCGACTGCCTGCTTCTAAGAACCCGACGCCTGGTAAAGACACTGTACCCGCAGCCCCCAGGACCTGAAGGATCCAACCTCCAGTGCAGGAGCGACCCCCAGGTGGCCCTCTCCCTTGCCTAGATGGTGGCTACCCTGAGGAGCCCCCCCCCTTGCCTGCCTGCATCGCTGAAGAGACCCCTATGTCTCCCATTGAACAACATTGCAAACCTGACGCCTGTTTGCACACTGCATCCGGCCGCCCCCGTGCCGCTGAGGGTGTACTTTTTGTGCTGACTTGTGTCCCCCCGGTGCCCTAGAAAACCCCCCAGGTCTGTCCACCGAAGACGCAGGTACTTACCTGCTGGCAGACTGGAACCGGGACACCCCCTTCTCCATTGAAGCCTGTGTGTTTTGGGCACCACTTTGACCTCTGCACCTGACCGGCCCTGTGCTGCTGGTGTGGTAACTTTGAGGTTGCCCTGAACCCCCAACGGTGGGCTACCTTGGACCCAACTTTGAACCCTGTAGGTGGTTTACTTATCTGCAAAACTAACAAACACTTACCTCCCCCAGGAACTGTTGAAAATTGCACTGTGTCCAGTTTTAAAATAGCTTATTACCAGTTGTGTGAAAACTGTATATGCTATTTTGCTAATTCAAAGTTCCTAAGTGAAATACCTTTCATTTAAAGTATTGTTTGTAAATCTTGAACCTGTGGTTCTTAAAATAAACTAAGAAAATATATTTTTCTATATAAAAACCTATTGGCCTGGAATTGTCTTTGAGTGTGTGTTCCCCATTTATTGCCTGTGTGTGTACAACAAATGCTTAACACTACCCTCTGATAAGCCTACTGCTCGACCACACTACCACAAAATAGAGCATTAGAATTATCTCTTTTTGCCACTATCTTACCTCTAAGGGGAACCCTTGGACTCTGTGCATGCTACTTCTTACTTTGAAATAGTACATACAGAGCCAACTTCCTACATTGGTGGATCAGCGGTGGGGTACAAGACTTTGCATTTGCTGGACTACTCAGCCAATACCTGATCACACGACTAAATTCAAAAAATTGTCATTATAAACTGATTTTAGAAATTTTAGCTATTTTTCAAAATTTTTTAAAGTCCTGCTAGGGCCTTGTGTTAGTCCCTGTTAGCATTTCTTTTAGAGTTTAAAAGTTTTGTAAAAGTTTGAATTAAGTTCTAGAGATAGTTTTAGATTCTTAAAAAGTATTCCAACTTTTAGAAACATAGGGGGTCATTCTGACCCTGGCGGCCGGTGACCGCCAGGGTCACTGACCACGGGAGCACCGCCAACAGGCTGGCGGTGCTCCCAAGGGCATTCTGACCGCGGCGGTTCAGCCGCGGTCAGAAAGGGTAAACCGGCGGTTTACCGCTGCCCCATTGAATCCTCCATGGCGGCGGAGCGCGCTCCGCCGCCATGGGGATTCAGACACCCCCTACCGCCATCCTGTTCATGGCGGGTTTCCCGCCATGAACAGGATGGCGGTAGGGGGTGCCGCGGGCCCCTGGGGGCCCCTGCAGTGCCCATGCCAATGGCATGGGCACTGCAGGGGCCCCCATAAGAGGGCCCCACAAAGTATTTCAGTGTCTGCTTTGCAGACACTGAAATACGCGACGGGTACAACTGCACCCGTCACACCCCTGCAACTACGCCGGCTCAATTCTGAGCCGGCGTCCTCGTTGCAGGGGCATTTCCGCTGGGCCGGCGGGCGCTCTTTTGGAGAGCGCCCGCCGGCCCAGCGGAAATGTTTGAATGGCCGCCGCGGTCTTTTGACCGCGGTGCGGTCATTTGTCGGCGGTACCTTGGCGGACGGCCTCCGCCGTCCGCCAAGGTCTGAATGACCCCCATAATGTCTGCTGCAGAAGAGATTGTGATGGAACTCAACCTCACCCCTTACCTGCATCTTAGGATGTCAGAGTTAAGGTCTCTCTGCAAAATCAAAAAGATTAAAACTAGTTCAAACCCTACCAAAGTACAGCTCCAGGAGCTTTTGGCAGACTTTGCTAAGAACAACCCCTCTGAGGATACCTTCCCAGAGGAGGAAGCTAGTGATGTGGAGGATTTCCTACCCCCGCTCCTAGTTAGGGAGAACAGGGTCCCTCAAACCCTGTCTCCACAAGTGATAGTCAGAGATTCTGCTCCTCTCACAGGAGAGTCCAGCAACTCTGGAAGCATTGAGGGCAGCTGATAAGTAAGAATGAAGGAACTCGACGTACACCGTTTCTTCACTCTGTGAGTAAGTTTATTCATAAGCGACCCGGCCCGGCTGTCATCCTCGGGTGTCCTCAGCTCCAACTGCCTTCCCACTCTCCAGCTTCTAGAACCCTTTCACAAGTTGCCAGGAGACAGCCAGGTTCTTTTACATCACATGTGAGTACAATACAACACATCCCCATTCCTACAAAGAGAAAAAAAAACAAATACATACTCCTACTAACAATCCTGAAACTAACTAATACATATCCCTACTAACAATCCTAAAACTCACTACAACTATGTACACTGTTAATTGGATATAAAGTCCAATTTACATTTATCATTTGCATATAAAGTCCCTCAATAACCTTGATGGTTGTTTTACCCTTGCACTGATCCTTTTTGTCACACTTTCACACTTTTCATTCTTGTTCTTGTTCTTTTCGTTCCTTTTTGTCACACTTTCACACTTTTCATTCTTGTTCTTGTTCTTTTCGTTCCTTTCCAGCCAATCGTCAATTTCCCTCTCCGAACACCTCACTGTCCTCATCGCATTCCACCAGTTACCATCTGAGAACTTTACGCAGTTACCCTTTACCTTCAACACACACCTTGGTTCCGATAATTTAGATTCTCCCTTTCTTGCCAAATGTCCTGTCAACACTCTCACCCAGACACCCTTTTCGTATACCTTCTGCTCTCTCTTAACTTTATTATTGTGTCTTGCTTCATATTGCTGTTGGTACGACTTCACCTTTTCCCTGATCTGTTCAGCATTAATCACCTTTTTCTCACTACTCCCCATCCATGCAGGTACAGCCATGGTGCATGGTACCCTTCCCTTCAGCAACACAAACGGAGTCTCACCCGTATATAAGGCTAACTGGATGTTCTCTCCCAGCACTCAGTTAAACCGTTCCACCATACCATTTCCTCTGGGATGATACACAGGTGTCCTGTAATGTTTGATTCCCCATCTCCTGAGAAAACTCATGAATTCGCTCAAAGTAAATTGTGGTCCATTATCACTGACCATTTCTCCAGGACATCCTTCCCTTCTAAATATTTCCTCACAAAATGCAATGACATTACCTAATTTCGCCTCCCTTACAAATGCAACTTCTGGCCATTTCGAATAATAATCCATCATAACTATAGCATATCTATCTGAACACCCCAAACACTCAAACGACCACATACATCTATGGCTACTTTGTACCACGCTTTCTCCGGCAATTCGTGTGACTTAATCGTTGTTTCTAACAACACATGCGACTTGTCACTTGACATACATGCTATGCAATCTCTCACGTACCTTTCAATCTGTTTATCCATCCCTGGCCACCAAAAATCCGCCCGCACTTTTCTTTTCATAGCAGACATGCCTCCATGCCCTTCATGCATCAACCTTAATACTCTTTCTTTCAGGCCATCCGGAACCACCAATTTGTTCCCTCTTCTCAACACACCATCCATAACCGACAACTCCTCCCAAACATGCTTAAATTCACCCATATCAACGTCCAAACATTTTTTTTTAACCAAAGGTAACTCCTTCATTACCTTATTCATCAGCACATCCTCCCGTACAGCATTTTCCCATTCCTCTTGGCTTATGGCACCACATGCTTCTGATATGTCCGCCACCACCCACTCATTCTCTTCACAAATCTCATTGTCAACCACTGGTAATCTAGACATACAATCAGCAGTTATGTTTTTATCCCTGGTACATATGTCATTCTAAAAGTGTACGCTTTCAGCCTATACATCCACTTCGCAATTCTTGGTATAGCTCTACTAGCCCCCTTGGAGGTAAAAATGTCTACCAATGGTTTATGATCTGTCCGTAGCTCAAATTCCGTGCCCCAAACATATATACGGAAGTGCTGCACACTCCACCAACATGCCAAAGCCTCTTTTTCAATGGTTGAGTATGTTGGTTCTGCTCCCTTCAACGTGCGTGATGCAAACGCTACTACTCTCTCTCTTCCTTCATGTCTTTGCAATAATGCTGCTCCTAACCCGTAATTACTGGCATCTGCCAAAATTATAGTCTCATCATTCGGGTCAAATGGTTTCAATGTGATGGCTTTCACAATAGCTTCTTTAATTACCTCAAATGCTTCTTGACACTCATTGGACCATTTAAATGGCAGCCTTTTTTCATCAAGTCCCTAAGCACATGTACTTTTCCTGCAAAGTGATCCACAAATTTCGTGTAATATTCAGCCAAGCCTAAGAATGATCTTAGCTGATCCTTGTTTTGTGGAGCAGGGGCTTCTGCGATGGCGTCAATTAACTTCCGTTTTGGTTTCACTCCATGTTGATTCAATGTGTGCCCCAAATATTCCACTTCTTCCACTCCAAACCTGCACTTGTTCCTGCTGATGGTAAGGCCAGCTTTCTCCAATTTCTTTAACACTATTGCCAGTATTTCATCATGTACCTGTTCACTTTCACCCCAAACCAGCACATCATCTTGGAACACTAATGTGTTATCAACATTATTCAAAATCCTTTGCATCACTCTCTGGAACATGGCAGAAGCGGACGCCAAGCCAAATGGCATCCTAACAAATTGAAACGCCCCCTCAGATGTAATGAAAGACGTCAATTGTCGAGATTTTTCTCTTAAGCACACCTGGTGGTAAGCATTTGATAAATCCAATGTTGTAAAATACTTTCCACCACGAACATTGGCCAACATTTCATGTATTCTGGGTAACGGGTATCGGTCTATTAATATGTTGTTGTTCAGGTCCCTTAGGTCTACACACATACGGATCCTGCCATCAGATTTCATAGCTATTACTATTGGACTTAACCATTCAGATACTTCAATTGGTTCGATTACCCCTTCCTTACACAGCCTGTGAAGTTCATCCTTTAATTTACCCCTCAAGGCTATTGGTACTATCCGTGCTTTGTGCATCTTTGGGACAGCATCTTTTTTTAAAACTATCTGGTGTTGAAATCCTTTAAGGCAACCCAACTTTTCTTTAAACAGCTCTGGAAATGTAGCTACCCACTTCCCTTCCTTGCTTTCCTTTGTCAGCAATACTTGTTCGGGATGATTAGGATCCAACACTATGTTCAAAGCACATTGTTCCTTCCACCCTAGTAATGATCGTCCTTGACGCACTACATACACCCTTCCTTGTGCTTTCCTATCTTTAAATCCAAGTTCAGCATCAAAATAACCTAATACCGGCAGTTTGCCACCACCATACCCTTCCGGTAACACATCTGTGGGTTTAAGCTTGTTGTCTCTCAAATCACCCCATATTTGCTCGTCAATTAAAGTAAATGGTGATTATGACTCCGCCCACATGTGTATCCACTTCCCATTTATTTCAACAACACACTTAGGCGGGTTATATTCCTTAGTTTTGCTACTAAGTTGTGCACATACTGTTGTGTCCCCTTCCTCCACAGCTAAAACTTCCAACTCCTCTACACTTGTGCTACTATTTTCTTGTTCATTTCTCCTCACAGCATTTACTGACTTCCTGAACTTATTCTCTTTAACCATTCTGCACACCCTTGCAAAATGTCCAATTTTCTTGCACTTGAAACACCTCGTGTTAATAGCTGGACAATTTTTTGCTTCCGCTAAGGGTTTACCACTTCCGCACCTGAAGCACTCCTTTCTCTTCCCTAAGTTATCATCAAATTTACTTGTATCCTTCTTGGAATATCGTACTTCTCCTACTATGTTTTGCTCTTTAGTGCTACTTGTGTTGTTGAGCTCCTTGACATATCGAGATGTACTCTCCATATGTTTAGCAACTTCCACCGTTTTGTCCAATGTCGGATTCTTTAAGCTCAACAATTTCTCCTGTATTTTGACCTCCTTCACCCTGTTGGTGAATTGGTCCCGAATGATTTCATCGTTCAGATCTCTAAATTTGCACGAAATGGCTAGCCTTCGTAGACTGTTAACAAACTGATCTATGGTTTCATCTTGTTTCTGAGCACAAGAGAAAAACCTATGCCGCTCTACTACAATGTTGACTTTCTTTCCGTAGTTTTCTTCCAACGTCTTCATGGCATTTTCATATACATCTTCTTCTTGGTCCGAATCTCCTCCTTGTGTGTCTTGTAATGGTAAAGTTTTCAAAACTTTCCTTCCTTCCACCCCCAAACAATGCTTTAAAATTGCCAACTTTCTTTTTTCTACATACATCTCCCTTCCAATGGCCTCTAAATATGTAGTGGAAGCGTCTTTCCAATCTTCCCAGGCCATGCAGGGTTCACCTGGAAGCTGTAAAAATGCTGGTGGTGGAGTTATAGAGTGTGTTGCCATGTTTCGAATATTTTCTGTCTTTTCCTTTCACTTTCTCTTTTTTTTTATTTTTTATAAAGTTGAAATGTTTACGTTGTACATTGTCCACGAAATTGCAGTTTTCAGGTTAAAATCCTCCCATATAATGGTCTTCTTCCCGTTTAATTACACGCTTTTTTCTTTAGCTTCGTGTTGCGTTTCTAAGCAACACTCTTTCTCCGTCTTGCTCGTTGTACGCGCGTTGCCTAGCAACCTTGCGCGTCGATCGCCCCACGCGCTGGTCGCGTCGCACGCTATTTCTGAATCTTTTTTTTTTATGCCTGCTAGCGTCGCGCGCACGCAAAGTACATTTTAATGGACTTGCCGATAATTTCTGGACGCAACTCTGTTCCGCTGCGTCTCCCCGTGGCAAATCCAAACGTCTTCCTCAAGTTTCGGGCACCTTTCTGCTGCGCTGCTGACAATGCTCTACCGGTCCAGGGTCGCGCTTGTCATTTCTCCATGGGCTCCTAACACCCCCGTCGCCAATGATAAGTAAGAATGAAGGAACTCGACGTACACCGTTTCTTCACTCTGTGAGTAAGTTTATTCATAAGCGACCCGGCCCAGCTGTCATCCTCGGCTGTCCTCAGCTCCAACCGCCTTCCCACTCTCCAGCTTCTAGAACCCTTTCACAAGTTGCCAGGAGACAGCCAGGTTCTTTTACATCACATGTGAGTACAATACAACAGCAGCCTCAATGAAGAAGACCTCCTGCTAGCCAGGATGGCCAAAAGATTGGCTTTGGAGAGACAGCTCCTAGCCATAGAAAGGGAAAGACAAGAGATGGGTTTTTGTCCCATCAATGGTGGCAGCAACATAAATAGGGTCAGAGATTCTCCTGACATGTTGAAAATTCCAAAAGGGATTGTAACTAAATATGAAGATGGTGATGACATCACCAAATGGTTCACATCTTTTGAGAGGGCTTGTGCGACCAGAAAAGTAAACAGATCTCACTGGGGTGCTCTCCTATGGGAAATGTTCACTGGAAAGTGTAGGGATAGACTCCTCACACTCTCTGGAAAAGATGCAGAATCCTATGACCTCACAAAGGCTACCCTGATTGAGGGCTTTGGATTCTCCACTGAGGAGTATAGAATTAGGTTCAGGGGGGCTCAAAAATCCTCGAGCCAGACCTGGGTTGATTTTGTAGACTACTCAGTAAAAACACTGGATGGTTGGATTCATGGCAGTGGTGTAAATGATTATGATGGGCTGTACAATTTATTTGTGAAAGAACACCTGTTAAGTAATTGTTTCAATGATAAACTGCATCAGCATCTGGTAGACCTAGGACCAATTTCTCCCCAAGAATTGGGAAAGAAGGCGGACCATTTGGTCAAGACTAGGGTGACCAAGACTTCCACAGGGGGTGACCAAAAGAAAGGGGTCACAAAGACTCCCCTGGGGAAGAGTGTTGAGACATACAAGGGAAAAAGTAAAGAGTCTTCTATAGGGCCCCAAAAACCTGCTCAGGAGGGAGGGTCCAGAGCCTCTTCACAATCCAATTTTGGGTACAAGGGTAAAAACTTTGATCCCAAAAAGGCCTGGTGTCGTAGCTGTAATCAGCAAGGACACCAAACTGGAGACAAGGCCTGTCCCAAGAAAGGTTCCACTTCTAACTCTACTCCAGCTAACACTGGAATGGCCAGTCTCCAAGTGGGATCAACACTGTGCCCAGAGCAAATCAGGGTTCACACTGAAGCTACATTAGTCTCTGAGGGTGGGGTGGATTTAGCCACACTGGCTGCCTGGCCCCCTAATATGCAAAAATACAGCCAGCAACTCTTAATTAAAGGGACAAGTGTAGAAGGCCTGAGGGATACAGGTGCCAGTGTCACCATGGTGACAGAGAAACTGGTTTCCCCTGGTCAGTACCTGGCTGGACAAACGTATCCAGTCACCAACGCTGACAATTCTGACCTTAGCTCATGATATTCCTCTTGCTGGGCATTTGGGACAGACCAAGACGTGGGAGAAATTAGTCAACCACTTCTATTGGCCCAACATGTCCCAGAAGGTCAAGGAGTTTTCTGTCTCCTGTGCCACCTGTCAAGCCAGCGGTAAGACAGGTGGACACCAAAAGGCCCCCCTCATTCCACTTCCAGTGGTGGGGGTCCCCTTCGAAAGAGTGGGTGTGGACATAGTGGGTCCACTTGAACCTCCCACAGCCTCAGGGAACCAATACATACTAGTAGTAGTGGATCATGCTACTAGATACCCTGAAGCAATTCCCCTTAGGTCGACTACTGCCCCTGCAGTAGCCAAAGCACTCATTGGTATTTTTACCAGAGTGGGATTTCCTAAGGAGGTGGTGTCTGACAGAGGTACCAACTTCATGTCAGCATACCTGAAGCATATGTGGAATGAGTGTGGGGTGACTTACAAATTCACCACACCATACCATCCACAAACCAATGGTCTTGTAGAATGATTTAACAAGACATTGAAAGGCATGATCATGGGGCTCCCTGAAAAACTCAAAAGGTGATGGGATTCCTCTTGCCATGTTTGCTTTTCGCCTACAGAGAGGTGCCTCAGAAGGGGGTAGGGTTTTCCCCCTTTGAACTTCTGTTTGGCCATCCTGTAAGGGGACCACTAGCTCTTGTAAAAGAAGGCTGGGAGAGACCTCTTCATGAGCCTAAACAAGATATAGTGGACTATGTACTAGGCCTATGTTCAAGGATGGCAGAGTACATGGAAAAGGCAAGTAAAAACCTTGAGGCCAGCCAACAACTCCAAAAGATGTTGTATGACCAAAAGGCTGCTATGGTTGAATTTCAGCCAGGGCAGAAAGTCTGGGTTCTGGAGCCTGTGGCTCCCAGGGCACTTCAGGACAGATGGAGTGGCCCTTACCCAGTGCTAGAAAGGAAGAGCCAGGTCACCTACCTGGTAGACCTAGGCACTAGCAGGACCCCCAAAAGGGTGATCCATGTGAACCGCCTCAAACTCTTCCATGACAGGGCAGATGTGAATCTGTTGATGGTAACAGGTGAGGACCAGGAAGCTGAGAGTGAACCTCTCCCTGATCTCCTCTCCACAGACCCTGAAGATGGTTCAGTAGATGGAGTGATCTATCAGACACCCTCTCTGGCCAACAGCAATCTGACTGTAGGAAGATCCTGCAACAGTTTGCTGAGCTCTTTTCCCTAACCCCTGGTCAGACACACCTGTGTACCCATGATGTGGACACAGGAGACAGCATGCCTGTCAAAAACAAAATTCTCAGACAGTCTGACCAAGTTAAGGAAAGCATCAAGATGGAAGTCCACAAGGTGCTGGAACTGGGAGTCATTGAGCACTCTGACAGCCCCTGGGCTAGCCCAGTGGTCCTAGTCCCCAAACCTCACACCAAAGATGGGAAGAGAGAGATGAGGTTTTGTGTGGACTACAGAGGACTTAATTCTGTCACCAAGACAGATGCTCATCCCATTCCAAGGGCAGACAAACTGATAGACAAACTAGGTGCTGCCAAATACTTAAGTACCTTAGACTTGACAGCAGGGTACTGGCAAATCAAAATGGCACCAGGAGCAAAAGAAAAGACAGCATTCTTCACACCTGATGGGCACTATCAGTTCACTGTGATGCCCTTTGGTTTAAAGAATGCCCCTGCCACCTTCCAAAGGTTGGTGAATCAAGTCCTTGCTGGCTTGGAGTCCTTTAGTGCAGCTTATCTGGATGATATTGCTGTCTTTAGCTCCAGCTGGCAGGATCACCTGGTCCACCTGAAGAAGGTTTTGAAGGCCCTGCAAGCAGCAGGCCTCTCTATCAAGGCATCCAAATGCCAGATAAGGCAGGGAACTGTGGTTTACTTGGGACACATTGTAGGTGGAGGCCAAGTTCAGCCACTCCAGCCCAAGATTCAGACTATTCTGGACTGGGCAGCTCCAAAAACCCAGACTCAAGTCAGGGCATTCCTTGGCTTGACTGGGTACTACAGGAGGTTTGTGAAGGGATATGGTTCCATAGTGACACCCATCACAGAACTTACCTCCAAGAAAATGCCCAAGAAGGTAAACTGGACTGTCGAATGCCAGCAAGCCTTTGACACCCTGAAACAAGCAATGTGCACAGCACCAGTTCTCAAAGCTCCAGATTACTCCAAGCAGTTCATTGTGCAGACTGATGCCACTGAACATGGGATAGGGGCAGTTTTGTCCCAAACAATTGATGATGGCCTTGACCAGCCTGTTGCTTTCATCAGCAGGAGGTTACTCCCCAGGGAGCAGCATTTGAATGCCATTGAGAGGGAGGCCTTTGCTGTGGTTTGGTCCCTGAAGAAGCTGAGACCATACCTCTTTGGTACTCACTTTGTAGTTCAGACCGACCACAGACCTATCAGATGGCTAATGCAAATGAAAGGTGAAAATCCAAAACTGTTGAGGTGGTCCATCTCCCTACAGGGAATGGACTTTATAGTGGAGCACAGACCTGGGACTGCCCATGCCAATGCAGATGGCCTTTCCAGGTTCTTCCACTTAGAAAATGAAGACTCTCTTGGGAAAGGTTAGTCTCATCCTCTTTCGTTTGGTGGGGGGGGGGGATTGTGTAAGGAAATGCCTCCTTGGCATGGTTACCCTCTGACTTGTTGCCTTTGCTGATGCCAAGTTATGATTTGAAAGTGTGCTGAGGCCTGCTAACCAGGCCCCAGCACCAGTGTTCTTTCCCTAACCTGTACCTTTGTTTCCACAATTGGCACACCCTGGCATCCAGGTAAGTCCCTTGTAACTGGTACCCCTGGTACCAAGGGCCCTGATGCCAGGGAAGATCTCTAAGGGCTGCAGCATGTCTTATGCCACCCTGGAGACCCCTCACTCAGCACAGACACACTGCTTGCCAGCTTGTGTGTGCTGGTGGGGATAAAATGACTAAGTCGACATGGCACTCCCCTTAGGGTCCCATGCCAACCTCACACTGCCTATAGGTATAGATAAGTCACCCCTCTAGCAGGCCTTACAGCCCTAAGGCAGGGTGCACTATACCATAGGTGAGGGCATAAGTGCATGAGCACTATGCCCCTACAGTGTCTAAGCAAAACCTTAGACGTTATATGTGCAGGGTAGCCATAAGAGTATATGGTCTGGGAGTCTGTCATGCACGAACTCCACAGCACCATAATGGCTACACTGAAAACTGGGAAGTTTGGTATCAAACTTCTCAGCACAATAAATGCACACTGATGCCAGTGTACATTTTATTGTAAAATACACCCCAGAGGGCATCTTAGAGATGCCCCCTGAAACCATACCCAACTTCCAGTGTGGGCTGACTAGTTTTAGCAGCCTGCCACACACCAGACATGTTGCTGGCCACATGGGGAGAGTGCCTTTGTCACTCTGTGGCTAGTAACAAAGCCTGTACTGGGTGGAGGTGCTTCTCACCTCCCCCTGCAGGAACTGGCTCACCTGGTGGTGAGCCTCAAAGGCTCACCCCCTTAGCTACAGCACCCCAGGGCACTCCAGCTAGTGGAGTTGCCCGCCCCCTCCGGCCACGGCCCCACTTTTGGCAGCAAGGCCGGAGGAGATAATGAGAAAAAGAAGTAGGAGTTACTGGCCAGTCAGGACAGCCCCTAAGGTGTCCTGAGCTGAGGTGACTCTGACTTTTAGAAATCCTCCATCTTGCAGATGGAGGATTCCCCCAATAGGATTAGGGATGTGCCCCCCTCCCCTCAGGGAGGAGGCACAAAGGGGGTGTAGCCACCCTCAGGGCTAGTAGCCATTGGCTACTAACCCCCAGACCTAAACACACCCCTAAATCGAGTATTTAGGGGCTCCCAGAACCTAGGTAACTAGATTCCTGCAACCTAAGATGAAGAAGGACTGCTGAGCTGAAAAACCTGCAGAGAAGACGGAGACACCAACTGCTTTGGCCCCAGCTCTACCGGCCTGTCTCCCCACTTCAAACGAACTGCTACAGCGATGCGTTCCACAGGGTCCAGCGACCTCTGAAGCCTCAGAGGACTCCCCTGCATCTAAAAGGACCAAGAACTCCTGAGGACAGCGGCTCTGCTCCAAGGAAGAAGCATCTTTGCAACAAAGAAGCAACTTTGAAAGAACACACGTTTCCCGCCGGAAGCGTGAGACTTTGCACTCTGTACCCGACGCCCCCGGCTCGACTTGTGGAGAACCAACACTACAGGGAGGACTCCCCGGCGACTGCGAGCCCGTGAGTAGCCAGAGTTGACCCCCCTGAGCCCCCACAGCGACGCCTGCAGAGGGAATCCAGAGGCCCCCCCCGACCGTGACTGCCTGCTTCTAAGAACCCGATGCCTGGTAAAGACACTGCACCCGCAGCCCCCAGGACCTGAAGGATCCGACCTCCAGTGCAGGAGCGACCCCCAGGTGGCCCTCTCCCTTGCCCAGATGGTGGCTACCCCGAGGAGCCCCCCCCTTGCCTGCCTGCATCGCTGAAGAGACCCCTAGGTCTCCCATTGAACTACATTGCAAACCTGACGCCTGTTTGCACACTGCACCCAGCCGCCCCGTGCCGCTGAGGGTATACTTTTTGTGCTGACCTGTGTCCCCCCCGGTGCCCTACAAAACCCCCCTGGTCTGCCCTCCGAAGACGTGGGTACTTACCTGCTGGCAGACTGGAACCGGGACACCCCCTTCTCCATTGAAGCCTGGGCGTTTTGGGCACCACTTTGACCTCTGCACCTGACCGGCCCTGAGCTGCTGGTGTGGTAACTTTGGGGTTGCCCTGAACCCCCAATGGTGGGCTACCTTGGACCCAACTTTGAACCCTGTAGGTGGTTTACTTATCTGCAAAACTAACAAACACTTACCTCCCCCAGGAACTGTTGAAAATTGCACTGTGTCCAGTTTTAAAATAGCTTATTACCATTTGTGTGAAAACTGTATATGCTATTTTGCTAATTCAAAGTTCCTAAGTGAAATACCTTTCATTTAAAGTATTGTTTGTAAATCTTGAACCTGTGGTTCTTAAAATAAACTAAGAAAATATATTTTTCTATATAAAAACCTATTGGCCTGGAATTGTCTTTGAGTGTGTGTTCCCCATTTATTGCCTGTTTGTGTACAACAAATGCTTAACACTACCCTCTGATAAGCCTACTGCTCGACCACACAACCACAAAATAGAGCATTAGAATTATCTCTTTTTGCCACTATCTTACCTCTAAGGGGAACCCTTGGACTCTGTGCATGCTATTTCTTACTTTGAAATAGTACATACAGAGCCAACTTCCTACACCCCTCTTTGGACCAGCTCCCCCTCACCTGAGATAGCAGACCCAGAAGGTATAGGTCAGCAGTGCAGCTTCAGAATCACTCTCACTCAACCTTATTAGTCCGCTTTGTCTTTTCCCACCTGCTATCTGTGTGCTCGTGTGTGTTCTCAGGTCACAATGGTGATGAGCGGGGGTTGCAACAGCACATCTCCAAGTCTTTCATGCCCAGACCATGCAGTATAAATGCCGCCAAGATCAGGTCAGGCAGCTTGTTGGCCTATCTCGTCCCAGCTCCCAACTGATCCGCCACTACCCTTGTGTCTCCCAGAGTGCAAGCAATGGTGAGTGTCACAGGTTGCCTTGCTTGTCAGGAGTGTTGTGTCGAGGTGGCAGCCGTCATGTATTCTGAGGCCGCTAACAGCAGGTCGGTCCAATAAACAGCGTGTCTCATTGTCAGCTTGCATGTTCCCGCTGCCTTGAGGGCAGAACTCGACACTCGCCGCCCCTGGTGGCCACAGTGGGAACTCAGGAGTGGTTCAGGCGCATCTCATTTCGCTGGTCTTCACTGCCGCCATGTTATAGGTTGCAGCAGCCATGCGCCTATGGCTACAGCCGCTCTCCACCAAATGTTATGTGGAAATCAAGCCACTAAGGTGTCACTCGAGTCCCCTTGTTATTCTCCTGCCAGTTCTGAGGAAGGTTATTGTAGATGGCATTGGATGGGGGTATAACTGGGTGAGTTAGCGGAGCATCCATGGATTACATCCACCCAGTCATGATGGTTGGCAACGCCCCCACGGCTACTTTTTATGTCATTTATGAAAAGTGATTTTAGGGTTTACAGGTGCGTAGAGGTAAAGGGAGGTAAGGGTGATTTTAGGGTTCAAGGGTGGGTAGATTTAAAGGGAGTTAAGTGTAATTTTACGTTTTCAGGATGGGTAAAGGTGGAGGGAGGAATGAGTTATTTTATGGCTCAGGATTAGGTTTAGGGGTGAGTAGAGCTTAAGGAAGGTAAGAGTAAGTTTAGGGTTCAGGAGTGGGTAGAGCTAATGAGAGGTAAGGTTGATTTTGGGGCTCAGGAATGGGTAGAGATAAAGGGCTGAAAGGGTGATTCTAAGGTTATGGGGTGGGTAGAGGTAAAGGAAAGTAACAGTCGTTTTAGGGTCCAGAGGTGGTTAGAGGTAAACAGAGGTAAGAGTGAACTTGGGGTTCAGGGTGGGTGTGTAGAGGAAAAGGGGGGTAAGGATGATTTTAGAGTCTAAGGTTAGGTAGAGGTAAAGGGTAAGGGTCATTTAAGTTTATGGGATGGATAGAAGTAAAGGAAGGTAAGGGTGATTTTAGGGTTCAGGGATGGGTAGAGGTAAAGCAAGTTATGGGTGAATTTAGGGTTCAGTGGCGTATAGAAGGAAAGGGACGTAAGGGTGATTTTATGGTTTGAAGTGGGTAAAAGTAAAGGGAGACAATGATGATTTTAGAGTTTGAAGTGGGTAGAGGTAAAGGGAGGTAAGAGTGAATTTAGTTCAGGGGTGGGTAGGAGAGCTGAAGGGTGATTTTAGGATTCAGGAACAGGTAAAGGTGAAAGGAGGGAAGGGTTATTTTAGGGTTCTGGGATCGGTAGATGTAAAGGGAGATAGGGGTGATTTTAGGGTACAGGGGTGGGTAGAGGTAATGGGAGTAAGGTTGATTATAGGGTTCAGGGATGGATAGTGACAGAGAGGTAAGGGTGATGCTAAGGTTATAGGGTGGGTAGAGGTAAAGGGAGGTAAGGGTGATTTTTGCTATGCTGAGGTGGTTAGATATAAACCGAGGTAAGGGTGAATTTAGGGTTTAGGGATGGGTAGACGTAAAGACAAGAATGGTTTGAGGAGTCAAGGATGGGTAGAGTTAAAGGGAGGTAAGAGTGAATTTAGGGTCCCCCTTTTTAGGTCTCTCCTAGATAGAGCATGTGCTGTGTCTACAAGATCTTTTGTTTTCTAACGGTGGGTTCAGAGTTCCCAACATTGGCCAGGGCTGTCATCAATGATGTAATTGAGATATTAGCAATGATGTAATCAAGGATGTCAGAGAACAAGTCATGAGTGAATCAGTCTGTGAGGTCATAAGCAGAGCATGGTGGGGGCAGAAATTCTAGTTGGCTTTAGTTAGCTCAGTAAACTATAACTGGTGAATTTGTTTAGTTTAAAATGTTCCTAATTAACTGATATTTTTTAACTAAGTACAATGTCACTTTAATCTTTGTGGTTTTCAGTGAGTTTTATTGGCATTCCTACCTATAATGTAACTTTAACCTTAGCTTTTTTTCAATGAACTAATAGGGTTTTTGTTTAGTAGTGTAAGTTAAAAACTTCTTACCATACCCAAGTCCCAGCTAGTGGCAAAAGCTCACTGCACATGGCCTTTTCCCATGCATGCATGCCATGCAGTTGGGCTTAGCTTTGGCCTGAGGCCAGGCCCTATATCCACCATCCTCCTATGAGATGCCACCCCTCATGGACACCCAACCAATATTTGTTTGAATAAAGGTTCCCATTCCCTCGTACTCCTTCTGGGCTCCCTCTGGAGTGCCACAAGATCCTGGCAACCTCCCCCACCTAATTTAGTTTGTACATTTTGGGACCAGGTTGTTTCAACCTCAAGGGCTAGGAGGTCAGGGTATCCCTACCCTGCCCCCTTAAGTACTTGTTCAAAAAGCCTTTTCATGACAGTTTCTATGGTGTGCGGCCCCCCTCCCTGAGCCTTCTCCACTTTTTATTGTAAAGAGAGGGGGCACGTGATCCCGCTTCCCAAGCCTCATTAGGCCCTGGGGACCCCAACACTCACAACACTCACAACCAAATGTATTTCAAAGAAAGGGGATCCATATCTATTTTAAAGGGGAGGGGAGCAGTGCAGCCCCCCTACCTGACTCTATTATGGCCTCGCGGACCCTATTCCCCTAGGCCTGCATTATTTAAATGTGGGTGCCCACCCAGGGTACCCACCATGCACAACATTGCAGGCCTCATGGGGATTACCAGGGTCCCTGCGGCCCTAGTCAGTCCCCTCCATGCGATGGAAGTTGGCATTGCTCCTGCACAGAGGAAGAAGCTATTTAAGCTCTCCCTCCAGGCAGGAGCAATCTGTTGATCTGTTTCCCTGTCGGTAAACAGATTTCAAGTCTCCTGCCAACTGGCAGGATCAATTTTAAAAGCTATATATGGTGGAAGCAGACTTTGTTTGCTCCCGTTTGGTGGAAGATTTCTAAATACTCCCACCAAACAGGAGCAAACACACATTTTCCTGCCTGCACTGGTGCAGGCAGGGAACTACTGAGCCATGGGAGTATGTGAGCCGGCCCCAGGGGATGGGGTGCCCAGGGCTGGGGTCCCCAGAGCCATTGAAGGATCAGAAGGGGGGGCACGTGGCCCACCTCCCTTTCTATTTTAAGTAGCGCTCCAGCTCTGGAAATGGAGTCCTCAGGGCCATTTAAAGGGCCAGGAAGGGAGGCATTAACCCCCCCCCCTAATTGATTAAATCCGGACCAGGGGGATGGGGTTCCCAGGCACAAAAAGCAGCTCGATGAGTGGGGCCATGCACCCCTCCACTAAAAAAATATAATTCATCACCCCACCAGGCCCTATCCCAGGCAGCACTTCTCTTTTATTAAAATGTTTGCCATGGATCCTTCCCGGGTTTGCTTCTTTTTAAAAGAAAGTTTTAGAACTCAGGACTGAGTCCCAAATCCTATAATGGCTGCCATGAATTCCTGGCTGAGGTGGTAGAAAGCCAATCAAGGGATCATCCAAGTTGTGATATATAATATTTTTTGCACCTTAATTTCTCCAAAACTACTGAATGGATTTATTCCAAAGGACAGAAAACACCCTTTCTGGACCAAGATCTAGATTTCTGCGACATTTGGTGTCAATCCATTCTGTGGTTTGGGCTGTAGCTGTGTCTAAAGTTCCTATGGTAAAGTCAATAGGGAAAACACATTTTGGGGTGTCTCTTTTTACTCAGCCCCCACTTGACGGATCACTACGAAACTTTCCATGCATAAAATAGTCAAAAAGTAGCACTTTTTTGGAAAGTGTTGTGGAGTATTGTCAAATGGGCCTGTTGGAAATGGCCTTCTGTGCAGGGTCACCCCCAAAGAAACATTTTGCCTTTTCCCCTTTACCTCTTGACAAATTTGTTTTTGTTGGCTTTAGGACTGCTAACCAGTGCTAAAGTGCTTGTGCTTTCTCCCTAAAACATGGTTTGATTGGTGTATACCTAATTAGCATATTTAATTTACTTATACGTTCCTCTTAAAGTGCACCACTCCTGCCCAGGGCCTGTAAATTAACTACTACCAGTGGGCCTGCAGCACTGAATGTGTTACCCACTTAAGTAGCACTTTAAAACATGTCCCAGACCTGCAATTGCAATCTGAATAAAGTGTTACACTGCCTTGTCGACTAGGCATGCAAAACCCCTTGCCAAGCCTTAAACTCTCCTTTTATTACATACAAGAGACCCCTAAGGTAGCCCATAGGGTAGGTTGCTGTGTAAATAAAAACAGGACATATACTTTTAAGTTTTACATGTCCTAGTAGTGAAAAATTCCCAAATGTGTTTTTCACTACTGTCAGGCCTAACCCTTCAATAGGATAACATTGGGGATTTCTTATTATATTTAATAAACTGTAATTCCTTACTGGGAAGGGGTAGGTCTGTCATTTTTAGTACCTATGGAATTGTAATTATAAGTCTTCCTTAATGGTAAAGTTGGGTTTATTGCTACAATTTTATATACAAAATATATATATAACCTAGTGGCGATCATCCCTAGGTAGTTACAGTTAGGACCTAGTTTATACATAAAAAAGCATTTATTTGCTTGCCTATATGTTTAGCACCGCTTGAGGAATCTTCACAGAACTTTTCAAAACAATTTGCCAGTCCCATCAGCTGCTGTCTGGAAAGTTATGGGTTAATCTGTCCAAGGAGGATGAGAAACGAGGGGGTCCCAAAACACTATTTCCCCATAAGAAAAATTGAACAGTGATAGCATTGAAACTACTGGACCGAATTTCACCACATTTCGCAGAAAGGCAGGTCCTGGTCCAGAAAGCGACTTTTTGTTGTTTTGGTGTAAATCTGTTCAGTAGTTTTAGAGAAATTAAAGAAAATCCTAATTTGAATATCTAGGGACGCAAAGCATTATCGACCCCTCCTAATCTCGTGCTGAGATCTGATTGGCTGCCAACACTTCAGCTAGGAAGCCATTGAAGTGTTGTCAGCCGCATTGGAACTTGGCTGAAGCTGAGTCCCAGAAAAAAAGACCAAAAAAAACAAAAGGGGGCAGGGTACGAGCACCCTGACCCCTTAGCTCTGGTGCTGGGGTCCCAAAGGGACACCCCCAGGGCTAAAAAGCAATTTTATTTTTTTATTTGCATGGCGATTTGTGGTGGATCCAGGGAACCGGTAAACATTTTTTTTTTTAAAGCCCATGGGTGGGCTAAGTCTCGGGGGCATTTGTTTATTGGAGTCGGGGGGGGCTGCCTGGCCCCCCCTCACTCAGGGGATCACCACCTCCCCAGGGCTAAATTAATTACTGTCATGGGTGAGACCCATCCGCCTCCCCCACAGCCCCAGGGACCATCACTTCCCCAGGACTATATTTGAATAGTGTGTGGGGGTGGTGCTATACCCGACTATATTACAGATAATTATAGGGCATCCATTTCCAATTCCCCTAGCCCCTGGGATCACCACCTCCCCCGGGCCTCTTCTATGTTGGAGAGGGGCCCTGCAGCCCCCCTTGAGGAGCCACTGATGGCCCTGGAGACTGCTACCACCCCATGGCCCACTCCTGCTATGTCCCAGGGGCCCACCCCGGGACATAGCTGTTTGCTGCTTTGAAGCTGCAGCCAAGTCACAGCAAACACTCCGCTTTTTGACAATGGGACCTGTCAAACAGGTCCTGCTGTCAAAAAAGGTGTTTTCATCTCTGTTCCCTGCACACAGATATGCATGCAGGGAACATAAATTTAAGCATTGCTCCATCAACCATGCAGCTACTGGTAAAAGCAATGGCTTGCTTGCTGGAGCAATAGGACCGCGTGGGAGGCCCTGTGGATCCCCTGGGGTCCCAGATAGCCTGTAAGGGCATATTATAAAATAAATAAATAACTTTAGTCAGGTACCACGGGGAGGCCTTGAGGCTCTCCCACTGTCACAGATAGCCCATAAGGGCATAATATAAAGTAAAAAGATATATAGTCAGGGACCAGGGGGGAGGTCTTGAGGCTCCCCCAGTGGTCCCAGAAAGCCCAGAAAGGGCTAAAAAACACAAAATATGAAAACAAATTGTATAGCTCAAGTGTGAAGGTCACTTACCTTCATGTTGAGGGTTTCAGACCAGGTGTGTTCCTGGTCATTTCCCTCCTTTATTTTTTATTTTTTTTAACTACAAATGTTTAAGGCTCATATTGAAAGGTGATCTCACTCTCTTTTAATGACAAATACATTTTTCTTTTCAAATTGTGCAGAAATATCTCATTCTAAGTATATCATACGTCAAAGCCTAACAAAAAATCTCTATCTCGCTCTCTCTCTTTCAATCTCTTTCTGCCACTCAGACAGTTACACACCCACTAACATACACACTCAGACACTCGCGCACCCATTCACAGACCTACACAGACAGTTATGCACCAACTCACAGACCAAATCAGACTATCACACACCTACTCACATACCCACTGACACTCTCATGCATCCACTCACAGACCTGTGCACACACAGATGCACCCAATAAAACACTGATGTACGCACTCTTACATCCAGACAGACACTCTCACAGCCACTCTCAACCCTTGGATACACTCTCTCACAGCCACTCTCAACCCCTGGATACACTCTCTCACACCTACTCTCACACCCAGAAAGACTATAGCCAACTCCCGCCACGCACTGCCAAAGGGCTGTGTGCAGAGTGGGGTAGGGAGGTTAGGGGGGTTGGCCCCAGAGTCAGGCTGCAGGCCAGGTCTTGCGGCAACATCCGGTGCGCACGGGTGAAGGCAGTGCACGGTGCAAGGTTGGGTGCTTATAGGGGGTTGATCTCAGGTCCTGGTCGCAGTCCAAGCCCTGTGGCCAACCGCTGACACGCATGGTCAAAGGCCATGCACGGCAGTGGTTGGATTAACGTATGGTAATGAAAATTACTGTATGTTAAAAAAAAAAACATAGAAATTCACGAAAAGGGCCAAAGGTTACAGGGGCGTTATAGTTAGGAAATAGAAATATTTTAAAACATAGAAATTCACTTAAAAAAAACAAAGGTTACAGGGGCGTTATAGTTAGGCTCACATTTTAAACTTACAAAACCATAGAAATTCAACAGTTATAGTTAGAGTTATCTCAAGTAAGTATAACTTGTGCCCTAAGGTAACTATAACTCTCACCCTCACCTTGCACCGCTAATTACCCAACAAATTACGGCATTCATCATAATTGATAACACTGTAATATTTGCAGTAAAATTTTTGGCGACAAAACTGTGCACGTCGGTGGCGCAAGTTATAGTTACTTGAGGACACAAGTTAAATTTACTTGAGATAACTCTGTAACTATTGAATTTCTATGGTTGTGTACATTTAAATGTGAGCCTAATTATAAAGTCCCTGTAACCTTTTTTAAGTGAATATACTGTATATATATATATATATATATATATATATATATATATATATAGAGAGAGAGAGAGAGAGAGAGAGAGAGATTGATAGATACATACATAGATAGATTTGATATATATATATATATATATATATATATATATATATATATATGTGTCTTCACGCAGTCCTCCTCCAAACTCATGACAAGGTGGCACAAAGTGATCTACGATGTACAATACCCAATAAAACAATCTCCAAGGGGCAAGTTGTGCCGTTTATTTATTAAAGGTGCTCACATATTAAACAGGATAGTGGCCAACACGTTAGGGCATCACGCCTGTAGATATATGTATATATATATATATATATATATACATATATATATATATATATATATATGCAAAAAAGACGAGAGAACTCTGGGTAGTTCCCAAGTGTAGGTGGAGAGCAGCTCTAGTAAGGAGCACCCTGCAACACCAACGACACTCAAGATTCGCTCACCTCAAATGTCTGTTTATCTAGCAAAGTTTTCAAGCATTGGATCAGCACCTGTATGCACTGCATTTACTTTCACCATGTCAATATTTAAACAGCTCTTACCTCCTTGATACACATTTGCATATAATCACAATTACAATTGGCATTCCTGATCATTACTCTGTGCGCTCATGAGAGAGGCTGAGGATTGTATGAGCATTTATTCTGAACTCCTTTATGATCCACTGACAGGTACTATGAGAAATCTGTGCTACATTCAACTTGAACTCTACAACTCTTGATCATAGCCCACCCACAACCTGAACTGGCATAGCTACATAGGACAGCTATTTGCACACTACACACTATAGATGAGGAACACATTGCATAAAAGTACATATACACACCCTCCAGAAAATGCAAATACTCTCAGGGAACGCAAGAGTGAGTAAAACAAGCAATATAAACAGGAATGCAAGAGTAAGAAAATATGACATGAAAACAGTCTCTTCCCAGGCTCAGAAGGCAGTGTCCAGTTTTGCTGTCTGTGATTTTCGCTGGTGGCACAGGGGCTGGGTGAACATTTACAGGTGGGACAAAAGCCTCATCAGCCTCCAATCCCTAGCAACACCACTAGTAGTCTCCAGAATGGAGTAACCACAGTAGAGGACTAAAGAGGTGTGAGCTTTCTGTACCTTGCTCATCAACAGCCACACTGTCAGCAATCAGGTAAGAGAGAAAATGCTTGCCTCCCCTAAAGTACCCTTCTCATACTAAACAATACCATTATACCATTTACCTTTACCATCTACCAAATGAAAGTGCTATAAGAAGATTAATCAGCAGTCCGTCTTAGAAAAAATACCCAATCACAAGCCCTGTCTCTTCTTTCCCCAATTCATTGTCTAGGTCTCCTCTCTCAATTCTTGGAAAGTCAGCAATACACTTACACTGTCAAGAGTCTCACCTCCATCATGTGCACAGGAACTAGCCAGGGACTTCCAAAATGGAACTTGTAAACCTCCATTACTCTCACTCACTCAGCAGTTTGCTCCAAAAAATCCACATAACACACATGTGACATATTAGAGCAAAGATCTAGGTAAGTGCATTGAAGTGAAACTTTACCGGAGTGGTCAGTAGACCTCCTCTCCACTGACATGGATAACAAGCTTTAGCAAAGCCAATAGGTCTCTCCTCTAGAACCTATTACCTTTGCTAAAGCCTTTTGGTGATGGTCTACAAAGTCAAGCTTTTTCCAAACGTAGTGCATTATCAAAGAAAAAAAAATTAAAAGGTGCAGGGATGCAATAGTTGCTGGTGGTTGTGTCATTCCATCTGCACATGAATGCATGATGGCATATGTACTCACCAGTGCAATAATGCAAAACACCTTTTGATTTAATTTCTATTTATCAATCCAAGATGGTGGCCACTACTTGGATCAGTAAGTACAAAAATAAAGATATTTTTATCGCACTAGTAAATGTTTTAAAAATAAAGGGACCATGGGTGGAGGGAGATAACAAAGTAGCGTATGGGAGGACTGGCTGGAATCAAGAAGAGGAAAAGCATTGCATAAGGGAGAGTGAAACCTGGGTGTGGAGGAATAAGAATACATTGAGTGAAGAACACAATTCACATGGGCGGGGAGAGCACAACACAGAGGACAGGGGGTGGGTGTGGAAGCACATAAGAGAGCAGGAAGTACACAAATAGCTATAGCAACATGGGAAGCATGGAAGAAGCACACAAGGAAGAGAACAACAGGGAACACAGGGAGGTTGGGAAGGAATACATAAGAAATGCAAAGCACAGGAGATGAGCATTTGTGGGGAGCACATGAGTGAGAGGAGAGAGCTGGAAAACATATGCACATGGAATGTGAACCAGTCAAAAGATGGTGCTCATGGTGAGAAACAAACACAAGATCAACAAGTTAAGACAAGGAAAACCATTGAAAAAGAAGCAAACAAATGAGAGTGGCATTAAAACCAACCAGTGGTTAGCAATGTGGGGCAGCAAGCCCTGTAAATCCACAGTCGGTCTTGTGCAACCAGACAGCTTTTGCTGTCTGGTAGGCTTCACTTAAGCAGGTCTGGTCATATATACTGATTTAAAAAACTCGTCAGGCTACCACCACTGCTCTAAACGCTAAGCCATGACAGGACAGTAGTCTGCTGCAAGTTAGACTGCAAGTTAAATGAGGACATGCTCTGTGGCCCCTCCAGATGACAGGCCTCACCCACGTCAAGGGTAAGGCCTAGGCCTTAGTGCAGACACTAGATTAGCATTAGGCTGGACTGCGAGATACTCAAAGTCAGGCTCCTAGGGCAGGAGAACACCACTGTACGCTGCCTGAAATGATTGTCTTGGATAATAATTTCTTCTTATTTGATTATGATTAGGACTCCCTATTTTCATTTTTTACTGATTTTTACAGATAAATGGAGGCAGAGAAACATTATTTTTGGTGTCTGTATTTGTTTTTTAAAGTTGAAAAATACAGATCATTTGGCTTCTTTTGAGCAACTTTCCATACTGGGATTAATGAATTTTAGGCCAATAGCTGTACATATTAGCAGCATGGGGAGTTACAAAGCTGAATGCAATTTGCTTGAATTACTCTGTCTTTACATGTATTTGTGGTATTATGCTATTTTTTCATGTGGGTGTAAGAAAGTACCATCTTGCCTGGCATGTTACCCCCATATTTCACTGTATGTTGTTTTAGTCCTTGTGTCACTGGGACCCTGCCAGCCAGGGCCCCAGTGCTCATAGTATGTGCCCTGTATGCGTTCCCTGTGTGATGCCTAACTGTCTCACTGAGGCTCTGCTAACCAGAACCTCAGTGGTTATGCTCTCTCTGCTTCCCAAACGTGTCACTAACAGGCTAATGACTAAATTTACCAATTCACATTGGCATACTGGTACACCCATATAATTCCCTTGTATATGGTACTGAGGTACCCAGGGTATTCGGGTTCCAGGGGATCCAGGGGATCCCTATGGGCTGCAGCATTTCCTTTGCCACCCATAGGGAGCTCTGACAATTCTTACACAGGCCTGCCACTGCAGCCTGCGTGAAATAACGTCCACGTTATCTCACAGACATTTACCACAGCACATAAGTAACTTATAAGTCACCTATATGTCTAACCTTCACCTGGTGAAGGTTGGGTGCAAAGTTACTTAGTGTGTGGGCACCCTGGCACTAGCCAAGGTGCATTCACATGGTTCAGGGCAAATTCCCCGGACTTTGTGAGTGCGGGGACACCATTACACGCGTGCACTATACATAGGTTACTATCTATGTATAGCGTCACAATGATAACTCCGAACATGGCCATGTAACATGTCTAAGATCATGGAATTGTCACCCCAATACCATTCTGGTATTGGGTGGACAATTCCATGATCCCCCGGGTCTCTAGCACAGAACCTGGGTACTGCCAATATGCCTTTCCGGGGTCTCCACTGCAGCTGCTGCTGCTGCCAACTCCTCAGACAGGTTTCTGCCCTCCTGGGGTCCAGACAGCCCTGGCCCAGGAAGGCAGAACAAAGGATTTCCTCTGAGAGAGGGTGTTACACCCTCTCCCTTTGGAAATAGATGTGAAGGGCTGGGGAGGAGTAGCCTCCCCCAGCCTCTGGAAATGCTTTGATGGGCACAGATGGTGCCCATCTCTTCATAAGCCAGTCTACACTGGTTTAGGGATCCCCCAGCCCTGCTCTGGCGCGAAACTGGACAAAGGAAAGGGGAGTGACCACTTCCCTGACCAGTACCTCCCAGGGGAGATGCCCAGAGCTCCTCCAGTGTGTCCCAGACCTCTGCCATCTTGGAAACAGAGGTGTTGGGGGCACACTGGACTGCTCTAAGTGGCCAGTGCCAGCAGGTTCCTTCTGATAGGCTCTTACCTCTCTTGGTAGCCAATCCTCCTAACTTGGTAGCCAAACCTCCTTTTCCGGCTATTTAGGGTCTCTGCTTTGGGGAATTCTTCAGATAACGAATGCAAGAGCTCACCAGAGTTCCTATGCATCTCCCTCATAACCTCCTACCAAGGATCGACCACTGACTGCTCCAGGACGCCTACAGAACCGCAACAAAGTAGCCAGACGACTACCAGCAACCTTGTAGTGCCTAATACTGCCAGCTTTCTTGACTGTTTCCAGGTGGTGCATGCTCTGGGGGTAGCCTGCCTTAAACCTGCACCAGAAGCTCCGAAGAAATCTCCTGTAGGTCGACGGAATCTTCCCCCTGCTAATGCAGGCACCAAAAGACTGCATCACTGGTCCCCTGGGTCCCCTCTCATCCTGACGAGCGTGGTCCCTGGAACACAGCAACTCTGTCCAAGTGACTCCCACAGTCCAGTGACTCTTCAGTCCAAGTTTGGTGGAGGTAAGTCCTTGCCTCCCCACGCTAGACTGCAAAGCTGTGTACCGCGTGATTTGCAGCTGCTCTGGCTCCTGTGCACTCTTCCAGGATTTCCTTCGTGCACAGCCTAGCCTGGGTCCCCAGCACTCCGTCCTGCAGTGCACAACCCTCTGAGTTGTCCTCCGACGTCGTGGGACCCCCTTTTGTAACTTCGCATGGACTCCAGTTCACTCTTCTTCTAAGTGCCTGTTGGGGTACTTCTGCGGGTGCTGCCTGCTTCTGTGAGGCCTCTCTGAGTTGCTGAGTGCCCCTTCTGTCCTCCAAAAGGCGACATCCTGGTCCTTCCTGATCCTCAGCAGCACCCAAAAACCTCTACTGCGACCCTTGCAGCTAGCAAGGCTTGTTGGTGGTATTTATGCGTGGGAACACCTCTGCAAATTTCATCGCGACGTGGGACATCCGTCTTCCAAAGGAGAAGTTCCTAGTCCTCTTGCAGAACTCCAAGCTTCTTCCAACCGGAGGCAGCTTCCTTGTACCTTCATCCGGGGTTTCCTGGGATCCCGCCCCCCTTGGACACTGTCGCGACTATTGGACTTGGTCCCCTTGCCTTGCAGGTCCTCAGGTCCGGAAATCCGTTGTCAGTGCACTGCTGGTGTTTGTTCTTCTTGCAGAATCCCCCTATCACGACTATTGTGCTCTTTTGGGGTAGTAGGTGTACTTTACGCCTACTTTTCAGGGTCTTGGGGTGGGGTATCTTGGACACCCTAACTGTTTTCTTACAGTCCCAGTGACCCTCTACAAGCTCCCATTGGTCTGAGGTACAATCGTGATTCGCATTCCACTTTTGGAGTATATGGTTTGTGTTGCCCCTATACCTATGCTTGCCTATTGCAACCTATTGTAATTCTACACTGTTTGTATTACTTTTCTTGCTCTTACTTACCTAATTTTGGTTTGTGTACATATAACCTGTGTATATTACTTACCTTCTTACTGAGGGTACTCAATGAGATACTTTTGGCATATTGTCATAAAAATAAAGTACCATTATTTTTAGTAACTCTGTGTATTGTGTTTTCTTATGATATTGTGCTATATGATATAAGTGGTATAGTAGGAGCTTTGCATGTCTCCTAGTTCAGCCTAAGCTGCTTTGCCATAGCTACCTTCTATCAGCCTAAGCTGCTAGAAACACCTCCTCTCTACTGATAAGGGATAACTGGACCTGGCACAAGGTGTAAGTACCTCTGGTACCCACTACAAGCCAGGCCAGCCTCCTACAGTGGGTTTATTTTTTATTAATTTTGGCTGTATAATGGGCTAAAACATGCAAGGCATTAAAGTATGTGTGCACTTTTATTAGTGAATGCAGACATTTACGAGTTATCAGTTCATCTATTCACAATACACAAGATAAAGGTGGATAAGTACCAATAACATGGCCAAAAAATAAATATGGATAAATACAGATGGAAATGTTCAAAAAATAAATACCATAAAACCGGGAGCCCTTCTTATAATTTACTGAAGCTAAGAAGACATTAAGAACACATTTCATATCTACTTGTAATAGCACATGTGAAATTTTTTATATTCTTGCTTAATGTATAACCAAAGCTTTTTCATTATGAATAGCCATTTTGTATTTCAATATTGTACATTGCCCAGGCTGTTCAAGCTAGAGTAACCTTGTTTTGAAGTTGGCATAAGCAAGCGAGAAATGCAGATTTAGTGAAGTCAGTTTGCTAGTGTATCATTCTTTATCTCCTTCCCAAGGTTTTCTTGCATTCATCACATGAGAAGAGCTACGCACCTGCTTGTTAGTGTCTATCTTGAGTTTCGGTTGGTGCATTCTTTCTTCCCCTGGTACATTGTATAAAATGAATAAAGAAGCAAAAGAAAATACTTACTTTACTATTACGAGCTCTAACGGTTGAAGTTGTGTGTTTAAATCCATGATTAATAGAACAGACTCTAGACAATAGAATGGATATGGTAAAGCTAGGAAGGAGAGCAAGGACCTGAAACACTAACCCTTAAAGGATGAACGTGTGCGAGAAAGAGGCTCTCGGATCTTGCTGCAAAGGCCCCTTGGACAGTACCTTGATGGTCATAACTGAAGAACAGCCTAGAGCAGGGGGCTCTTGGAGTGTGAATATATGATACCTTACTCCCTCCGCCATGAGGTCAGTTAGATAAATAATTGAGGGTATGAATGAAGGAGGAATAATGGGAGCAGAAAAATCTAAACATAACGAACCGCCACCAAATAAGATGTCTGCTCATGCTATATACCAAGTTCTGTGCAGGCCAATGCAGTACAGTAAAGGCATGTGCAGATTTCTTAAACAGTAGATGGGACTCACTAATGAGGGTGGGAAGAAATACTTTCCTGATAGTGGAACCATTAACCTAGATTGTTTAAATAAAGTAAGTGAAGGAGCCTAAAAATAAAATAGATGCCAAACATTGCATTCATTTGGAACTGGCGTGACAAAGCAAACAAACGCATGCATAAATCCCTGGTCCATTGTATAAAACAGACACAGGAGAGCCTGGAATAAGGGTAAGTAATTTTAGGGACAGAGTTAGGTGTTGTGCTCCCATTGAACCCCAGCTCCTCCGTATCTGTCAACCCAGATAGCTGAACCATAGGAAAAAAAAGCAGGAGAGAAGAGAGAAACCAGGGGAGGATGATTTACTCTGTTTAAACTTCCCCATGCTGGCTGATGATGCTGGGGGAGTGCCAGTGGGTGCATCCGTAAATGAGGCAGTGCCAGTGGGACTTCCAGTGGAAGGAATGAAAGAGGTAATGCATAAGCAAGAGCTGTGATGTGTGCAACTGAACATAGAATGGTAGAAGTAGGTGTGTGTGTAGCAAGGTAAAATGTAGACTTAACTACTGTTGATCAGACTTGTAGTGTCATGTGAGTTATTAATGACGGAATCCTTTTGGCTCCTGATGGACTTCATAGAACTGTGACGTAAGTGTTACAGCGTGGTGAAATGAATGCAGGTTTAGAATGTTGAGTTTGCTGTTATACACAGACGAAGAGAGACGTGTAATACACAGCTCTGTGTATGGCGTAGTCATTGGCGGGTACCCAGGCTAGGGAGGACACTACAACTAATGACAATATGGGATAAGTAACCCAAAGACCCACAGCCTTCTCCCAGAGAGTTTTCTGTGGTCCAAGCAAACTGCTTGTGTGTGCCACGTGTGCCTCCATCGAAGTGCAGAATCGACGTTTGGTGTGTTTGGAGTCAAAGTGCAACTCCAACCGGCGTGAAGCACTTAAAGATAATGAAAGCTTCACTGAGAAGTCTACAGATTGTTGGCCAAGAACCTGCTGGCAAGGCCATACGAGAGGTACCGCGCTACTACACAACATAAAGTTATACATCATACAGACTGATAACTCTAAAGGCGGGCACAAACTGATACAGAAAAAAGTGATGAAAACTAACTTAGTCAGATATAAGTAGACTACACAAAAGTAGTAGCTGACAGAATAATTGCTAATAAAGCATACTGTCACTGCACTTACCAGAGCCTCGATAAGAGCTCCACGATCTCAGTAACAGGTGAAGAGACACAAGAAGAAGCACAGGGGATGTGCTTACTGAGCTGTCTAATAGCTGAAGCAGCACACCACCAAAGCTGCCTGGCGGTGACTCAGAGAAACTCTGGAGGTCTCCAGAAAAGTGAAAGGGTCCAATGGAGACAAAGAAGAAGGTCACAGCTCCATAGACTGTCCAGGATGACCCAGAGGTTAGCACACCACAGGGTCTTAGGGATGGCACGGAGAAAGCAGGTCCTAGTGAATAGCAGACAGTATCAGAAAGAACTCCACCCTCAGTGTCAGCCATTCCCATAAACAGTTATAAGTTATAATGCCCCAACCTTCATGAAACCACCACCACAATGCAATATTGCCAAAAAGCAGAATAGTGGTGATAGATGAACTGCTTGGATAGAGACATTTGATGATTTTATTAACGCACTAGAAGAAACAGATTACAAGAAGATTATCAAATATCTTAAGAATCTTGCTGTTGAGGGTTTAAAAGAAGTCATAAAGAAAATGCTGCAAGCTGATGAAGTTACATGCTGTCAAATCAAAGAAGCCTTCAATCTCAAATTCAATCCAATGCCAAATGTAGATTACGAAAGATACATTTTCAGTCAAGAACAGTCACCTTCCTGAAACCACCACCACAATGCAATATCGCCAAAAAGCAGAATAGTGGTGATAGATGAACTACTTGGATAGAGACATTTGATGATTTAATTAACGCACTAGAAGAAACAGATAACAAGAAGATTATCAAATATACTTAAGAATCTTGCTATTGAGGGTCTAAAAGAAGTCATAAAGAAAATGCTGCAAGCTGACAAAGTTAAATACTGTCAAATCATAGAAGCCTTGAATCTCAAATTCAATCTAATGCCGAACGTGGATTACGAAAGGTACATTTTCGGTCAAGGACAGAGTTGGTGAAACCATAGACAGACTTGTTGAGAAACTAGATATGTTCATCAAACACTATAAGCTCAATTAATTTAATGATGAGGAAGCAATACGTCTCAGAGTTATTGATGGATGCTTGTCAGAATCATTCAGACGACAAATGCTGAGCGAAACTCTTGGTCTGGAGTGAGTTTTAATGGTTGCCAGGATTGAAGAGCGTGCCGATTGACAAGCTGCTGACATGGAGACCGGATGTCCTCAAAGTGAACATGAAAAGCAATGAAAAGCATAAGGCTGAAGGACACAAAGTTATGTCTACATGGAAAAAGAAGTTGTGTTGCAAGTGTAGATTTTCATTTCCACATGAACATTGGACAGATATGCAAAGGCTGTGGGAAGGAGAACCATTTTGCAACGGTTTGCAAAGCAAAGGAAAAAGGAAGTGTGTCACCACAAGAAGAAAAAATGGCCACACAAATGTTCCAGAAGCAATGTTCAATGGAAGCCCACAAGTCCAAGCAACAACACCAGTTGAGACAAATCAACACCAAACGAAGTCGATCATCTAAATCATTGTCAAAACGTTCTTCAGTATCAATATCAAGTGAAAAAGATGGTTGTGTCATGTTGATATTTACCTCAGGAAAAAGTGTGCATGTTAGACTGGCTGGATGTGAAGAAAAATGCCAGTGAAAGAAAGGTCAACATGAAAAAGCACCAATGTCATACCTTTCCTTATCAACAGTGATGTCGATAATTCTTATGCGTGAGGAGAAATATAATGAACTATCTCCACTGACGCCATTGAAAACTGCATGGGCTGCATTGATGCCTTTGAAAAGTCAAGGTTCATTCATGAAACACAAGAAGAGAAAAGTTCAAGCGCCCATTTATGTGCTTTAAGGTACGTCTTCAAGTGCCTGTTTACTCAGTCACAGCACAACTGCTGATATGGGACTGATCTCAGTAAGTACAACATGAATGCTTATCATGAAATAATAAGTCAGTTTCTTCCTTGTTTCATGGATTGGGAACACTTAAGACTATGAATTGCATATTAATGAGGACAGCTGTACTGTTGCTCAAAGACACAGACGGATTGCAATTCTTTTACAAGCAGCTGTTGAAAAGGAACTCAAATCATTACTTAAACATGAAATCATTGAACGTTTTAGTGGTCCAATGCCATGGGTTTCTCCCATAGTGGTAGAACCCAAAAAGGAAAGCGATGGAGCTGTGTGTGTCACTGTGGATATGCGTCAAGCAAACAAGTCAACTGAAAGAGAATGACACCGTGGTTTGCACATTGCTGACATGATAACATAATTGAATGGTGCAAAGGCCTTGATTTAAATAAAGGAAATCATCAGTTGGAACTCGAGGAGAATTGCCAGTATATTACAACCTTTTCTACACATATTGGTCTATTTTGATATAAAAGACTTTGGGGGTCATTACAACCCTGGCGGTCCAAGACCGCCAGGGCTGTTTCGACGGAAGCACCGCCAACAGGCTGGCGGTGCTTCCTGGCATATTACGACCGCGGCGGTAGCGCCGCGGTCGCACCGCCGGGGCCGGCGGTTTTCCGCCACAATTGCCCCGGCGGTTGTAATCCGCCATGCCCAGGGGATTACGAGTCCCCGACCGCCAGCCTTTTCCTGGCGGTCTGAACCACCAGGAAAAGGATGGCGGTACGGGGAGTCGTGGGGCCCCGTGACAGGGCCCCATGCAGCTTTTCACTGTCTGCTATGCAGACAGTGAAAAACGCGACAGGTGCAACTGCAACCGTTGCACGGCCGTAACACCGCCGGCTCCATTTGGAGCCGGCTCCCATGTTGCAGCCCACATCCCCGCTGGGCCGGCGGGCGGAAACTTGGTTTCCGCCTGCCGGCCCAGCGGGGATGTCCAAATGGGCACCGCGGGAGTGCGGCCGCATTGGCGGCCGCATGGCGGTTACAGCTTGGCGGGCGGCCATAGCCGCCCGCCAATGTTGTAATGACCCCCTATGTTTCCGTGTCTGATCAGCTGCAAAGCTTTTTCAAGGTGTCATTTGACGTGTCTTATAGCCTGTCATGAATGCCTTCAATTATAGTGATGACATATTAGTTTCGGAGCTACACAGAAGGAGCACAATTAAGCTATCAAGCAAGTGTGCCATGTACTTGTTGATGCAGGTTTAAATTTGAATGCTGAGAAATGTGAATGCCATAAGACAGTGCTAAAGTTCTTTGGCCATATCTTTTCTGATGTGGTATGACACTTGATCTAGCTAAAGTGCAAGCCTTGTCAAATGCCAGTCCCCCACAAGATGTTTTCATTTCATGTTCATTTTATTGGCATCGCCAGTTACTGTTCCAGATACATACAAGACTTTGCCACAGTGTGTGCTCCATTGAGAGACTTGACAAAAAATAATGTTTTGTTTAATTGGTCACAGGAATTCGAGCAAAGCTTTAAGAGAATCAAACAAGCTATCGAGAACACTACTGAAATGGCATACTTTAATCCAAAGCTTGACACTATCCTAGTAGGGTTAGGTGCAATCCTTGCGTAGCAGACACACAAATGCTCAAAGAGATATTGTGGCATATGCAAGCACACATCTGTCCCAAACTGAACGTGTTTATTCACAACCTGAGAAAGAAAGTTTAGCAGTGGTGTGGGCTTGTGAACATTTCCACGTGTTCTTATGGGGAAAGCCTTCACGCTTGTGACAGATCAACAAGCATTATTGACCATCTTTGGCTATCCAAAGATGCCAAGATGCCTCCTCGCATAGAACGGGGTGTACAATTACACAAATACATCTACACAATCACGCACCATCCAGGGAAAGATCAAAACCCGTCTGACTTCTCCAGAGTGCCTATACAGTGTCATTGTACCCTCTTCCAAGACGGCTGGAGCCTACATACATTTAATTGTGAAATCAAACACACCAGCTGTCATTTTGTTGGAGCTCTTTGTCACTGCCGCAAGTCAAGAGGGTGATGGTTAAAAATGGAAGACATTATTACACATCAATATTGGAACCAGCACACTCGACCTCTTGCCATTGACAGTGAATACTAGAAGTTTCAAAATGTCAAAGATAAACTATCCATAACTCAAGGAGGAGTTCTCCTAGGGGTTCAAGAATTGTTATATCCGGAGAGTCTGTGGCATCAACTATTTGAAGTGGCTCATGAAGGACACCATGGGATCATTGCCACTAAACAAGCTCTAAGAGATCAAGGGGGTCATTACAACCTCGGCGGTCTTTTTTGAAGACCGCCGAGGTACCGCCATGTGGAAGACCGCCAGTGGTGGCAGTTTTCCGCTCTGCCTATTATGACCGTTGGCAGCTCTCCGTCCTTTTACCGATGGTGAGCCGCCAACAGCCATACTGGCGGGAGGCGGGGAAGTGGAGGTTGCTCCACCTCCACCGCCACGCCAACAGAACACCGCCCAGCGAATCACGTCCTGTGATTCGCCGTGGTGGTGTTCTGTTGGCGGTGTGGTGTCGGCGGAGCTGCCCCCATGGCTCCCGTCCCCTCCCGGAGGATCGACGGAACAGGTAAGTCGATCGTCCGTTAGGGGAGGGAGTTGGGGGGTGTTGTGTGTTGTGTGGGTGCATGGGGGTGTGCGTGTGCGTGTGTGTATGTAGAGGGGGTGTGTGAGTACGTGTATGCTTGCGGGGGTATTGTGTGTATGGGAATGAGTGTGTGTATGTCTGTGGGTATGTCTGTATGGATGTGTGCGTGTATGTCTGAATGTGGGTGTGCGTGTCTGACTGTGTGTGTGGATGTTGGCATGTATGTCGGCGTGTAAGGGTGTAGGTGGTGCCTGCGTGCGTGTCGTGTGGGTATGGGTGATGTGATGTTGGTGGTCGTGGTGGGGAGGGGGCCCTGCCACCTTTGGGGGGTGGCAGGGGTGGTGGGGGTGTAGGGGAGGAAGTCGGGGTGGGGGAGACCCCTGGCACTGATAGTGCTTACCGCCGTGGATTTCCTGGCGGTTCAAACCGCTGGAAATCCACGGCGGTAAGCCGGGTCCAAATACCGCCGGCGGTATAGTGACGGCCGCCGGGCTGGAGACACAGGTCTCCAGCCCAGCGGTCGTCTCCGCCCTGGCGGGCGGAACGGAAAACCGGCGGATGACCATGGCGGTTACACCGCCATGGTCATAATTCTCCAAAGTAAGACCGCCAGCCTGTTGGCGGTCTTACCGCCGGTTTAACACCGACCGCCAGGGTTGTAATGACCCCCCAAGTCTGGTTTCCTCATCTTAGTGAGAGAGTTGAAGGACATTTGAAGGCCCATTATCTATGCAACCGCCTGTCATCGAAAACCACTCAGCACACTTTAAGTATGTCAGAGTTGCCAAAGCATGTATGGGAAAGAATTGCTGTTTACTTTTTTTGTCCTCTTGGCAACGGACAACAACTGAAGGTGATTATGAATCAATCCTTCTGATTTCCATTGATACAATATCTCTCATATGTAGGAAGCTGGACTGGTCTGTGGTGAGCACCTATTGTGTTAGCACCTTATACCAGGTCCAGGTACCCCCTATTAGTGAATTGTAGGCAGTGTCTAGGAAGCCAGAGCTCTCTAGAGGTAGATGCCAAGACTTATCTAGGAGACATGCAAAGCTTATGCAATGCCACTATAGTCACACAGCACACATGAATGAACCATGTGTTACAAAAATAAAAGTACTTTATTATAGTAACACAAATACTAGAATACTGTATAGGCAATCCCTCAACTGGAGGTATGTAAACGCACTACTATATTCACATTAGCAATCAGTAAGTAGCATAGAAAGCAATAGGCATTGGTAAAAGCAATAGCAAATAGTGAGGGCCCTAGGGGAGGGCCAAACCATATACTAAAAAAGTGGAATGTGAAAAGCAGACCCCTACCCAAGGAAGTGGTATCAGTAGAGGGGAGCTGAGCTGGAGGAACTAGGAACCCCAAGAGGTGAGTAACAGAGTGACCCCAGGCGACCAAGAGAGCGAAGATAAGATAAGTACCTGGTTTTCCCCAAAACCAACAGGAGGACTTTGGAAAAGGATTTTGCAAGACCCAACCAAGACTGGAAAAACCCTATGGTGAATCCTGACAGAAAGGGACCTGCAAAGGAAGGGGACCAAGTCCACTTCAAGTTGGAGTGTCCAGTTGTGGCAAGAGCCACTACCCTCCCTTCTGTGGATGCAGGACCAGACAAAGAAGGTTAGCAGTGCAGCACAGGAGCTGAAGAGGAGCCCTAGAAATGATGCAAGTGATGTACCTCATCGGCGATCGAGATGCAGTCAGTCAGTGGAAAACCATCAACAAGCCTTGGCAAGTGCAAGAGTTAGGGAAAAAGGTTTGCAAGGCTGAAGAGGACCAGCAAGGCCCAGGAGACTTGACCCAAGGAAGGGAGTCTGAGATGACCCTCAGCAGCTGGGAGAGTCACAAGAAGATGAGGCAGCCCCCATAGGCAGCAGGTACGGGAGTCGCAGTTAAGCCCTCTCAGCACACCTGAAGAGGAGTCCCACGTCGCTGGAGCAGCAGGCAGGAGACTGTGCTTTGCAGGAAAGAGTGCTGGAGGCTGGGGACACAGGGTGCCTGATGATTCCTTGGATGAGGAACAAACAAGCCTTGGTAGCTGCAAGAGTTGTGGTGCACAGGTGCACTGTTCTGCAAGGAAAGGCAAGGGCTTACAGTCTCCCAAGTTAGACAGCTGGTGGAGAGGACCAAGGGGTCCCCTCCAGACCACCACCTGTGTTGCAGGATCCACGCAGTTCTGGAGGAGAGCAGATCCACAAAGCAGGTCATCGTTGCAGGTGGTGCATGAAGATGCAGGGGAGTGACCCCTTCACTCTAAGGGAGATTTCTTCTTACTTCTTGTGCAGGCTGAAGAGTCGCCACCCTCAGAGGATGCACAGCTGGGGAAATGTTGCAGTTGCTGCAAGGTTCTGGAGAAACAATGTTGCAGAGCAGAGTTGTCACTGAAGTTGCCGATTGTCGGTTCCTGGAGGGTTCAGTTGCAGTCCCAGTAGTCAGAAGATGATGTAAACAATGCAGAAGAGGCCTACTGGAATCTTATATGTTGAATCTGAGGACCCACGCAAGAGGGAGACCCTAAATAGCCAAGGAAAGGGGATTAGTCACCCAGCAGGGTGACCACCTATCAGAAGGGGGCTGTGACGTCACCTACCTGATCTGGCCACTCAGGTGCTACCAGGGGCCTCTGTCCATCTTGGATTCAAGATGGCAGCATCAAGTGGCCACATGGAGGAGCTCTAGGCACCACCCTTGGGGTGGTGATGGACAGGGAAGTGGTTACTCTCCTTTGTTCAGTTTCGCGCCAGAGCAGGGACCAGGGGTCCCTTCACTGGTGCAAACTGGTTTATGCAAGGAGGGCACAAAATGCGCACTTCAAAGCATACCGGTGACTTGGGGAGGCTACCCCTCCCAAGCCATGTAACACCTATTTCCAAGAGAGAGGGTGTTACCTCCCTTTCCCACAGGAAATCCTTTGTTCTGCCTTCCTCTGCCTGAGCTGGTCAAGCAGCAGGAGGGCAGAAACTTGTCTGAGGGGTGGCAGCAGTACGGGCTGCCCAGAAAACCCCAGAAGACTGGTAGGAGCAATGCCGGGGGTCCTCTAAGGAGCCCCCAGAGTGCATGGGATCATACAAGCAATACTGGCATCTACCCTGCAAGCTTACCGTTCGACCTCTCATTCGATCTCAGGTAAACAACCTGCAACTTTGATGTTCGGGAGAGCCATGACGACCAAGTTACCTCAATGGATCAAGTATTGAGGAAGAAACCCATACCAAAGATTTGGATCGTAAAAGGAAAATGAAGGCCTATGCAGACAGGTGAGGACATGCAAAAAACATAGTTTTCACTAGAGGAGATCGATTGCTTGTCTGTCAGTCAAGAAAAAAGGTAATTCTGATTCTCCATTTGATGCTGAGCCATTCCATGTCATAACTAAAAAAGGACACATAGGCCAGGGTTGTTTTGGCGGATTTCACCACCAGCAGGCTGGCGGTGAAATCCTGGGGATTACAACCGCCGTGGAAGTGCTTCGGTCGCACCACCGGGACCGGCGGTTTCCCTCCACTTTTGTCCCGGCGGGAGTAATCCTCCAGGGCAGCGCTGCTTGCAGCACTGCCCAGAGGATTACGAGTCCCCCTCCCGCCTGCCTTTAATGGTGGTTTGCACCGCCATGAATAGGCTGGCAGAAAGGGGAGTCGCAGGGCCCCTGGGGCCCCCTGCCATGGCCCCGTGCAGCTTTTCACTGTCTGCTATGCAGACAGAGAAAAGCGCGACGGGTGCAACTGCACCGGTCGCACGGCCGCAACACCGCCGGCTCCATTTGGAGCCGGCTCCTGTGTTGCGGCCGAGATCCCTGCTGGGACGGCCCAGCGGGGATCTCATAATGGCCGTGGCGCGAGTGCAGCCGCCTGGCGGTCAAACTTTGGCGGGCGGCAAGGTTGTAATGACCCCCATAGTGACTGCCCAACGTCCTGGAAAGTCCATTACGCAAGATTCCTTGTATTTTCAGCATGTGGCTCACCACTCATTAGATAATGTCGCCATAGAGACTGGTTTTGAAAGGACAATTGAAAAACCCATGACTGCTGTTGCTCCTGCATCACCCGCGCAGATCATGGACACTCCTATTTCCGGTTCCCAGTTTCCGGAGACATGATCGGGATGAGTGATCAGACCACCAGGAAGTCTCATCGAAGAACTATGATGGTGTATATATTTGTAAAAAATTGCAATTGATTTTTAACAGATGGGGAGATGTAGTGTAGTGTGAGTTATTAATGACAGGACCCTTTTTGGCTCCTGATGGACTCCACAGAACTATTACATAAGTGTTAGAGCATGGTGAATTGAGTGCAGGTTTAGCATGTTGAATTCGGGATTACATGCATATGTATAAGGAAGGGTAATGCATAGCTCCTGTGTGGTGTAATCATTAGTGGGGATGACGCTACAAGTCTAGGCCACAATTTCATTGTTCCCAACAGGGTGAAGAGAATGCTGTCAGCGAAGTCCCACTATCACCTGAGAACGTTTGAGATGGACCGCAGAGAGACTGGTTAGGAGTAGGATCCTAAAACAGAGGGCAGAGCTCTCCCCTCACTCACTCTAGTGATGCACACGATGAAGAGTCCTCTTTGCTAGCCACAGACACTCTCCTTCCCCTAACAGACTATCCCAGACTCGGGATAGAGTACTGTTCATGTTCCCATGACCCCTTCTGAATTAATGGGCATTAAAAAACAGTTTTCCAATATTTGAGAGAACCCTATACCGTTCCATGAGGAATTACAGTGTGTTTGAAAGGTATAAAACTAGCAGGGCTAACATTAATCTAACATTGTATTCGGCAATGCTAAGTAAAGTAAGGGATTGATTGTTTGAGAAAGGAGATTGGGTTGAGATAGAACCTCAGGAACGATGGAGTCCTCAGTGTGGTGAAGGATGTCTCTTTGAATGCAGTTGCAGAGGTGTATCCAGGCTGAACTAATAGTAAGATTTTGAATTGTAATAAAAACAAAGGAGAGTTGCACACAGACTATCTAGATAGACTCAAGGATGAATTTGAAAGGTATTTGAGCATGGCTTAAGAAACTGTAGATACTGTTTATGTGCAGGGATTGTCAGCAAGTGTGCAAATTCAATTGATCACCATTTATGTAGGATGGCTAAACTAGTAACGGTAACAAATGATTGTGCTGCTTCACAAGAAAGCAAGAATAAAACTGTCTTTAAATTTGCAGAATATGCAAGAGAATGTGAGAGGGAGGGGATGGGGAGCTCATTTGAGAGGGGCACAAGAATGGGACCAGGAGGAGTCGGAAGGGAAATGGGAGAGGCAGGTGAGATGCCTTGGTAACAGTGGGTTATGTTTTGCTTATGGACAACTGGGCCATTAGAATAGATGGTCCTAATGTTGTTTAAAATGTTAAAATGTTCTTTATTCAACCTCCATCCCCAATTCAACCAGGTTGCACAGAATCCATATACTGGATACCTGGACAGCCCAAGAACTGCTGACTGTACCTTGAACATCAGAATTCCCTTAGATCAGAAACGCCCTTATGTTGATTGTATGATGAATGGAAAACCAACCACTTGCCTCATTGATACTGGTGCAAGCTGCTTGATGAACATAGCTGAGGGTCCAGTTTATTACTTCCCGTGCCAGTTTGCTAGATATACGTGGGAACTTGAACCGGGGGAAATGGACCCTAGTCCCCCATTTATAAAATGAAGTTTCTGATATATGGAAGGTTCCCACTTATGTGCCAATAATTTAAAAGCATCCAGATGCCAATTGTCCAATGAGGTTCCTTGAAGGATTGGAAAAGTACTTCGGGTTGTGTAATCAAATTTGAAGTTTATTAGACAGTAGTAAATGGCTTCATATTATGCAACAGGTAGATGAAGCGTAGAACAAAGTAGATAATCAGCCAACAAGTGTTTCGCCCTATGGGGTGCATTCACCAGGGCTTTCTCAAGCCTGTAAAAGATGAGATAAGGTAAAATTAAGGACAGTATTAAAAGGAGACTAATGAATCATTAAAGTCTAGAGATCAAGAAACACCAAAAGGGTGAAAACCCAAGATTGTTGAAGAAGTAAATACATCTATGTGCTGTTAAATATCGGAGATTCTATCCATGAGAAGGATAGAGATAAATGCCCGTGCAAAAAAGGTGCAATTGCATAGGTCCATTCCAAATTGAAAGCTTAGAAAAAGGTCAGAGGGCAGGTGAGCAAACTAGGATATCAGTAGTAGAAATTAGGTAAAAAGAAATTAAATATATGTGACCTAGGGAGAAGAAAATGCAGTAAGTGCTAGAGATACGAGAATGAATGAGATAATGGTGCCGGCACCGTGAGCGTTAAAAGGAAACATGCTGGTGCAAATTAGGTATATTCAACTGAAAATTGAAAGTGGTACATTAGTCCATAAGCAAAATTAATCACTAATTGTGGTTCATTTTCACATATAATAATGTACTGAGTAATAGTGAGAAGATAAACAATCTCTAAATAAGAACATGGAAAAGTAACATGTAACAATTGTATAAAAGTCCCTGGGACTAGCAAGAGAAACAGAAACCAATTCAAAAGAAATATTGTCCTCAAACGGACTGATTAAAGATTTAGGAAGAATGTGATCAAGCGAAATACTGTTTGCAAATAATATGGGCGAATACGCACTCATGATAAAGTTCAACAATATAGATACCCGTGGGCAAAACCTCTCTAGTGATGTGAATCATGATAAAGTTTAACAAAGGGAAAAAGCTCTCTCGTAACGTAAATACTGCAAAGTATAACATAGCTTACCCGTTTGGCTGCTATAATAGCCACCCGGGGAAGTTCAGTCAGTCGCGTCCGTCGCCATCTTAAGGAGCACGCTGATTGAACGAGTGTTCTTTTATTTTGCTAGTTCAAGGCTTGGATCCTTTCTTTCTGTTTATTAAAGAAGGGAAGGAGAAAAACGGGCGCCGCCATGTTGGAGGTCGCTTCCGTCACCATCTTAACCCCTTCGCTGCCAGGCCTTTTCCCCCTCCTGTGCCAGGCCTTTTTTTGCCTATTTGGGGCAGTTCGCGCTTAGGCCCTCTTAACTTTTTGTCCACATAAGCTAACCAAGCCAATTTTGCGTCCTTTTTTTCCAACATCCTAGGGATTCTAGAGGTACCCAGACTTTGTGGGTTCCCTTGAAGGAGGCCAAGAAATTGGCCAAAATACAGTGAAAATTTCGTTTTTTTCAAAAAAAATTGAAAAAGTGGCTGCAGAAGAAGGCTTGTGGATTTCCCCCTGAAAATGGCATCAACAAAGGGTTTGCAGTGCTAAACTCATCAGCTTCCTAGCTTTTAGGAACAGGCAGACTTGAATCAGAAAACCCAATTTTTCAACACAATTTTGGCATTTTACTGGGGCATACCCCATTTTTGCAATTTTTTGTGCTTTCAGCCTCCTTCCAGTCAGTGACAGGAATGGGCATGAAACCAATGCTGGATCCCAGAAACCTAACCATTTCTGGAAAGTAGACAAAATTCTGAATTCAGCAAGGGGTCATTTGTGTAGATCCTACAAGGGTTTCCTACAGAAAATAACAACTGAATAAGAAAAATATTGAAATTGAGGTGAAAAAAACATAAATGTTTCTCTACGTTTTACTCTGTAACTTTTCCCTGCAATGTCAGATTATCGAAAGCAATATACCGTTACGTCTGCTGGACTCCTCTGGTTGCGGGGATATATAGGGCTTGTAGGTTCATCAAGAACCCAAGGAACCCAGAGCCAATAAATGAGCTGCACCCTGACGTGCGTTTTCATTCTATACCGGGTATACAGCAATTCATTTGCTGAAATATAAAGAGTAAAAAATTGCTATCAAGAAAACCTTTGCATTTCCAAAAAGGGCACAAGATAAGGTGCTGAGGAGCAGTGGTTATTTGCACATCTCTGAATTCCGGGGTGACCATACAAGCATGTGAATTATAGGGAATTTCTCAAATAGATGTCTTTTTTACACACTCTCCTATATTTGGAAGGAAAAAATGTAGAGAAAGTCAAGGGGCAATAGCACTTGTTTTGCTAATCTATGTTCCCCCAAGTCTCCCGATAAAAATGATACCTCACTTGCGTGGGTAGGCCTAGCGCCGGCGACAGGAAACACCCCAAAGCGCAACGTGGACACATCCTAAATTTGGGAAAAAAACAGAGGTGTTTTTTGCGAAGTGCCTACCTGTAGATTTTGGCCTCTAGCTCAGCCGGCACCTAGGGAAACCTACCAAACCTGTGCATTTCTGAAAACTAGAGACCTAGGGGAATCCAAGGAGGGGTGACTTGCGGGGCTCGGACCAGGTTCTGTTACCCAGAATCCTTTGCAAACCTCAAAATTTGGCTAAAAAAACACATGTTCCTCACATTTCTGTGGCAGAAAGTTCTGGAATCTGAGAGGAGCTACAAATGTCCTTCCACCCAGCGTTCCCCCAAGTCTCCCGATAAAAATGATACCTCACTTGCGTGGGTAGGCCTAGCGCCCGCGACAGGAAACACCCCAAAGCGCAACGTGGACACATCCTAAATTTTGGAAAAAAACAGAGGTGTTTTTTGCGAAGTGCCTACCTGTAGATTTTGGCCTCTAGCTCAGCCGGCACCTAGGGAAACCTACCAAACCTGTGCATTTCTGAAAACTAGAGACCTAGGGGAATCCATGGAGGGGTGACTTGCGGGCCTCGGACCAGGTTCTGTTACCCAGAATCCTTTGCAAACCTCAAAATTTGGCTAAAAAAACACATGTTCCTCACATTTCTGTGGCAGAAAGTTCTGGAATCTGAGAGGAGCTACAAATGTCCTTCCACCCAGCGTTCCCCCAAGTCTCCCGATAAAAATGATACCTCACTTGCGTGGGTAGGCCTAGCGCCCGCAACAGGAAACGCCCCAAAACGCAACGTGGACACATCCCATTTTTTGAAAGAAAACAGTGCCTACCTGTGGATTTTGGCCTGTAGCTCACCCGGCACCTAGGGAAACCTACCAAACCTGTGCATTTCTGAAAACTAGAGACCTAGGGGAATCCAAGATGGGGTGACTTGCGGGGCTCGGACCAGGTTCTGTTACCCAGAATCCTTTGCAAACCTCAAAATGTGGCTAAAAAAAACATGTTCCTCACATTTCTGTGGCAGAAAGTTCTGGAATCTGATAGGAGCCACAAATTTCCTTCCACCCAGCGTTCCCCTAAGTCTCTCAATAAAAATGGTACCTCACTTCTGTGGGTAGGCCTAGCGCCCACGAAAGGAAATGGCCCAAAACACAACGTGGACAGAACATATTTTTTCACAGAAAACAGAGGTGTTTTTTGCAAAGTGCCTACCTGTGGAGTTTGGCCTCTAGCTCAGCCGGCCCCGGGAGGGGGGGGGGCAGAAATGCCCTAAAATAAATCTGCCCCCCCAGCCCCCACCCCCCCCGGGAGCGACCCTTGCCTACGGGGTAGCTCCCCCTGCGTGACATTGGCGCCAAAAAACAAATCCCCGGTGCCTAGTGATTTCTGTCCCCTTGGGGGCAGATTGACCTAAAATCGGCCAATCTGCCCCCAAGGGGGGCAGAAATGGCCTAAATACAATTTGCCCCCCAGGGGAGCGACCCTTGCCTGATGGGTCGCTCCCCATCTCGAAAAAAACAAACAAACAAAAAAAAAAACACAACAAAAAAATTTGCCCTGGTGCCTAGAGGGTTCTGCCCCCCCTGGGGGCAGTTCGGCCTAATAATAGGCTGATCTGCCGCCAGGGGGGGCAGAAATGGCCTAAAACAAATTTGCCCACCCCAGCCCCCACCCCCCCCGGGAGCGACCCTTGCCTACGGGGTCGCTCCCCCTGCGTGACATTGGCACCAAAAAACAAATCCCCGGTGCCTAGTGGTTTCTGCCCCCTTGGGGGCAGATTGACCTAAAATAGGCCAATCTGCCCCCAGGGGGGCAGAAATGGTCTAAATACAATTTGCCCCCCAGGGGAGCGACCCTTGCCTGATGAGTCGCTCCCCATCTCTAAAAAAACACACAAACAAAAACAAAAAAAAATTGCCCTGGCGCCTAGAGGTTTCTGCCCCCCCCCCGGGGGCAGATCGGCCTAATATTAGGCCGATCTGCCCCCGGGGGGGCAGAAAAGGCCTAAAATAAATTTGCCCCCCCAGCACCCCCCCGGGAGCGACCCTTGCCTACGGGGTCGCTCCCCCTGCGTGAAATTGGCCCCAAAAAACAAATCCCAGGTGCCTAGTGGTTTCTGTCCCCTTGGGGCCAGATTGACCTAAAATCGGCCAATCTGCCCCCAAGGGGGGCAGAAATGGCCTCAATACAATTTGCCCCCCAGGGGAGCGACCCTTGCCTGATGGGTCGCTCCCCATCTCGAAAAAAACAAACAAACAAAAAAAAAAACACAACAAAAAAATTTGCCCTGGTGCCCTGAGGGTTCTGCCCCCCCTGGGGGCAGTTCGGCCTAATAATAGGCCGATCTGCCCCCAGGGGGGTCAGAAATGGCCTAAAATAAATTTCCCCCCCCCAGCCCCCCCCCCCCCCCCCGGGAGCGACCCTTGCCTACGGGGTCGCTCCCCCTGCGTGACATTGGCGCCAAAAAACAAATCTCCGGTGCCTAGTGGTTTCTGCCCCCTTGGGGGCAGATTGACCTAAAATCGGCCAATCTGCCCCCAAGGGGGGCAGAAATGGCCTAAATACAATTTGCCCCCCAGGGGAGCGACCCTTGCCTGATGAGTCGCTCCCCATCTCTAAAAAAACACACAAACAAAAACAAAAAAAAATTGCCCTGGCGCCTAGAGGTTTCTGCCCCCCCCCCGGGGGCAGAAAAGGCCTAAAATAAATTTGCCCCCCCAGCACCCCCCCCGGGAGCGACCCTTGCCTACGGGGTCGCTCCCCCTGCGTGAAATTGGCCCCAAAAAACAAATCCCAGGTGCCTAGTGGTTTCTGTCCCCTTGGGGGCAGATTGACCTAAAATCGGCCAATCTGCCCCCAAGGGGGGCAGAAATGGCCTCAATACAATTTGCCCCCCAGGGGAGCGACCCTTGCCTGATGGGTCGCTCCCCATCTCGAAAAAAACAAACAAACAAAAAAAAAACACAACAAAAAAATTTGCCCTGGTGCCCTGAGGGTTCTGCCCCCCCCTGGGGGCAGTTCGGCCTACTAATAGGCCGATCTGCCCCCAGGGGGGGCAGAAATGGCCTAAAACAAATTTGCCCCCCCCAGCCCCCACCCCACCCCCGGGAGCGACCCTTGCCTACGGGGTCGCTCCCCCTGCGTGACATTGGCGCCAAAAAACAAATCCCCGGTGCCTAGTGGTTTCTGCCCCCTTGGGGGCAGATTGACCTAAAATCGGCCAATCTGCCCCCAAGGGGGGCAGAAATGGCCTCAATACAATTTGCCCCCCAGGGGAGCGACCCTTGCCTGATGGGTCGCTCCCCATCTCGAAAAAATAAAAAAAAAAAACACAACAAAAAAATTTGCCCTGAGGGTTCTGCCCCCCCCTGGGGGCAGTTCGCCTAATAATAGGCCGATCTGCCCCCAGGGGGGGGCAGAAATGGCCTAAAATAAATTTGCCCCCCCCAGCCCCCACCCCCCCGGGAGCGACCCTTGCCTACGGGGTCGCTCCCCCTGTGTGACATTGCCACCAAAAATCAAATCCCAGGTGCCTAGTGGTTTCTGCCCCCTTGGGGGCAGATTGAGCTAAAATCTGCCAATCTGCCCCCAAGGGGGGCAGAAATGGCCTAAATACAATTTGCCCCCCAGGGGAGCGACCCTTGCCTGATGGGTCGCTCCCCATATCGAAAAAAACAAACAAACAAAAAAAAAAACACAACAAAAAAATTTGCCCTGGTGCCCTGAGGGTTCTGCCCCCCCCTGGGGGCAGTTCGGCCTAATAATAGGCCGATCTGCCCCCAGGGGGGGCAGAAATGGCCTAAAATAAATTTGCCCCCCCCAGCCCCCACCCCCCCCGGGAGCGACCCTTGCCTACGGGGTCGCTCCCCCTGCGTGACATTGGCGCCAAAAAACAAATCCCCGGTGCCTAGTGGTTTCTGCCCCCTTGGGGGCAGAAATGGTCTAAATACAATTTGCCCCCCAGGGGAGCGACCCTTGCCTGATGGGTCGCTCCCCATCTCTAAAAAAACACACACAAAAAAAAAAAAAAAATTGCCCTGGCGCCTAGAGGTTTCTGCCCCCCCCCCCCGGGGGCAGAAAAGGCCTAAAATAAATTTGCCCCCCCAGCACCCCCCCCCCCCGGGAGCGACCCTTGCCTACGGGGTCTCTCCCCCTGCGTGAAATTGGCCCCAAAAAACAAATCCCAGGTGCCTAGTGGTTTCTGTCCCCTTGGGGGCAGATTGACCGAAAATCGGCCAATCTGCCCCCAAGGGGGGCAGAAATGGCCTCAATACAATTTGCCCCCCAGGGGAGCGACCCTTGCCTGATGGGTCGCTCCCCATCTCGAAAAAAACAAACAAACAAAAAAAAAAACACAACAAAAAAATTTGCCCTGGTGCCCTGAGGGTTCTGCCCTCCCCTGGGGGCAGTTCGGCCTAATAATAGGCCGATCTGCCCCCAGGGGGGGCAGAAATGGCCAAAAATAAATTTGCCCCCCCCAGCCCCCACCCCCCCCGGGAGCGACCCTTGCCTACGGGGTCGCTCCCCCTGCGTGACATTGGCGCCAAAAAACAAATCCCCGGTGCCTAGTGGTTTCTGCCCCCTTGGGGGCAGATTGACCTAAAATCGGCCAATCTGCCCCCAAGGGGGGCAGAAATGGCCTAAATACAATTTGCCCCCCAGGGGAGCGACCCTTGCCTGATGGGTCGCTCCCCATCTCGAAAAAAACAAACAAACAAAAAAAAAACACAACAAAAAATTTTGACCTGGTGCCCTGAGGGTTCTGCCCCCCCCTGGGGGCAGTTCGGCCTAATAATAGGCCGATCTGCCCCATGGGGGGGCAGAAATGGCCTAAAATAAATTTGCCCCCCCCAGCCCCCACCCCCCCCCGGGAGCGACCCTTGCCTACGGGGTCGCTCCCCCTGCGTGACATTGGCGCCAAAAAACAAATCCCCGGTGCCTAGTGGTTTCTGCCCCCTTGGGGGCAGATTGACCTAAAATCGGCCAATCTGCCCCCAAGGGGGGCAGAAATGGCCTCAATACAATTTGCCCCCCAGGGGAGCGACCCTTGCCTGATGGGTCGCTCCCCATCTCGAAAAAAAAAAAAAAAAAAAAAAAAAAACACAACAAAAAATTTTGCCCTGAGGGTTCTGCCCCCCCCTGGGGGCAGTTCGGCCTAGTAATAGGCCGATCTGCCCCCAGGGGGGGCAGAAATGTCCTAAAATAAATTTAAGTTGCCCCCTCTAGGAAGTGCTTTAAGTCGTCAAAGGCCACAAAAGGTAAAGGTGTGTTCTTCAGGATGAAATTCATTGAAGTGTTCCACAAGTGGGGCCCTTAAATCATGCTTGTGGATATTTCGAAAATGTTCTTGAATTCTTGTTTTTAGTACTCGAGTGGTACTGCCAATGTAGACTTGGTGGCATGGGCACTTGATTAAATAGACAACATAGGAGCTTTCACAGTTAATAAAGTCTCGGATTTTGTGAGGATGATCATTAATTGTGATCATTTTGGTTTTAGATAACCCTAATTTGCAGATGGAACATTTACTGGAAGTAAAAAAGCCATTGGGTCTTGAGAGCAATGTCTTTTGGGGAGGCTTCTCCTGGAAAAATGATGGGCATAGTTTATCCCTTAGGTTAGGGGCTCTTCTGAATCCTATTTGGGGATATTGCGTTATATATTGATTGATGGATGAATTGTTTTGTAGAAGATACCAATGTTTTCTAAGAAGTTTCCGAATTAGATAGTGACCATTATGAAACTCTGTTATGAAGCGAATGGCTGTGTTCTTCTTAGAGTGTTTTGGTTTGTTAAGCATCTTGTTCCGGTACACTCCACTTAATTTGTCCTTCGTTATGCTCAGGAGCTTCTGGTTATAGCCTCTGGCTGATAGTCTCTCAATCATTTGTATAGAGGTTGTTTCATAGTCAGATATACTGGTACAGATTAGTCTAGCTCTCCCAAATTCTCCTTGTGGAATATTATGAATAGTGCTCAATGGGTGACAGCTAGAAGCGTGAAGGATTGAATTTGCTGCCGTTGCTTTCCTAAAAAGCTAGTTTGTAGTTTGTCATTTTCAATGAAAATGAAAAGGTCAAGGTACTCCACTGCCGAGTTGGATATCTGATAGGTAATGTCAGTGTCCCAACAATTAGGCACTAATGTCTGTAGAAATTGGTTTAGAAGATTTTTCTGGCCTTGCCAGATTAGCAAAATATCATCAATGTAACGTCCCCAGAAAATTATGTGTTGGGAAAGATGTTTGGTATTATCATTCCAGAGCCAGTAGTTCTCAATCGCACCCATCAGGATGCAGGAGTACGGCGGTGCGAATTTAGCTCCCATCGCCGTCCCTTGAAGTTGCAGGTAAAATTGACCATCAAACAGAAACTAACTATTTTCCAGACAGAATCTCAACATTTCCAGGATCATTGGATTTCGTTCTGTATACTTCACTGATTTTGTAGATAGACATTTTTTAACAGCTTCAAGACCATCGCTATGTTTGATGGATGTGTACAGGCTAACCACATCTATGGTGACTAAGAGATAATCTGGTTGCCAGTCTATATTCTGAAGTTTCTGTAGAATATTTTTGGTGTCTCTAACGAAAGAGGGTAAGTTACTCATGAAGGGTTGTAATTCTTGATCTATTAAGGTTCCTAGTTTGGAGCAGACTGAGTTAATTCCCGTAATAATGGGTCTACCCTTTGGTGGGTGACCTCTTTTGTGTATTTTAGGAAGTAAATATAAGGTTGGAATGGCAGGGAAAGGTAGGTAAAGGGCAGTTTTTTCTTTAGATGAAATGATTTGGCGAGAGTGCAAGTATTCTAACATGTCAATTAATCTCTTTTGAATTTCAGCTGTCGGATTGGAAGTAAGTTTTTTATAGCATCTTGTATCGTTCAGTTGTCTGTGTGCTTCTTGAAGGTAGTCATTTGTGTTAAGTATAACAATATTTCCGCCCTTATCCACTTCTTTGATGACAATTTGATTATTGTCTCTTAATTGGGAAAGAGCTTTCACTTGTTGTCTACTAATATCAGTGGATAAGTATTTCAGTTTTTTGCAGTAACTTCTGTATTCCTTATCACGGTCACTAGACACTGCTGTTAGAAAGAGATCAATCGAGTTGCCAGCCGGAAGGATCGGAGTGAAGGTAGATTTAGTTCATAAGTCAAATGGGTGGTACTGATTTGTCTCAATGTCTATTTCTTGTGCTACGGAAATGGCAGAAAGGTCAGGTTCATTTACATTAGACAGATTTCGTAGCAAACATATTCCTTCCAAATCTTGGACAGTGAGGTCACAGGTATTGTGTGCAGGAGAAGGTGAAGAGGATGGAAGGGTGAAGGTAGAAAAAAAAGATTTAAGTTTCAGATGGCGTGTGAATTTAAAAAGATCTATTTTAGTTTGTACAATATCCCATAAATTAGTGGGACAAAAAGAAAGACCTTTATTCAAGATTTGTTTGTGAGTTGGGGAAAGTGCATGATCGGAAAGGTTGACTATCAATTGTTCTTCAAGTTTCAAAGTCTTGATGTTTTGCTGCGTGCTCATGTTTGTATACCGGTTGTATTTGGTACTTCCATTGAAATATCTAGTGGTTTTGTGTGAGTGTCTTTTAAAGTTCCAAGTCGATGTCGCCTTGCTTCCTCAGAAAAATTTACAAGAGATCTGTTCGATGAACGTGTTTCAGAATAATCTAGGGATTCTACTTCGGAAGAAGGTAGGGTATCTGAACAGCTGGGTATATCCAAAGAAAGATTTGAGTCTTTGATATTGGCATATTGTTTTCCAAATGTGTAAACTCTCCCTTGTTGATAATCGTTGAGATCCCGTCTGAACTTTAGGTTCTTTCTTTGTATGCTCTCTTCCTCATAACGATCAATTATATTATTAAGAATAGCATAATTTTTAATGGTGATGTTTCCCCAATTTGCCTCTTCTATACGTTGGGTAAGGTTATCAACTTCCTGTCGATGTTTTTCATATTCTTCTTGAGACAATTCAATGAGTTGTTTGATCATAATAATTGAGGCCATCTGTAAATTAGCTTCCCATTTTTGTAAATGCTCCTGTGAGGTGGTATCCATCGGAGGGAAAATAAGTATTCTCAACCCTCGAGGGATACGATCGTGTTCAAGGTATTTTTTAAGGGAAGCTACTTCACACCATTTTGAGGTTTCCTTCTTTAATGATCTGTCAAGTGCTAAAAAGGTACTTTTGCCTGATAATAAGTTTGTAGTTTGGGAACTTTTGATTCCAGCACCAGTTGTTTTGAAAACTTGATCCAATTTAGAGTTACGTTGTTCTCTCCTATTAGCTTCATAGGACATTGTAGAATTTGATTAAATTATAGGCTTAGACAGGAAGTATGGTTACAGCAGTAAGCTTGATGAACATAGGTGAGGGTCCAGTTTATTACTTCCCGTACAGAATGCCAGTTTGCTAGATATACGTGGGAACTTGAACCGGGGGAAATGGACCCTAGTCCCCCATTTATAAAATTAACTTTCTGATATATGGTAGGTTCCCACTTATGTGTCAATAATTTAAAAGCATCCAGATGCCAATTGTCCAATGAGGTTCCCTGAAGGATTGGAAAAGTACTCCGGGTTGTGTAATCAAATTTGAAGTTTATTAGACAGTAGTAAATGGCTTCATATTATGCAACAGGTAGATGAAGCATAGAACAAAGTAGATACTCAGCCAACACGTGTTTCGCCCTATGGGGTGCATTCACCAGGGCTTTCTCAAGGCTGTAGAAGATGAGAGAAGGTAAAATTAAGGATAGTATTAAAAGGAGACTAATGAATCATTAAAGTCTAGAGATCAAGAAACACCAAAAGGGTGAAAACCCAAGATTGTTGAAGAAGTAAATACATCTAAGTGCTGCCAAATCTCGGAGATTCTATCCATGAGAAGGATAGAGATAAATACCCGTGCAAAAAAGGTGCAATTGCATAGATCCATTCCAAATTGAAAGCTTAGAAAAAGGGCAGAGGGCAAGTGAGCAAACTAGGATATCAGCAGTAGAAATTAGGTAAAAAGAAATCAATCGGATAGAATCTCCGAGATTTGGCAGCACTTAGATGTATTTACTTCTTCAACATTCTTGGGTTTTCACCCTTTTTGTGTTTCTTGATCTCTAGACTTTAATGATTCACTAGTCTCCTTTTAATACTATCCTTAATTTTACCTTATCTCATCTTCTACAGCCTTGAGAAAGCCATGGTGAATGCACACCATAGGGCGAAACACGTGTTGGCTGAGTATCTACTGGTGCAAGCTGCTATGTTGTGAAAACCTCTGAATTCCCTTCAATACCTTCTCTGTATTGTCCATAGACACAGCTGGTATTTCCAATCAGTGAGTTACACACCTCATTTTGGATCCTGGCCCTACAAGGATAAGCTCTATCAGAGACAAACATGCTTTCCTTTTAAGCCCTACTTCTCTTGCTAACCTTTTGGGTATTAATATTTTGTATACATTTAATTGCACTGTTTAGTGCCTTCTTGACAGAGTCTACCTCAATGTGTCACAGAGCAAGGAACGTGAGGTCCATGAGCTGCTGCGTGAAACGAATAGTCAACGACTTGCCAGTAACCCTGAATTCTGTCTGAATAAATTGCTCAGATGTCATCCCTGTTATGTTCTACAAGGGCTAACAATGTGAGTTCATCTTATCAATGGAACCAGTAAAGATAAAGTTCAATCCTATGAAACATTTGCCTTAGATTCCACAGTACCCACTAAAGCCTGAAGCTGAAGCACGAATTCGACCAATCATTGTGGATCTTACCAAGCAAAGTATTTTGGTGTCAATGGTTAGCAGATGTAATACTCCTATACTTCTTATTAAAAACAAAGGAAAGCCCATTTATACTGATTTGTCCAGTACTTAAGAGCCACTAAAACAGTGCATATAACTGGTTTCTATCAGGAATTAGCAAGGTATCTGCAGTTTGAGGATGGCTACAAGAACTTCTGTGAGGTGTATTCCTTAAGGGCTGTGCCTGTCCATCCTGTGGTACCTGGAATGCCATGAGGTGTAAGCGAGCCTAGGACAAGGGTGGCATTTCCAGGTCATGACAGATAGCAGTACTATTTAAACTTTATGAATGCCTTAGAAAGCTACCTGGCAACTTTTGTGTTGTATTGGCTATTTGCTTATCAATAGTTTATTCAATGTTTACCATCCCTAACCTTTGTCTCCTAGAACCTCTGACATCTTTACCTGTATTGCTGACCTTGGTGTCTGGGTCCTTTCTTGGCTTTGTCCCATTGCTGTGTTTTCCCCTTTTCCCTTCCCTGCTCACAAAAACCTTGATTTGCTTCCTGAGTTTAGGACTTACCAACTTCACTCCTGCCTGGCTTAGGTTCACTGTGGCCAGCCTTTCTGAAGCCAATAAGTATATGTATATATATTACTTGTTTATTGCAAATATTATTTGCTCTTCATTAATACTAATACGTTGCATGTACGTCCCCTGATTAGTGGGTCATTCTATTCCTGAAGGGTCTCTGTTCAAATTTGTGCTGCAAATCAGAGAGGTAACACATGAAAGAGCCATGCTAAAGAAAACATGGGGGAACTGTGTGTGTGTGTGTGTGTCCGTCTGTCTGTCTGTCTTTTGCCAAATACCCATTCCCCTTCCTCTTCCGCTTGAGAGCTTGACATGGTCTGGTGTGTCCCCTTCAGTGCAGGTGGAGATGCACTCTAGGGAGCAGGTGGCGGTCACGACAACTTGTTGGATAACATTTGCAAAACCTGACAGTTTCTCTGTGGTTCACAACACTGCTGCCATTCTTTCCTGTGGGCATTCAACTGCCGAATGGTTCACTTTGGTAGATTTGTATTCCGCCTTCTTTTCCATACCCAACTACGAAGAGAGTCAGTTTCTCTTAATTTTCTCGATTGGCAGTTCTCACCTGCCGTGGCAGAGGTTTCTTCAAGGCTTTCCAAAGCCTCCTTCAAATTTTTCCAAAACTTTATAGAAAGATTTAGACACATTGGGGTATTTCTGGGAACTCTGCTTTATTCCAGTAGATTGATGCACTTCTGTTTTTTTTTGTTACTTTCGCCCAATGCAAAAAATATTCTCCCTCCTCACTGAACCCATTAGAAAAGGCATGTCTTCGAAAGAGAAACTGCAATTTCTCTTTCCAGTTTGCGTTATTCAAGCCATGAAATCTATGCGGAAAAAAAACTACTTATCAACAGATTGAAAAGAATCCATCTGTAAATTACAAAATTTGGTAACTGTCTCCCAGTCACCAACTTTCTAGGGCATGGCTGGATATTGTCCGCACAGAATCCCTGGGTATTTCTCTATGGGGTTGTAGGATAGGACCCCTGTTTATTGTGTTCTATTCTCAATGCAGGTGTTTGTGCATTCATTAATCACATCCCTGAAAGGATAATTGAGGTTGTTAGTGTACCAGCTTCAGAAATCCAACAGGAGCCTGCAGGTTGCAGATCACATTCCAAGCAAGTTGGCTGAGCTGTTAGCTAGAGCGATGCTCTGGTGAAAAACAAGTAGAAAACTAGTTCATCAAATGGTATATACAGTAGCTTAGAAGATCTTGAAGCACAACACTGAAACTGAGGCTCGAATATTCAGTCAGATGTTCAGTGTTTCCTCACACTCAGGTCAAGTTCCCCCTGAATTTAGAAGATCAGCATCTACTCTGCTGTCTACATAATCCTCATTAATTATTGCTCAGCAAGCAACTTCCAGACCAACTAGAAATAGGAAATACTAGAATTGCTCGGTCAAAGTCTCAGGCCCACACTTTAAATCCTCCTTCAGGCCGGTTTGACTGGGCCAGGGTCCCAGGCTCTTACGTTAAGGTTTATTACAGATCATTGTTCCTGGGTCAGATTCCCTGGCCCTTTCATTAACACAGGCTCACGTGTTAATAGCGACGTTAAAAGAAATTGCTTCGGTACCTGCAATATGGACCTTAAGACAAGGTGGCTGGACAAGGGGCTGGGCTTGAACGATCATTCATGATCCGATACTGGAGATGAATGCCCAGGAAATGACAGGTACATATGGGGACATTCTGGCGCATCCCGCATAAGGCTGCCAGTTAGCGATGGCTGCTATGGACATAGAGGTGCTAGCAGACTTGACGCAAAACAGTCAGAAGAGCAGCTGACTCGCCCTGGAGGAGCAGAAAGACACCGCTCCTCTGTTTGATGCACTGTACCACATGAGTTGCGGGAGCTGAGATCTCCCATGCCGAGGGACAGGGCCTCTCGCAGGTCCAGGAGCCTCGCCAGTTTGTCCAGAAGACGACACATCTAAACTGCTCGCCTCCCTCGCTCCCATTAAAGGCTCTATCTTCATGTCTCGGAGTGTGTGCGTGCTGAGATACAGGCAGCTTTGTTTTCAAGGGGGTACTGCTCAGGAAGGACTAGTATCCAGAGAGGCTGGGGAAGTGCACCTCTCAAACGTGGTTGACGCCTAAACAAAGTGCTGCACCTGACTGGACTCAGAAAGAAAAACTCTAATTTACTGTACAACAGAAAAACAAGAAGCGCATCATGCATTCACCCGCTAGTTTTGAGCAACAGGTTTCAAGTTCAAGGCAACAGAAGAGTCGACACAACACTTTACAGTTAAATACACTCTTCTTACCTAAAAACTCTGATCCAAAAGCATAAAATATACAGAATAATCTAAAGGCAGCTTCACTTCAAATGGAGCTTCCAACTAGAAGACTCACAAAGCTGTTGGACTGCTGGAGGCATTTTCCGAGGTATTAATTGTTATGATATTGATGGTGTTAACACGTTTTAACAGAAACGAAGCACAAGGAAGAATAAATGAAATCTTCCACGATGTTAGTGCTTAATTTGTAAATAAAAACGTGCAGGTGCCCAAGCTCTCTTTTGAAACAGTGGGCTGCTGCAATTAAAGGTGCGAGCAGAGAATATCGAGGCACATAATCCTAAAGCCATATCGGGCCTCTGCAATCCATTGACAGCCACTCCGTGCTCCTTTAGCTCACTTTTGCAGCTTTCTGCTTTCTCCCTTTTTGACGCTTTCCCGTTTTTCTCTTCCTCCGTCTTTCCCGTGTGTGTCTTTTGCTCGCAGTAAATGCTTATTGCAGATAAATCAGTGCAGGCCACCAAAGCGCCGGTGCCCTCCACCGGAAACCCCCGGCTCAAATTAAGTACTGCATGATGTAGTAATGATAAAAGGGAGTAGTATGTAATTAAGATGCACACCTGCTTGGTGGGAACTTGAAACGGCCGAACTCTTAAACTGCAACTAGCAAACGTTCTTGTGCGGATGTCTTGAGAATGGTTTGAAGGCCAGCTGAGCAGATTGGGCTGAGAGTACTCAGACAAGACTTTGAGAGTTTTCTGGTTAGTCCACATATCTTCGTATCTCTCCTTTGCGTATGTTTAGAGTTTAGATAATAAAGAATTTGCCATTATTGTCCAAGAGATGGTAAAAAATATTTTTGTACATTAAGATAATCTTAGAAAGTTTCTGCTCTCATGAATCTTAACTCAATAACTGATGTAATAACCCAACACTTAGCAGACCTGACAGGCCAGGGCCTGCTAAAGCATAAGTGCTGCAGAATCGGTTTGGTTTAGTTCACTTTCAGGGGTCCTCTTAAGGCTGGCCTCAAGCCTCAGCCTTTTTGTAAAGTGATGCTTCTCAGAAGGGCAGGGCTCTCTCTAGGCAGGAGCACGCACAACGCAAGCACAATGAGGTATGTGATCTCTGCAATTTGGTAATATTAACCTTTCAGAAGCATCAGTTAGGGACAGATAGGCCTGGCCTAGAAAGTTCCCCACCTTGAACAACCGAAACTACTATTTTACTCTCATCTCTGTCATCTACAAAACATCAATGCTCTGGAAGAAGTGATCATCAGCCCCTTGATAACAAAGGGCCTGATTACGATATTGGCGGATGGAATACTCTTTCACAAACATGACGGATATTCCGTCCCCTGGATTACGATCTCCATAGGATATAATGGAATTGTAATATGGCAGACGGGATATCCGGCACATTTGTGAACAGAGTAACCCTGTCCTCCAAGATCGGAATCAGGCCCAAACTCTTTATGGATCATATAAAGCGCCCTCCTCAAGTTCCTCACTTCAAAGTTGGGGTACCTACCCTGCAGCTACAGGATTGCACACAGTACACTTCCACTGACCTGGGAAGCTGTCCTCACCCACATTTTGTGCCATGGTAAACCAGGTGGTCTAGGGTTGCATAGCAGTGAACAGATTGCTGTCCTGATTCTGGTGCCTACTTAATATAGCATTTTCTCACATTTAAATTATGTTGTTCCTTTCTACAGTTTTTGCCTCCTCAGATGACGCACTATCTCAAAAAGTCTCCCTCGTACCCCTAAAGCTGTGCACAAAAAACTCCCTTTCTTTTGAATGACTCATTACTTGCTGTCCTTTGCATGCCTCCTCACTCTGAGCACAGCCTACTCTACGTTACATGTATGTTTGCCTTAGTCTTTTTTCTTGTATTTTTCCAATTTGTCTGCATTTCATTAAAATTAATTCACAACCTCTCCTTTTTTTAAAGTCATTCCCACAACCTAACAAAACCTAATTTTGTCTGACATCTTAATCCTACCAACCATATGCATGAACTCACATACCTCCTGCAACTAATGACCACACATACCTTCTAGTAATGTAATCACAAAAAACAAACAGGATCAAATGTATTGAATCACTTTTTTGAGAGCACAAGACTAATCCCAATAACCAACAATACACATGGCTTAACCACCAAACTCGTGTTCTTGAGCGGCGTGCTGCCCGTGTAAACTGCCTCAGCACCTTGTCAAGGTTAGCAAGTACTATGTAAATGCAATTACAATACAATACAACACCAAGTGGGTGGATCGGTTTGTTACTTGCCTGCTAGGATTTCTTGAAAAAAACAAGAAAACTTGCTAAATCATTTTCAAACCTGGGTTGGTTCTGGCTGTGGTACAGAGTCTGTTATCTTTCACTGACAGGTAGCAGATACAAACCAGGTCAATCATGTCATTTTCTTAGAGCTGTTGGCAGCATTAAACGTAGTTGATCATCAGGCCCTGTTCATCTGCTATAAGTACCCCCCTTAAATTGTAATGTTTAACCATCGCCCTATCCAGACTGTCCCAACAGGTGCCAATTCCTGGAGTCCCTAAACATGTGTCCTGTGTGTTTCTTGCACAGAGATTATATAAAAAAAACTATCAATAATGGAGCTTGCCATCTACATATATATCTCTCGATGCAGCAAATAATTATGATGTGTTTAATAAAACAAGAAAAGGCTGTACAGCTTTCATGTAATAACTGCACTAGCTCATGATTTCAAAACTTTGGGCCTCATTTACGAGGAAATGATGCAGTGTGGCACTGCAAGCCAGCTTGCTGTGCCACGCTGGGTCATTTTGGACGTGCAGGAATGAGTTGTATTTACAGAAATACGATGCATCCCTGTACTTTCTTCAGCACTGGTGCACAAACTGCTGCCTGACGCCAATGCCGGCACCCTTGCAAAATGGTGCAAGGGCACCTGCGTTGCAGGGATGATTGTTTATACACAAGAAGCAAGGGAGTAGCCAGAAAATTAAAATACCCCGCAGTTTGAACCAAAGCTCTTATGGCACCAAGCAAATGAAGCAAATCATAGCGACCCTCCCCAGAAGAGCTAACTTGTCTCTTCCATCCAAGCATCTATTCATTCATCTTCTCATCCTTCCACCCGCTGAGATCCACCATTTCATCTTTACATTCTGTCATCCATTCAATCTTTCATCCATCATTCAGTCTCTCATCATTCAATCCATTCATCCACCCTTCTATGTCCAAACGTATCTGTCTATTTTCAAACCTATTTATGTTTTCACTCAGTCTCCATCTTTTCCCTTATCCATCCCCTTTTCATCAATTCACCCATCCATCCATTCAGTCATCTGTGCATCCACCCTTTTGCCCATCCAGCCATCTTTTCACGCATCCATTCTTCCTGTCACTCCATACATCCTTCCAACCTCCATTTCACTTATCCATTCATCCACCCTTTTACTGAGCCATCAATCCTTTCACTCATCCAGTCAACCTTCAACCCATCCATCCACTCATCCATCCATTTACCCTTTCACTCATCCATCCATCCATTCTTTCACTCACTCATCCATCCATCCACCCTTTCACTCATTTGTCCATCCATTCACTCTTTCACTCATCCATCTACCCTTTCATCAAGCCATCCATCTACCCTCCCTTTCACTCATCCATCCATTCTTTCACTCATCCATCCTTGCATCTATCCTTTTACTCATCCATCCACTCATCCACCATCTGTCCTTTCACTTAGTCCTTCCATCAATCTGCTCATCCATCCATTTACCCTTTCACTCACTATTCCAGCCTTTTACTCACTCATCCATCCATCCTTTCACTCACTCACTCACTTTTATCTATCCATCCACCCTTTTACAGTGGCAGCTGCCTCAGCGATAGGTGGCAGGTGAATTTTTCTTTTTTAAAACACTTATCTTCAGGGAAGACGTGTTCATCTCCCCTTCCGTCCTCTTTCTAATCCCGGCTGCACATAGGCTCCCAGCCAATCACAACGCTGCTGTTTCCAGCATGACTGCAGTGTCGTGATTGGTCTGAGTTGCCTGCTTTGTATGCTTTGTAGCTCAGACTGGGAGTGGGAGTCTGTGCATATTCTCCACTCGGCTGTGTAGTACAGTGGGTAGAGGACATGCAAAGTGCACATGTCTGTTTGGCCGGCCCAACACGGCCGGCCAAACAGACATGCGAAGTTTGTGGTGCACATACCCCATCCTCCAGGACTCCTACGCCCCCCTCCCTCTAGCCCCACCCCACCCCACCCCGCCCCTTACTCCCAGGAAAAATAAAATGATAATAACATTGCAGTATTATCATTTTATTTTTCCTTTCCTCACAATTCAGTAGGGAGACGTTTCTCTCCCTTAGCAGAGGTGCTGCCCCTGCTGTTTTATCCAATGATTCATCTCTCCTCTTTTTTCACTCATTCATCCATTCTTGCACTCATCTGTCTTTACATTCATCCTTTCCCCATCCATCCACCCTTTCGCTCATTCATCCATCCATTCACCCTTTCACTCATCCATCCACCCTTTCATCCAGCTGTCCATCTACCTTCCCTTTCGCACATCCATCCGTTTTTTCACTCATCCATCCTTACATTCTTCCTTTCACGCAGCCATCCATTTACCTTTCCATCAGTCCAACCATCCACTCATCGATCTACCCATTTACTCTGACTCATCGGTCCATCCTTTCACTCACTCATCCATCCATCCTCTCTCCACACACACATCCATATATCCATCCTTTTACTCATCCATCCGTTCAGTCACCCTTTCACTCCTCCATCCATCCTTCCTCCCTTTCACTCATCCATCCTTACATCCATCCTTTCACTCATTCATCCATGCATCTATCCTTCGCCTTTTCACTCACCCATTCATCTACCATTTCACTCACAGATCCATCCATCCTTTCACTCACTCATTCATCCATTCACCCTTTCACTCATCTATCCAGCCACTCTTTCACCAGGCAATTAATCTATCCACTCTTTCATTCATTTATCCATTTTTGTACTTTTCTGTCCTTACATCTATCCTTTCACTGATCCATACATCCTTTGTCCCAGCATCCCCCATCACAAATCCATCCAACCACCCTCCTGTTCACTCATCCATCCTTACATACATCCTTTCACTCATTCATCCATGCATCCATCCATCTACCCCTTCAGCTACCCACTGTCCACTATTACACTCACACATCTCTCCATTCACTCACTTTCCCTACCTTTTGCATTAATTACATGTCTTTGCCGAGTTGCAGACAGAAGAGGCCCCCCAAAACTCTACCTCTGTTGCAGCTGCTATACCAGGGGGTGGGAATACCCCCCTTGTAGGAAGGGGCACCTTCCTGCACAGAAACAATCATTAATGGCGTTTTTCTCTTTCTATGTGTGCTGCAGGATGCAGCACACATAAAAAGAGGAAAATAACGGGGAGAACTAAAGCTATTTCGCCTTGTTGCGCCACTTTACCGCCACCTCTGAGGAATCTGACACATTCCCAGCCTTGTAAATATGGGAATGCATCAGATTCCATCATGTTCCATGGGTGTTGCTTGGGAACAACCACAGCAACACCCATGGAACACCTCTTTCATGCAGAGTTATGCATGAAAGGGGACCAATGTGCAAGGCCATGAAAGCCAGGTAAGGTGAATTTGTGTGGCCTTGTAAATATGGGGTAGCACACTGCATCACCAGAGCCTCAAAGCAGTGTGCTGCTAGGGCTTTGTAAATGAGGTCCTCTATCTTCCCTTAGAAATAGTACGTTAGAGGCCAGTAACACTTAATACAAAGAAATTAGTATTTCTTTCCAGCTGCTAGCTGTTACTTTTCTTTTTTTTTCTTTCTTTGATGTTTCTTCAGGGAAGGCTATCAAGTTACTCCCCCGCTGGTTGTCAAGAACAGTATATTCAGATTAAAACACACACAAGAGCCAGAGACCGCCAATTAACAGTTCTGTGGGTGTATGTAAATAAAGCTAAAACAATCAGAGAGGTGCAAATTGCTGCTCGCTGGATATCTAAAGCAAGCATTTCTTGCCCGTCACGCTCAGTTAACCTTCAACCGGCTGCCTAAGTCGGTGAGTGAACGAGGAGTTCGGGCTCCTACTGTTTGAAGGCTTTCAGCTCACTTCCGGACCGCCTCCCCACCCTGCCCAATTTGATAACGAGATCAAAAACTTTGGCTAATCCAGTTACCTTTGTGTGTTTGCTCTTTCAAAGTTTCTGTGACTTCAGAGTCCTTTTTTAACAGTGTGATTTGAAGTGGGTTTGCTCATAGTGTTCTGCTCATTCTGTTATAAATTCAGGGCAACAACCACCCAAATCCGTCTTCATAGACTTCACTATTCCTGCTCCCTTAGGCTCCAGCTCAAAAACCTCTCTTGCTTCGGTCATCTATCTTGACTTTGGGTTTGTTACTTCAGTCATCCATCTTGACTTTGGGCTTCATTACCCGGTCATCCATCCTGACTTTGGGCTTCACAGCCCAGTCTTAACGACTTTTGGATCTCACCACCATTTCTTCCGGTGTTTTTGACCGCACCGTTTCACAGTGCACAAAGACTGGCCGCTCTGTGGGCTCAAATGTAGAGGGTCTGTGGACTCTATCTGCTCACTCTTTTCCTTTGACTCAACCTCCTCCCTTCAACCAAGTCCGCCTGTAGCAATCTCTCGTGAGCCTAAAAGGAACTTTTCTCAACTGGCGTTACTTTCACATCGAATTGTCATTTCCGCCCTTCACAAAATCCTCTGCAATTTAGCTGATGTTATAAAAAACACATCTGCTCCCAAGAAATAAGGAATCAAGTTCTCCACGTTAAAATATCTGGCCAGCTTTCAAGCAAATCAGGCAGACACAAACCACTACCCTCTCCACTCCCTGCTACTAAAATCATCCACTCTATTTCTTCTTCCTTCTCAACCAAATCACATCTGTAGATTTCCCTCTCTCGCCCTTCTCCTGGGCCACAAATTGCCTTCTTGTATATTCAAACCATCTTGCTCCATTCCGTCATTAACAATCTAGGGGCATATTTAAAAGCCCCATAGTGAAGTGATCCTCCGGTGGCGCTGCCCAACTTACAAGGCGGCGCTAAGCCACTTTTAGTGGCTTAAGGCTGCCTTGTAAATTTGCTCCCCCCAACGCAGTTTTCTGTGGCAGAGGGGCGTACAATAGGTGTTGCTGTGGGCGTTCCACCGCAACACCCCTTGCTTTTGATGCTGCCTCAGGTTTACAAGAATCTGTAAATCTGTAGCAGTGCCAAAAACTAACGCTACCCGTGGGGTGGCATTAGCATGGAGCACTGAGGAGAAATGCTTCTATTTCTCCTTATTTTTGCTTTTTCTATGTGTACTGCATTTTGCAGCACACAAGAAAGAGCAAAACCGCCATGAATGATTGTTCATGTGCTGCAGGAAGGGACACCTTCCTGCACATAAACAATCCTTCCCTTCAACGCCGACACCCTTGCACTTTGGTGCAAGGATGCCTGCATTGGCGCTGGCAGCTAAATTCAGCACCAGCACTTGGAGAAACACAGGGGTGTGCCATACTTTTGTAAATACGGCACATTCCTGCATTTCAGAACTGTCGCAGCGCAGCACTGCTAATTTTGGCGCAGCACCGTGCTGCACCAGTTCATTGTAAATATGCCCCCTCGAATCCTGAGCGAAGTCATGTCTCCAAAGTATGTAATCAACTGGTCTGGGGAACTGCTCTTTGTTCAGATCCTCTGTGTTGGTAAGGACTGTGACCCAAACATCCCTTGATTAAAGGCCAGATTACTAAAACTGCTATGAAGTTCTCTTCTAACTCTGATGCTTCACAGCTCTACTACTGTCTGCCTGTACACTAGCCCATTAGAGTGTGGATGGCCAACAATTCAGACTTCTCTCACTCTTTCACTCACCCCATATGATGAGTGCACAACTGTTTTACATTTACTCCAACAGACCGTGGCCATAACAAAGAGTCAACTGACCCAGGAATGTGTTTCGTACTAACCCACCAAAACATAATGGTGGTCATTACAACCCTGGCGGACGGTGTTAAAGCGGCAGTAAGACCGCCAACAGGCCGGCGGTAAAAATTTTGCAATTACGACCATGGCGGAAACCGCCAACAAAGACAGCCACTTTAACACTCCGACCGTCACGGCGGTACAAACAAACAGCGCAGCGGTCACCGCCGAAAGACAGGCGGGAGACAATGTACCGCCCACACTATTACAACCCACCAATCTGCCACCTTTACCGGGGCGGATTCACCGCGGATAAAAACACGGAGGAAACAGGTCTTCGAAGGGAAAACGCTCACCTCTACACCCCCCATGAGGAACGAGGACACCATGGACCCGGAACTCCAAATTCTCCCTGCGATAGTCTTCCTGCTCCTCTACCAGGAGCACGAACGCCGGCGGCGAAGATCGCAGTGAGTACTGCATCTACGACACAGGGGAGGGGGGAGGGAAAAGAGAGTGACACACACACGCAACACCCCCACCCCCACCCTCACCCACGACAACACACACACTAATACAGCATGATACATCAAAGTCACCCCCCCAAGCCCCCAGAAGAATGCAAAGACAACAGAAAATTAGTGTAACCATTGTAATATATTAAAAGCAAGTATGCAAAAAAAAATATATATATACACCATGTACAAAATAGATACCAAGCATAGTAGTCCAGGTAGTGCTCCAATTAAGTCCGTGGAACACTGGGCCCACACGGTATGGGCGAGGCCCACACAAGATCCCCGACCATGACGGAGAGAACACTGCAGGGGCATCAGAGAGCAAGAAAACAGGCACCTCAGGGGGAGGGAAAGGGGGGGCATCTCAGCCGCTTGAGTGCACAACGCCAAATCCACGAGAGTGCCACATGCCCACTGCCATATCCTGGGGAGTGCAAAGCCATAGTCTCTCAAGTCTCTATAGTGGGTGGGTTGTCCACTGTTCCATCCTGGGGAGTGCAAAGCCACAGTCTCTCAAGTCTAGAGAGTACAGTGGGTGGGTTGCCCACTGTTCCATCCGGGGGAGTGCAAAGCCACAGTCTCTCAAGTCCATACAGTACAGTGGGTGGGTTGCCCACTGTTCCATCCTGGGGAGTGCAAAGCCACAGTCTCTCAAGTCTCTACAGTGGGTTGGTTGCCCACTGGTCCATCCTGGGGAGTGCAAAGCCACAGTCTCTCATTTCTCTACAGTGGGTGGGTTGCCCACTGGTCCATCCTGGGGAGTGCAAAGCCGCAGTCTCTCAAGTCTATACAGTGGGTGGGTTGCCCACTGTTCCATCCTGGGGAGTGCAAAGCCACAGTCTCTCAAGTCTATACAGTACAGTGGGTGGGTTGCCCACTGTTCCATCCTGGGGAGTGCAAAGCCACAGTCTCTCAAGTGGATAACAGTCTCCACTGGTTCTGGAGGGGGCTTTGTGCCTAGAGTGCTTCATCCTGCTAAGGACAGAGGTAGTGGATGTAAATCTCCACTGGTTCTGGAGGGGGCTTGGTGCCCAGAGTGTTTCATCCTGCCAAGGACGGACAGAGGTAGTGGATGTAAATCCCCACTGGTTCTGGAGGGGGCTTTGTGCACAGAGTCCTTCATCCTGCCAAGGACAGAGGTAGTGGATGTAAATCTCCTCTGGTTCTGGAGGGGGCATGGTGCCCAGAGTGCTTCATCCTGCTAAGGACAGAGGTAGTGGATGGGATACTCCACTGGTTCTGGAGGGGGCTTTGTGCCCAGAGTGCTTCATCCTGCTAAGGACAGAGGTAGTGGATGTAAATCTCCACTGGTTCTGGAGGGGGCTTTGTGCCCAGAGTGCTTCATCCTGCTAAGGACAGAGGTAGTGGATGTAAATCTCCACTGGCTCTGGAGGGGGCTTGGTGCCCAGAGTGCTTCATCCTGCCAAGGACAGAGGTAGTGGATGTAAATCTCCACTGGTTCTGGAGGGGGCTTTGTGCCCAGAGGGCTTCATCCTGCCAAGGACAGAGGTAGTGGATGTAAATCTCCACTGGTTCTGGAGTGGGCATGGTGCCTAGAGTGCGTCATCCTGCCAAGGACAGAGGTAGTGGATGTAAATCTCCACTGGTTCTGGAGGGGGCTTTGTGCCCAGAGTGCTTCATCCTGCCAAGGACAGAGGTAGTGGATGTAAATCTCCGCTGGTTCTGGAGGGGGCATGGTGCCCAGAGTGCTTCATCCTGCTAAGGACAGAGGTAGTGGATGACAGTCTCCACTGGTTCTGGAGGGGGCCTTGTGCCCAGAGTGCTTCATTCTGGCCGTGAAGGACTCAGTCGCGTCAGTGCCCTTGGTGCTCATGGGCAAGTGGTACTTGAGGCGGCGCTGCCCTGTTCAGCGGTGCATAAGACGGCGGTGCCCTGTTCAGCAGTTCTTGAGGCGGCGGTGCCCTGTTCAGCGGTTCTTGAGGTGGTGGTGCCCTGTTCAGCGGTGCTTGAGACGGCGGTGCCCTGTTCAGCGGTGCATGAGACGGCGTGCCCTGTTCAGCGGTGCTTGAGACGGCTTTGCCCTGTTCAGCGGTGCTTGAGACGACGGTGCTCTGTTCAGCGGTTCTTGAGGCGGATGGTGCACTGTTCAGCGGTTCTTAAGGCCGCGGTGCCTTGTTCAGCGGTTCTTGAGGCCGCGGTGCCATGTTCAGCGGTGCTTGAGACAGCGGTGCCCTGTTCAGCGGTGCATGAGACGGCAGTGCCCTGTTCAGCAGTTCTTGAGGCGGCGGGCCCTGTTCAGCGGTTCTTGAGGCGGTGGTGCCCTGTGCAGCGGTTCTTGAGGTGGCGGTGCCCTGTTTAGTGGTGCATGAGACGGCGGTGCCCTGTTCAGCGGTGCATGAGACAGCGGTGCCCTGTTCAGCGGTGCTTGAGAAGGCGGTGTCCTGTTCAGCGGTGCTTGAGAAGGCAGTGCCCTGTTCAGCGGTGCATGAGACGGCGGTGCCCTGTTCAGTGGTGCTTGAGACGGCGGTGTCCTGTTCAGCGGTGCTTGGAGCGGCGGTCTCCATTGCAGTGACTCAGCTGCTGGCGGTCCTTCATGGCCCAGCGGGGCTTTTGCTGGCGGTCCTTCATGGCCCAGCGGGGCTTGTGCTGGCAGTCCTTCATGGCCCAGCTGGGCTTCTGTTGGCGATGGCCTCCTGGGCAGCTGGGCTTGTGCTGGAGGTGGCCTCCTGGGCAGCTGGGATGGTGCCGGCAGTGGCCTCCTGGGCAGCTAGGCTTGTGCTGGTGGTGGCCTCCTGGGCAGCTGGGATGATGGCGGTCTTCTCCGCCGTGCTGTTGTTCCCAGACTTGGTGACTTTCTTGTGCTCCTTACCCACCTTGGAAGGTGTCACAGCTGACTCCACACTCCCACCTGTACCCCTGGGAGCGGCTTTGGTGGCTGGACTCTTCCCCCTCTCCCGCCGGGCACTGGCCAACTTCTGATGCTTCACTGGTGGGGGACTGTCTGTGCTGTGGCTCCGTGCCACACTGGCTGCCCTGGTGGCTGGTGCACTCCAGATTCCGGTGACTACAGGCACCACTGGTCCCGGAGATGTTGTGGCTGAGGTGCTAGTTCGGGACCTATGAGACGGAAGGGGTGGGGGAGGTGTGGGAAAGAGGTCAAGGTTGGACAGGTAAAGTTTTTTTGACACACTGGGACGGGTAGCTGGAGTGGGTTTGGGAGTGGAGGAAGAGGTTGTGGTTGTAGGAGGTGTACGTTTGGTGACTTTGGGTGAAGTTGCATGCGCTGGAGGCTGTTGTGAGGTGGATGGCTGTTGGTTGGGTGTGTGCCTGCGTTTGTGTATCTTGGGAGGGTGTGTCACAGAAACACTGGGAGAGGACACAGGGGACGTGTGAATGGTAGTGGGGGTGGTGACTGCACGTGAGCGGGGTGTGGTGGTGGGTGTGCTGGTGATGGTAGTAGTGGCTGTAGAGGTAGTGCATGCAGGTGTGAGTGTAGACGAGACAGGGAGGGAGGAGGGAGGTGAGGAGGAGGGGGACACAGTGGAGGCAGTGGATGTTGGTGGGTCTGCATGTGTGTGATGCTTGCGTGAGTGCCTGTGGGATGTGTGGTGCTTATGTTTGCCAGAGCTTCCCTTGTGTATTGACAAGTGTGCATGCTGGTCTGTAGGTGTGCTTGGGATAGGCTGAGGTACAGGGGATTGGGTCTGGGTGGAGGAAGTTGGAGGGGGGAGGCTAGACACAGGGACAAGGGCTGCCATCAGAGCTGAGGCCAGAGTCTGAAAAGCTCGCTGAAGGGCCGCCTGACCAGAATGAATGCCCTCCAGGAATGCATTGGTTTGTTGCAACTGCCTTTCGACACCCTGGATGGCATTCAAAATGGTAGACTGCCCAACAGTGAGGGACCTGAGGAGGTCAATGGCCTCCTCACTGAGGGCAGCAGAGGTGACTGGGGCAGGGCCTGAGGTGCCTGGGGCGAAGGTGTTGCCCACGCTCCTGGATGAGCGGGCACGGGGCGAAGGCTGAGGGGCTGCTGGGAGGGTGGTGGCAGCTGTACCTGTAGATGGGGGGCACAGATGTTGCCGCCACCACAAGGGAGCTCCCATCAGAAGACGAGTCCGTGTCACTGGTCTGAGCTCCTGTCCCTGCCGTGGACCTCCCCTCGCCCTCCGTCCCACTGGTAAAGACAGATTCCGTAGTGTGGCCCTCCATGGCTATGTGGGATGCAGCCTTCTCGTGCTCCGGTGCCACTGCTCCTCCGCCAGATGATGCTAATGCACACAAGAACAGGGAGACCACAAAAAGGGGACGACGACAGAAGAAAGACATGTTGAGTGCATGCATTACCACTACCGTTGGCGGACACAACAGACACAGAAGCCCCCTGCACTACGCTCTTGGCCTCCACTGTTCAATTCCTGGGAAATGGCCTGCTAGGCTATGGACGACATCTGCACACATGTATGACACAGGGGCATGACTAGGTGTGCTTGGCACTCTACAGAGGTGCGGTGGGGTGCCACATGGCCTGCCTTATGGAGGGACCTTGCCTACGGAACTCGCCCTAGCCTATGGGAACCCACAGCCCACCTCCCCCACCCAGACACCTCCACTGCATGCAAAATCAGCAGAATGCGAGTGTACTCACCCCCTTGTGGCTGCTGTGATGCCCTCAAGCGCCCATCCAACTACGCCAGGATCCTGAACATCAGGGGGGTCATGGTGTGGCGGGCACCCCTCCCACGTTGGGAGGCCATCCCCAGCTGAGCCTCCGCCGTCTTCTTGCTCCAGCGGCGAATGTCCTCCCATCTTTTCCGGCAGTGGGTGCTCCGTCTGTGGTAGACCCCCAGGGTCCGGACGTCCTTGCCGATGGCATGCCAAATATGTTTTTTCTGGTGGGCGCTGACCTACATGAGTTGTACAGGGGGAAGAGAAAGTTATTACCAACTGCACCGTCAAAGTGATTGGCCCCCATCCCTACCCTTGCCATGTGGCACGTGCACTCACCGTCGTTTCATGCACGCCGCCATCTCCCCCCTTCCTTCTTACATCCGCCCCTCTCCACACAGGCATAGCCCATCCAGCATGCTCCCAGTGTACTTACCTGTTTGTCTGGAGGACCGTAGAGTAGCGTGTACTGGGGAGGACCCCGTCCACGAGTTTCTCCAACTCCTCCGATGTGAAGGCAGGTGCCCTTTCCGCCAGACACTCGAGCCATTGTCTCGTCCAGACCGAGGTCACAGCAGCACTTGCAGTGTAGGTCCTCTCCTGTCGAAGATCAGGTATCGGGAGATTGAACAGATAGAAAATGGCGGTCACGTCCGCGGCGGTGCGTACCGTCACCGCCGGCGTACATCGTCATTGGCTCCTGGGACCCATTGGGTCCAATGTTAACCAATGCAGCATTGAGCTGCGGTCTTCGACTGCCTACCGCGACGGTGTACAACGCCAGTGCAGTTACCTCACATCCCATTGTCCCACTTTAGTGGTCAGGCAGCTCCCATTTCAGGGACCCACATGGTTTAATTTTTAACTGCGTCACACATACCTAGGCCTAGACTCAACACACATACAGGCCACTTTTTAGATTATGAATGGTGTTCTGTGTGTACGTACCTCTGAGTTGTTTGACTCTGTGCTCATTGTTGTCCTTCATAGGCACCGTCCGCTGGGACATGTGAGGAGATGGCGTCATCCTCCGGTGTACCGACCGTTGGTGGACCTGTCGACAATGGAGGAAAGACATGTGATAATCACATACAGGCTTGACCGTGCCACAATCCAGGAACTGTGTACCCAGTTGGAGCCAGACCTGATGTCAGCTATCCACCATCCCACAGGAATCCCCCCTCAAGTGCAGGTGCTGTCAGTACTCCATTTCCTTGCAAGTGGGTCATTTCAAACTACAGTGGCCATAGCATCAGGGATGTCCCAGCCTATGTTTTCCAACGTGTTGTCCAGAGTGTTGTCTGCCCTGCTGAAACACATGCGGAGCTACATCGTTTTCCCTCAGGTGGAGGATTTGCCTACAGTGAAAGGTGATTTCTGTGCCCTGGGACATATACCCAACATCATAGGTGCCATTGATGGCACACATGTGGCTTTGGTCCCCCCCCACAGGAGTGAACAGGTGTATGGGACCGGAAGAGTTATCATTCGATGAATGTACAGATGGTATGTTTGGCAGACAAGTACATCTCCCATTTGAATGCCATGTTCCATGGCTCAGTGCATGACGCATACATCCTGCGGAATAGCAGCATCCCTTATGTGATGGGTCAACTCCAGAGGCACCGTGTGTGGCTATTAGGTGAGCACCTGGAAGCTAGTCAGTGAGAATGGTTGTCTGGGGATATCCCTCCAGGTTAGTGTGTGTCTAACAGTTGTCCCTCGCCATTTGCAGGTGACTCTGGTTACCCCAACATGTCATGGCTACTGACCCCAGTGAGGAATCCCAGGACAAGGGCAGAGGAACGCTACAATGAGGCCCATGGGCGAACTAGGAGGGTAATCGAACGGACCTTCGGCCTCCTGAAGGCCAGGTTCAGGTGCCTCCATATGACAGGTGGATCCCTATTTTACTCACCAAAGAAGGTGTGCCAGATCATCGTGGCCTGCTTTATGCTTCACAACTTGGCTTTGCGACGACAGGTGCCTTTTCTGCAGGAGGATGGTCCAGATGGCGGTGTTGTGGCAGCTGTGGAGCCTGTGGACAGTGAAGACGAGGAAGCAGAAGAAGAAGACATGGACAACAGGGACTCAGTGATCCAGCAATATTTCCAGTGACAAACAGGTAAGAATACAGACCTGCCTACTACATGTACCTAAACACTACTGCCTCTCTACTGTTTGTCGTTTTCACCCAGTGTATGGTCACTGAGTTGTCACTTTCCCTTACGATTTCACAGGTGTGGGTCCCACTGTGTGACATCTGCTTTGATTCCTCATGGACTTGAGCTGTGTGACATAGGTATGTTGACATTACCAATGAAAAAGCTTTTTGCCACAGTTATTGCTAATACAGTATTCCGAAATCACAGACAGACTCCAGATTGTTTTGTGCTTTAGGGGTGTTTATTTAAATGCTCAATATTGGTGGGGGTTGTAAAATGGTGAGGGGTGATGGCGGAGGAAAGTCCATGGCAGAGTCCAGTCTATTAGTCTCACAGGTGCATTGCCCATGTGGGCATAGGAAGTGAAGCTGGGGCAGTTTAAGGATGGACAGGGTGACAAAGTGGGACAGAAGGATGACAATCAGGGTTGTCTCATTTCTTGGCGGGGGTCTTGGCATCGTTCTCTGTCTTGTTCCTGGATCTCAGAGACCGTTTGCGAGGTGGTTCTCCCTCTGCAGGGGTGGGGTGCTGGTGTGGTGGTCATGTGGTGGTGCCTCCTGTCCACTAGCGCCCGCGGAGGTGGTGGGCAGTTCATTGTCCATGCTAGTGTCAGGGGCCCCTTCTAGTGCCACAGTGTCCCTCCTGGTGTTGAGTACTTCCTTCAGCACCCCTACGATGGTGCCCAGGGTGGAATTGATGGTTCTGAGTTCCTCCCTGAAGCCCATATACTGTTCCTACTGCAGCCGCTGGGTCTCCTGAAACTTGGCCAGTACCGTTGCCATCGTCTCCTGGGAGTGGTGGTAGGCTCCCATGATGGAGGAGAGGGCCTCGTGGAGAGTGGTTCCCTGGGCCTGACCGCCCCCTATCACACAGCAGCCCTCCCAGTTCCCCTGTGTTCCTGGGCCTCCGTCCCCTGGACCGTGTGCCCACTGCCACTGCCCCCAGGTCCCTGTTGTTGGGGTGGTGGGTTAGCCTGGGTTCCCTGTAGTGATGGACACACAGCTGATTGACGTATCCTGGGGACAGAGGTATGGGCCCGCTGGGTGGGTGCTGTGCTGGTGTTTCCAGAGGGGGGAAGCTCTGTGGTGGCCTGTGACTGGGTGAGGGGAACCGACTGTCCAGAGGTCCCCGATGGGCCGGGCTGGTCATCTAGATCCAGTTGGACAGAGGTGCTGTCATCACTGTGGGCCTCTTCTGTTGGTGGTGTGGACATGTGTGGACCCTCCTGTCCGGTGACGTTGGGTAGGGGTCCTGTAGGGGTATAAAAGGATGGTTATTGCATCTGTGTGTGGCATGGTGTGCAATGGGTGGGTGACCGTGTACCCCAGTGCTTGCATTCCTGTGTGATGTTGGTTTAGGGGGGTGTATGGGTATGTGCAGTGGGCATGCTTTAGTGATGGGTGTCCATGCTTTGTTGTTGAATGCAGGGCTTGGTGTTAGGATGTGTGGTTTGTGATGTTGGGACATTTGTGAGGAGTTAGAGTGATGGGGTGGGGGTGAGGGTGGGGGTATGTGCTGGCATACAGGTAGGGTGGGGGATGTAATAGTTAAGATTTGACTTCCCAGAGTCCATTCCTCCACCTACTCCTGCGAGGCCCTCAGGATGCAGAATCGCCAAGACCTGCTCCTCCCATGTTGTTAGTTGTGGGGGAAGAGGTGGGGATCCACCGCCAGTCTGCTGAACCGCCCGTTGGTGTCTTGATACCACGGAACGCACCTTCCCCCGTAGGTCGTTCCACCTCTTCCTGATATCATCCCGATTTCTTGGGTGCTGTCCCACTGCGTTGACCCTGTCCACTATTCTTCGCCATAGCTCCATCTTCCTTGCAATGGAGGTGTGCTGCACCTGTTATCCGAATAGCTGTGGCTCTACCCGGACGATTTCCTCCACCATGACCCTGAGCTCCTCCTCAGAGAACCTGGGGTGTCTTTGCCGTGCCACGGGGTGGTGTAGGTGATGTGTGGGGTGGTGTGTGGGGTGATAAGTGTGATGATATTTAGTGGTGTGTAGTGTGCGGTGCGTGTAAGTTATGTGGGTGATGGTGTTGTGTGCCTGTGGATGCTAGTGTTGTTTCTGGTGGTGTCTCTCTCTGGCCTTCATTCGTGATTTGTTGTCGTAAGGGTTTGTGGGTGTGTGGGTGTGTGTTTTATATTGTATTGGGTGTGTGGGAGTGGTGTGTGTATGCGTATCAGGTGTGTGTATTTCGAATTGTCCAATGTGGCTGTGTTTTGTATATGTGTGTGTATTTTTAGCGCGCCAGTGTGTACCGCCACTGGAATACCGCAGTTGAAAGACCGCAGCGTGGATTTGTGTGATAGTGTGGGCGTATTTCTGTTGGCGTGACGGTGGAGGTTTTATTTTCACCAGTTTATCACTGACCTTTGGTGTGGCGGACTTGTGTGGGTGTCTGATTTTTGGAAAATTCCGAGCTGTGGGTCATAATAGCTGTGGTGGATTTCCACGGCCGTGGCGGTGTGTTGGCGGTCTTCTGCACGGCGGTAAGCGGCTTTTACCGCCAATGTTTTAATGAGGGCCATTGTGTTATATATTGATTGATGGATGAATTGTTTTGTAGAAGATACCAATGTTTTCTAAGAAGTTTCCGAATTAGATAGTGACCATTATGAAACTCGGTTATGAAGCGAATGGTTGTGTTCTTCTTAGAGTGTTTTGGTTTGTTAAGCATCTTGTTCCGGTCCACTCCACTTAATTTGTCCTTCGTTATACTCAAGAGCTTCTGGTTATAGCCTCTGGCTGATAGTCTCTCAATCATTTGTATAGAGGTTGTTTCATTGTCAGATATACTGGTACAGTTCAGTCTAGCTCTCCTAAATTCTCCTTGTGGAATATTACAAATAGTGCTCAATGGGTGACAGCTAGAAGCGTGAAGGATTGAATTTGTTGCCCTTGCTTTCCTAAAAAGCTTGTTTGTAGTTTGGCATTTTCAATGAAAATGAAAAGGTCAAGGTTTTCCACTGCCGAGTTGGATATCTGATAGGTAATGTCAATGTCCCAACAATTAGGCACTAATGTCTGTAGAAATTGGTTTAGAAGATTTTTCTGGCCTTGCCAGATTAGCAAAATATCATCAATGTAACGTCCCCAGAAAACGATGTGTTGGGAAAGATGTTCGGTATTATCATTCAAGAGCCAGTAGTTCTCAATTGCACCCATCAGGGTGCAGGCGTACGGCAGTGCGAATTTAGCTCCCATCGCCGTCCCTTGAAGTTGCAGGTAAAATTGACCATCAAACAGAAAGTAATTATTTTCCAGACAGAATCTCAACATTTCCAGGATCATTGGATTTCGTTCTGTATACTTCACTGATTTTGTGGATAGACATTTTTTAACAGCTTCAAGACCATCACTATGTTTGATGGATGTGTAAAGGCTAACCACATCTATGGTGACTAGGAGATAATATGGTTGCCAGTCTATATTCTGAAGTGTCTGTAGAATATCTTTGGTGTCTCTAACGAAAGAGGGTAAGATGTGTGTGTATTTTGAGCGCAGCGGTGTGTACCGCCAATGGAATACCGCGGTTGAAAGACCGCCGCGTGGATTCGTGGGTTGTGATAGTGTGGGAGTATTTCTGTTGGCGTGACGGTGGAGGTTTTGGTATCGCCAGTTCATCACTGACCTTTGGTTTGGCGGACTTGTGTGCGTGTCTGAATTTTTGGCGGATTCCGAGCTGTGTGTCATAATAGCTGTGGTGGAATTCCGCTGCCGCAGCGGTGTGTTGGCGGTCTTCTGCACGGCGGTAAGCGGCTTTTACCGCCGATGTTGTAATGACCGCCAATGTCATTATGATCAACCCAATCCATACCCAACTTGCTGCACCAATGCGCACCCATGTAAATATAACCAACCAACATTCCAAAATCTTACACATTATGAAGAAAGATGCACCTACCAATCAGGATCAGAGGTGGTACTATTTGTGGTGTGGACCTAATATTTACATTGCTTTGTGGTTTTATGAATCTATGTCTAAACATACAGGTATGTAGATACACAAAAAAATGTACTTTTCCAAAATGTGGAAAGCATTGCTGGGTGAGTGCCATGCCATGCTCTTAACAACTCTACATTCTGAAGCTGGCATACATGTGACTTCAAAGGGATAAATTGCTGTGCCATATGTATGTAGACTGGCGTCTTGCTTGACATCAGGGGGTATTCTAAAGGAAGCGGTTCTATGGAAAATGCCAAAGAGCTAGGTGCCTATACATAAAAAAGCACAGTACTCTGGCCGAGCAATGAACGGACAAGTGATCCCATAACTGAAAGAAAAACAAAAGGTCATTCAGCACAACCAGACACTGAAATAAAGCATCCCAGTGATCTCCATAGATCACACTCATATTGTGTATAGGCTAACTAGATTAGTTTCAGCCTGCGATCCCTTGAGGCACATCTAATGGTAACAGAAGCACCTTGACTTATTTTCCTAATCTGGCCTTCATCCAGGTCTGAGTTGCGCAAAGAAAAACATTTTTGTTTGTGCTTGCTAAAGTCTATAAAACCCCTTCATTTCCATCTTTACAGCCTTTGTTTCCCTCATTTTATCCCCCACTCTGCACCCTGTTTTTTTCTCCCTTTCCTCATCTCTCTGCACTCTTCCCCTTTGTCATCTCAAACTGCTCCTCAGTTTCTAAATGTATACTCCACTTACTGTCTCTACTCCCCTTCATTGCTGTGCTTTCTCCCACTACATCCTTTGTTTCCCAGTCTTTCTTCTCCACTCTGCATCTCATTTTTCTCTCCCTTTCTCTCTTCCTGTTCATTATTTCACAGTGTGAACTCGAACTGCCCCTTCTCACTAATCAATGTATATTCCATTTACTGGCTCTGCCCCCTTCTTTGCTTTCCCCCATTGAAGCCTCAGTTTCCCAGAAGAGTGGTTGATAGGAGATTTGGAAGGGAGCAAAAACGTATGGTGTAAGGAAATGCCTCCTTGGCATGGTTACCCCCTGACTTTTTGCATTTGCGGATGCCGAGTTATGATTTAAAAGTGTGCTGGGACCCTGCTAACCAGGCCCCAGCACCAGTGTTCTTTCCCTAAACTGTACCTTTGTCTCCACAATTGGCACAACCCTGGCACCCAGGTAAGTCCCTTGTAACTGGTAGCCCTGGGACCAAGGGCCCTGATGCCAGGGAAGGTCTCTAAGGGCTGCAGCTTGTCTTATGCCACCCTGGGGACCCCTCACTCAGCACATGCACACTGCTTGCCAGCATGTGTGTGCTGGTGGGGAGAAAATCACTAAGTCGACATGGCACTCCCCTCAGAGTGCCATGCCAACCTCACACTGCCTATGGTATAGATAAGTCACCCCTCTAGCAGGCCTTACAGCCCTAAGGCAGGGTGCACTATACCACAGGTGAGGGCATAGGTGCATGAGCACTATGCCCCTACAGTGTCTAAGCAAAACCTTAGACATTGTAAGTGCAGGATAGCCATAAGAGATTATGGTCTGGGAGTCTGTCATACACGAACTCCACAGCACCATAATGGCTACACTGAAAACTGGGAAGTTTGGTATCAAATTTCTCAGCACAATAAGTGCACACTGATGCCAGTGTACATTTTATTGTGAAATACATCCAGAGGGCATCTTAGAGATGCCCCCTGAAAACATACCCGACTCCAGTGTGAGCTGACTAGTTTTTGCCAGCCTGCCACACACCAGACATGTTGCTGGCCACATGGGGAAAGTGCCTTTGTCACTCTGTGGCCAGGAACAAATCCTGGACTGGGTGGAGGTGCTTCTCACCTCCCCCTGCAGGAACTGTAACACCTGGCAGTGAAAGGCTCACCCCCTTTGTTACAGCACCACAGGGCATCCCAGCTAGTGGAGATGCCCGCCCCTCCGGCCACTGCCCCCACTTTTGGCGGCAAGGCTGGAGAAGTAACTTTTAAAGACCACACGTTTCCCGTCGGAAGCGTGAGACTTTCCACTCTGCACCCGACACCCCCGGCTCGTCCTGCGGAAAACCAACACTACAGGGAGGACTCCCCAGCGACTGTGAGCACGTGAGTAGTCAGAGTTGACCCCCCTGACACCCCACAGCGACGCCTGCAGAGGAAATCCAGAGGCACCCCCTGACCGCGACTACCTGCTTCAAGGAACCCGATGCCTGGAAACCACACTGCACCCGCAGCCCCCAGGACCAGAAGGAAACAAACTCCAGTGCAGGAGCGACCCCCAGGTGACCCTCTGCCTAGCCCAGGTGGTGACTACCCCGAGGACCCCCCCCTGTGCCTGCCTGCATCGTTGAAGAGACCCCCGGGTCTCCCTATTGATTCCTACTGAAAACCCGACGCCTGTTTGCACTCTGCACCCGGCCGCCCCAGTGCCGCTGAGGGTGTACTTTCTGTGCCTGCTTGTGTCCCCCCCGGTGCCCTACAAAACCCCCTTGGTGTGCCCTCTGAAGTCGCGGGTACTTACCTGCTGGCAGACTGGAACTGGGGCACCCCTATTTCCATTGAAGCCTATGTGTTTTGGGTACCACTTTGACCTCTGCACCTGACCGGCCCTGAGCTGCTGGTGTGGGAACTTTGGGGTTGCCTTGAACCCTCAACGGTGGGCTACCTTGGACCCAACTTTGAACCCTGTAAGTGTTTTACTAACCTGTGAACTTAACATTTACTTTCCTCCCCCAGGAACTGTTGATTTTTGCAGTGTGTCCACTTTTAAAATAGCTTATTGCCATTTTTGCCAAAACTGTACATGCTATTGTGATTATTCAAAGTTCCTAAGATACCTGAGTGAAATACCTTCCATTTAAAGTATTTATTGTAAATCTTGAACCTGTGGTTCTTAAAATAAACTAAGAAAATATATTTTTCTATATAAAAACTTATTGGCCTGGAATTGTCTTTGAGGGTGTTCCTCCTTTATTGCCTGTGTGTGTACAACACATGCTTAACACTACCCTCTGATAAGCCTACTGCTTGACCACACTACCACAAAATAGAGCATTAGAATTATCTCTTTTTGCCACTATCTTACATCCAAGGGGAACCCTTGGACTCTGTGCACACTATTTCTTACTTTGAAGATCAGCGGTGGGGTACAAGACTTTGGATTTACTGGACTACTCAGCCAATACCTGATCACACGACTAAATTACAAAAATTGTCATTAGAAACAGATTTTTTAAATTTGAGCTATTTTTCTAAATTTTTAAAAGTCCTGCTAGGGCCTTGTGTTAGTCCCTGTTATTTTGGAGTTTAAAAGTTTTGTAAATGTTTTGATTAAGTTCTAGAGATAGCTTTAGATTCTTAAAAAGTATCCCAACTTTTAGAGAAATAATGTCTACTGCAAAAGAGATGGCGGTGGAGCTCAACCTCACCCCTTACCTGCATCTTAGGATGTCAGAGGTAAGGACTCTCTGCAAAATCAAAAAGATAAAAACTGGACCAAACCCTACCAAAGTATAGCTCCAGGAGCTCTTGGCAGAGTTTGCTAGAGACAACCCCTCTGAAGATACCCTTACAGAGGGGGAAGCTAGTGATGTGGAGGAAAATTTCCCCCCTCCAGTCCTAGTTAGGGAGAACAGGGCTCCTCCAACCCTAACTCCACAAGTGATAGTCAGAGATGCTGCTTCTCCCACAGGGGAGTCCAGCAACTCTGGAAGCATTGAGGGGAGCCTCAATGAAGATGACCTTCTGTTAGCCAGGATGGCCAAAAGATTGGCTTTGGAGAGACAGCTCCTCGCCATAGAAAGGGAAAGACAAGAGATGGGCTTAGCTCCCATCAATGGTGGCAGCAACTTAAATAGGGTCAGAGATACTCCTGACATGCTAAAAATCCCCAAAGGGATTGTAACAAAATATGAAGATGGTGATGACATCACCAAATGGTTCACAGCTTTTGAGAGGGCTTGTGCAACCAGAAAAGTAAACAAATCTCACTGGAGTACTCTCCTTTGGGAAATGTTCACTGGAAAGTGTAGGGATAGACTCCTCACACTCTCTGGAAAAGATGCAGAATCCTATGACCTCATGAAGGCTACCCTTATGGAGGGCTTTGGATTCTCAACTGAGGAGTACAGGATTAGGTTCAGGGGGGCTCAAAAATCCTCGAGCCAGACCTGGGTTGATTTTGTTGACTTCTCAGTCAAAACACTGGATGGTTGGATTAATGGCAGTGGTGTAAATGATTATGATGGGCTATACAATCTGTTTATGAAAGAACACCTTTTAAGTAATTGTTTCAATGATAAACTGCATCAGTATCTGGTAGACCTAGGTCCAATTTCTCCCCAAGAATTGGGAAAGAAGGCAGACCATTGGGTCAAGACTAGGGTGACCAAGACTTCCACAGGGGGTGACCAAAAGAAAAGGATTACAAAGACTCCCCAGGGGAAGAGTGTTGAGACATCCAAGGGTAAAAGTAAAGAGTCTTCTAGAGGGCCCTAAAAACCTGCTCAGGAGGGAGGGTCCAAAGCCTCTTCACAATCCAATTTTTGGTACAAGGGTAAAAACTTTGATCCCAAAAAGGCCTAGTGTCGTAGCTGTAATCAGCAGGGACACCAAACTGGAGACAAGGCCTGTCCCAAGAAAGGTTCCACTTTCACTACTACTCCAGTTAGCACTGGAATAGCCAGTCTCCAGGTGGGATCAACAGTGTGCCCAGAGCAAATCAGGGTTCACACTGAAGCCACATTAGTTTCTGAGGGTGGGGTGGACTTAGCCACACTGGCTGCCTGGCCCCCTAATATGCAAAAATACAGGCAGCAACTCTTAATTAATGGGACTAGTGTAGAAGCCCTGAGGGATACAGGTGCCAGTGTCACAATGGTGACAGACAAACTGGTTTCCCCAGGACAATACCTGACTGGACAAACTTATCCAGTCACCAACGCTGACAATCAGACTAAAGTACATCCCAAGGCTATGGTAACATAAAATGGGGAGAGGTTACTGGCCTGAAACAGGTGGTAGTCTCCTCTGCTATCCCAGTAGACTGTTTGCTTGGAAATGACCTAGAACTCAAAAGCCATGCTGGGTATCCCTGAACTGGTGTGTGTCAAGACAAGGGCACAGTGCAAGGCTCAGGGTGAAAAAGAGGTGTTGGAGCCTGGAATAATGGCCCAACCCTCCAAGAGAAAAGGAAAGAAGACTGGGGAACCAGCTTCAACACAGCAAAAGAAAAAGAACCTCTCTTCCCAGGAAGAAGTTCTGCCCTCTGAGGGAACTGAGCCCATGGAGTTGGAACCTCCATCAGGTTGAACTCTTAGGCCCAGGGGGATCCACAAGGGAACAGCTGTGTAAGGGGCAAGAAACCTGTCCCTCTCTTGAAGGCCTTAGGCAGCAAGCTTCTGAAGAGACCAAAGGAACAATCAGTGGAACACATAGGGTCTATTGGGAAGATGGGCTCCTTTACACTGAGGCAAGAGATCCCAGACCTGGTGCCACTAGGAGAGTGGTAGTGCCTCAGGAGTTTAGAGAGTTCATCCTGACCTTAGCCCATGCTATTCCACTTGCTGGGCATTTGGGACAAACCAAGACTTGGGAGAGGTTAGTCAACCATTTCTATTGGCCCAACATGTCCCAGAAAGTAAAGGCATTTTGTGCCTCCTGTGCCACCTGTCAAGCCAGTAGTAAGACAGGTGGCCATCCAAAGGCCTCCCTCATTCCACTTCCAGTGGTGGGGGTCCCCTTTGAAAGAGTGGGAGTGGACATAGTGGGTCCACTTAAACCTCCCACAGCCTCAGGGAATCAATATATCCTATAAATAGTGGATCATGCTACTAGGTACCCTGAAGCAATTCCCCTTAGGTCCACTACTGCCCCTGCAGTAGCCAAAGCACTCATTGGTATCTTTACCAGAGTGGGGTTTCCTAAGGAGGTGGTGTCTGACAGAGGTACCAACTTCATGTCAGCATACCTGAAACACATGTGGAATGAGAGTGGGGTGACTTACAAATTCACCATACCATACCATCCACAAACCAATGGTCTTGTGGAAAGATTCAACAAGATATTGAAGGGCATGATCATGGGGCTCCCTGAAAAGCTCAAAAGGAGATGGGATGTCCTCTTGCCATGTCTGCTTTTTGCGTACAGAGAGGTGCCTCAGAAGGGAGTAGGGTTTTCCCCCTTTGAACTTCTGTTTGGCCATCCTGTAAGGGGACCACTAGCTCTTGTAAAAGAAGGCTGGGAGAGACCTCTTCATGAGCCTAAACAAGATATAGGGGGTCATTCTGACCCTGGCGGTCCATGACCGCCATGGCGGAGGGCGGCGGAAGCACCGCCAACAGGCTGGCGGTGCTTCCTGGGCGATTCTGCCCGCGGCAAAGGGGAGCCGGCGGTTTCCCGCCGGTTTCCCGCTGGCCCAGGGTATCCGCCATGGCGGTGCTGCTTGCAGCACCGCCATGGGGACTCCGACCGCCTTCCCGCCAGCCTGTTTCTGGCGGTGTCCACCGCCAGAACCAGGATGGCGGGAACGGGTGCCGTGAGGCCCCTGGGGGCCCCTGCACTGCCCATGCCACTGGCATGGGCAGTGCAGGGGCCCCATAACAGGGCCCCACAAAGATTTTCACTGTCTGCTTTGCAGACAGTGAAAATCGCGACGGGTGCCACTGCACCCGTCGCACCCCTGCAACTCAGCCGGCTCCATTCCGAGCCGGCTTCATTGTTGAAGGGGCTTTCCCGCTGGGCCGGCCGGCGGTCTTCTGGCGGTCGCCCGCCGGCCCAGCGGGAAAGCCAGAATAGCGGTCTTTCGGCGGGAACCGCTCGGCGGGCGGCGACCGCCGCGGTCAGAATGACCGCCATAGTGGACTATGTACTTGGCCTACCTTCCAGGATGGCAGAGTACATGGAAAAGGCAAGTAAAAACCTTGAGGCCAGCCTGGTATCACCAAAAGGCTGCTATGGTTGAGTTTCAGCCAGGGCAGAAAGTCTGGGTTCTGGAGCCTGTGGCTCCCAGGGCACCTCAGGACAGATGGAGTGGCCCTTACCTAGTGCTAGAGAGAAAGAGTCAGGTCACCTTCCTGGTAGACCTAGGCACTAGCAGGACCCCCAAAAGGGTGATCCATGTGAACCACCTCAAACTCTTTCATGACAGGGCAGATGTAAACATGTTAATGGTTACAGATGAGGACTAGGAAGCTGAGAGTGAACCTCTCCCTGATCTCCTCTCCACTGACCCTAAAGATGGCTCAGTAGATGGAGTGATCTATTCAGACACCCTCTCTGGCCAACAGCAAGCTGACTGTAGGAAAGTCTGACAACAGTTTGCTGAGCTCTGTTCCCTAACCCCTGGTCAGACACACCTGTGTACCCATGATGTGGACACAGGAGACAGCATGCCTGTCAAAAACAAAATTTTCAGACAGTCTGACCAAGTTAAGGAAAGCATCAAAGTGGAAGTCCACAAGATGCTGGAATTGGGAGTCATTGAGCACTCTGACAGCCCCTGGGCTAGCCCAGTGGTCTTAGTCCCCAAACCTCACACAAAAGATGGTAAGAGAGAGATGAGGTTGTGTGTGGACTACAGCGGACTTAATTCTGTCACCAAGACAGATGCCCATCCCATTCCAAGGGCAGATGAGTTAATTAACAAAATAGGTGCTGCCAAATATTTGAGTACCTTTGACTTGACAGCAGGGTACTGGCACATCAAAATGGGACCAGGAGCAAAAGAAAAGACAGCATTCTCTACGCCTGATGGGCACTATCAGTTTACTGTGATGCCCTTTGGCTTAAAGAATGTCCCTGCTACCTTCCATAGGTTGCTGAATCACGTGCTTGCTGGCTTGGAGTCCTTTAGTGCAGCTTATCTTGATGATATTGCTGTCTTTAGCTCCAGCTGGCAGGATCACCTGGTCCACCTGAAGAAGGTTTTGCAGGCATCTCTATCTCTATCAGGCAAACAGCAGGCCTTTCTATCAAGGCATCCAAATGTCAGATAGGGCAGGGTACTGTGATTTACTTGGGACACCTTGTAGGTGGAGGCCAAGTTCAGCCACTCCAACCCAAGATCCAGACCATTCTGGACTGGGTAGCTCCAAAAACCCAGACTCAAGTCAGGGAATTCCTTGGATTGACTGGTTACTACAGGAGGTTTGTGAAGGGATATGGATCCATAGTGACACCCCTCACAGAACTTACCTCCAAGAAAATGCCCAAGAAGGTAAACTGGACTATAGAATGCCATCAGGCCTTTGACACCCTGAAACAAGCTATGTGCACAGCACCAGTTCTCAAAGCTCCAGATTACTCCAAGCAGTTCATTGTGCAGACTGATGCCTCTGAACATGGGATAGGGGCAGTTTTGTCTCAAACAAATGATGATGGCCTTGACCAGCCTGTTGCTTTCATTAGCAGGAGGTTACTCCCCAGACAGCAGCGTTGGAGTGCCATTGAGAGGGAGGCCTTTGCTGTGGTTTGGTCCCTGAAGAATCTGAGACCATACCTCTTTGGTACTCACTTTGTAGTTCAAACTGACCACAGACCTCTCAGATGGCTAATGCAAATGAAAGGTGAAAATCCAAAACTGTTGAGGTGGTCCATCTCCCTACAGGGAATGGACTTTATAGTGGAACACCGACCTGGGACTGCCCATGCCAATGCAGATGGCCTTTCCAGGTTCTTCCACTTAGAAAATGAAGACTCTCTTGGGAAAGGTTAGTCTCATCCTCTTTCATTTGGGGCGGGGGGGGGTTGTGTAAGGAAATGCCTCCTTGGCATGGTTACCCCCTGACTTTTTGCCTTTGCTGATGCCAAGTTATGATTTGAAAGTGTGCTGGGACCCTGCTAACCAGGCCCCAGCACCAGTGTTCTTTCCCTAAACTGTACCTTTTTCTCCACAATTGGCACAACCCTGGCACCCAGGTAAATCCCTTGTAACTGGTACCCCTGGTACCAAGGGCCCTGATGCCAGGGAAGGTCTCTAACGGTTGCAGCATGTCTCATGCCACCCTGGGACTGCTTGCCAGCTTGTGTGTGCTGGTGGGGAGAAAATGACTAAGTCGACATGGCACTCCCCTCAGAGTGCCATGCCAACCTTACACTGCCTATGGCATAGATAAGTCACCCCTCTAGCAGGCCTTACAGCCCTAAGGCAGGGTGCACTATACCACAGGTGAGGGCATAGGTGCATGAGCACTATGCCCCTACAGTGTCTAAGCAAAACCTTAGACATTGTAAGTGCAGGGTAGCCATAAGAGTATATGGTCTGGGAGTCTGTCATACACGAACTCCACAGCACCATAATGGCTACACTGAAAACTGGGAAGCTTGGTATCAAACTTCTCAGCACAATAAGTGCACACTGATGCTAGTGTACATTTTA